>NC_084468.1:143964285-144271904 GCF_027409185.1 Cynocephalus volans | reverse complement strand
ACAAATGCATTCCCTTCTACCAGAGAATGAAATCTACTCCTAGTATTAAATCTAGTCATATGTTTCAGCAGAGTTAATTAGTATTATAGTGATTGGTTCATAGGAAGGCGATGATTCAAACCAGGCCCAGGAAATCCAGCCTGGAAAACAAAAAGATATTTTAACATCTGGGAAAACATATCTTAGAAGAAAGCCACCATAGGGGAAAACAACTTTAAATGTTGAAAAAGTAGAGATTTGATAAGTGATTTAAGAATTTGGATCTAGCTGTGCTTAGAGCCAGGGAGCTTTGACTTTTTAGTTGGCAGAATCTCTTGTTTCCTCTTCACTGGATAAGTCATTGTGAGTTGAATTTTGGTTTCTTGTCTCCACGAGGCCCTGCCCAATACTCTCTAAGCTCGCCCTCCCAAACCCTTACCACACTGCCAGCTCCTGGAGGGGTGGGAGAGAGAAAATTTTCTTTCAGTTTTTTGTTGTTGTTGTTTGTTTTTGTTTGTTTTTTCTTTTAACTTTGAAAAAATTTAAAAACAGAAATATTAAGCTTACTTGAAAAAATTCCATTCAGAAACTGATTCTTTATTGACTGTAGAAGAATTCTTGTATTATCAGGCCATAGCTTAAATTTTATTTTTGTAGTAATTTAAACAACAAAGATTATTTAAAATATCTCATAGCTATCTGATAAGCTAACAATTCAGAGGCTCTGCTTGGGACATCTATCTAGATGATTTATTCTAGTTCACTATCCAGAGACTGATGACATTGAGAAAGGGACTTAAACCTAATATTTATGCTACAACGAGTTCATTCTTGAAGATTACTAATTATACCTTAATCATTTCAGCAGCCCTCTTAGCACTCAGCTCCTGCGTACCCTTCAAACAGAAGCAGTTCAGTCAATATAATTTGAGTGAAAACATAATGCAAAACATTTAACTATAAACATTACATAATTGGAAGGACTAAAATTTGTGTCAAAGATCTACTGCATTTTCTCTTTGATTCATATTTCCTCATGAACGTAAATTAACTCCAACTGTCCAGCCCTGAACTCAACATTAATTAAAAATATCATTCCCAGGTCCAGAAATTAAGATGGTTATGATTGTAAGATTTGAAATATACTTATTCAAGTCATAACTTCAGTAAAATAATTGTGATCCACAAATTCACACTGTGATTGGATGGGCTCAATTTTCAAGTATTGATTGGTGCCTAGGAAGCTATTAAATATTTATTTATTAATTGAGGGTAACAAAAGTTTATTGCATGCATAAACTGTGCTGTTCAATAATATTTATGTCATGAAGACTCCATAACAAATGAGTAAACTGAGGTTTAAAGAAACAATATAGACTTTGAGGTAGAGTTGGTATTTGAACTGGAAAGTGTACCTGAAGATTTACACTATACTGCCTCTAGTGGAGAAGGTGCTAGTTACACCATTTTTAAATTCCAGATATTCCAAATATTCCTCTCTCAAATTCTATGATACAGAAGACTTGCCATAAGCTAGATAATAGATAACAATACGGTTGCTGTTATTTGTATTGTGATACTTATTATTTACTGTTGATCTCACCTAGTTACTTAATGTCTCTAAGCTTGAAGTAGTTCGTAATATGGCATTTGAATGTTAATTCATATGACATTTATAATTTATTTTAAAATATAGTTTTGAAAATACAGTAAAATGTAACTTTCGTCTTTCTGTTTTTCCCTTTTATTTGCATTCACCTTTGTATGTCTTCAATTTTATCAAACATTACTGGATTCCTTATTTCATTGCACCTTAATATTTTAAATAATTGAATACATAATTATAATAAAAACAGAGTTACTTTGTGGAAGAAAATAAATGTGTATGTGGAAAAAAGTTGAAAATAAGGGACAGATGGCTAAGAATTTGGAATTACAATCCAAACTTATGGTTAAGAAGGTAATTTTATAGAGTTAACACAATAACCACTAATGGCTATATTATTGACCTATTAGAATAAAAAACCCAAGAAATTTCAATTTTAATACACTTAATGTTTTCAAGGCTCATATAATGCAAATGAATCTTATACATTATGACTGTCCTGTAATTCTGCACGTTTACTAGAGCAGTGTTTCTTTTTATTGCTCAGTGGCTCTATGCATGTGCTCTTATCCTTTGCTACCACCTTGTGGTTGTATAGAAAAAATATAAACAGGTGTTTTTTGTTGTTTTGGGTTTTTTTTTTTTTTTTTTTTTTTTTTTTTGCTTCCCCTAATTTTTTAGAGATATTAAGTAATCAAGCGGAATTGAGAACATAGTTTTAAATGTAATGTTAGGTCACAATTTTAAGAAATATCTTTTAGGAAAAATAACTTAACGAGTCACAGATACATTTTCTCAATATATTTACTAAAATACACACACACAAGCATACATGAATAGAAAGAGAAAGAGGGAGAAAGAGAGAGCACGCAGATGACCTTGTTGTCATTTGTTAACAAATTCAGTCTCTTGATTTTTGTGAAATAATTGAGAGCAGGAAAGCAAAGAGAACGTCATGTTGGTTGTAAAGGGATCACTGACATTTCTTTTCCCATCCACAAAAGTGAGCTCTAGCTTTAATCAAGGAGATGCCCCTCTTGCTTTCTTCTTTCTCCTCCCCTCCTTTTCAGCTATTTTTCCTGCATATCAGATTCATTAAGAGAACAGAAGTGTCTTATCATTCTGTACAGAGGAGTATAACATCCATGAGCCGTCTATATTAGTATCAGGGTTCAAAAACTTAGAGGTCATTAATTTTTTCAGGAGTACCTCAGCTTTAACATCTTTGTCTATAATCAGAGTGACTACAGAATTCAGAATCTAAACTGGGATGATTCTAAGAGTGACAGATTGTATGATGAATAATCCCACCAAGACAGCTAGTTTAAAACAAACTGTCTAGACCACCACAGCATGCCACTATGCTGATGTGGTATATCAGCATAAACAATGTGCTAATTTAAACTGTTACATGCAAGGGACTTCACGGGCATGTAACCCGTAGGTTACCATGATCAGAAGGATTCCATCCATAGTCTAACGCTCTGCTGTTGCTGTCTTGAAATTCTTAATTATTTTTGAATAAGGAGTTCTCTATTTTCATTTTGCGCTGGATTCTGCCAGTTATGCAGCCAATTCTGGATACAGGATTTTTGAATAATCCTCTATCCTGTCTTTCTTAAAGGAACTCAGCTATCTACTTTCTGTTTTCTCCATCAGCAAAAATGCCACACCCCTCCAGACACTGCATTGTCCTCATGTATTCATCCTAAATACAAGTTATTGTTTCCTTAATAGTTAAGTTAATTATATAGAATATTCCTATTTTTTTCTCTCTATGTACTAGTTATTTTTTCTTACCTTGTAATTTCCCAATTTATCTGTATGGCCCAAAAAATAATTTTAGAAATATCTTGATCTTTTTCTCATGTTCCAGCAGTCCTCACTTTGCACCATTCTGATATGCACAGATTTTAGTCAGCATATTTTAATTGCATAACACTGGTTCCCCAACAACATTCAAATTTTGGCTACAACGGCGTAATTACATCAAGTACAAGTTAGCACTTCAGTCCACAAATCACTACATAAATAATAGATGTGTGAATCACGTTACTTCTTTCAAAATCTGTCAGCGATTGGTCACTGCACATCTGTTATTCAGTGCACACACACACACACACACACACACACAGGAAAACATGCAACTGTGTTGTCTCTTAGTCTCCCAGTGATAGATGCATGGGATATTTTACTAAAATGGATAATTGAAAGTGAGGATAGGTCAACAAAGGTAAAAGTGCAGCAAAGAAACAAAAAGTGATTAATGAAGTGACATTTAAATCAAATGTAAACGGGCTTATAGAAGTATCTTAACTTAGAAATGTTCATATTGCTGCACTTGAGAGGTTTTAGATGTGCAACTGGAGGAACTTGGTGAAAGTGAATTTATGGACATAAGTTTCCCCAGTGATGATTATGACCACCTCGTACCATTTCAGTTTGCATGTCTACTTTTATGGTTCTGCACTGCCATGCAATGTGAACACCGCCTGTGTACATATATATTAAAAACATAAGCAAATCTTTATTAAATATGTCAAGCTAATTTTTAAGTTATGCTTATTTAAAATACTCTTTACACTAACTGCACATGATAATAAGCCGTGTACATATAACAGTTGAGAACATTTAAAGATTATATGAGCGTCCAGCTCATTATGACGTATTAAGCACACCTTTTCCAAATTTATCAAATATTCAGAAAAAAGCAGGTAGAGGTCATAAACTTATCACAGTGGGATGATCAAGACAGGTGCTCACCAACGTAAGGATATTATGGAGGCACTTTGGCAACAATGAGTGGATGGGAGCTTGTGGAGGGAAGAAACAATGCTGAGGACACAGTAGTCTTCTCACTCTGGGAAGAAGGCAGAGGAGCGGAGGGGAGTAGTGTAGTCAAGCATTTTATCCATATGTTCTATTTTAAAGATGAAACCACTCTTTTGGGCAGAACTATAGAACTGAATGCAGGCTTTGATGACCCAAAGTGAAGCCCTCTGTATTTGGGATTACAGAGCATACGCACAGTTTACCGTCTGATTTCCTGTCTGTGCCTCCTAAATGGAAGCCCACAAGTTGACATGTTCTGCCCTTATGCATAAAGATCTTATTCGGGAGTTGATCTGAAACTATTCTGGTTCTGGTGACCGCCTGACTCCTGAATTGTTCTTTGCTCAATTAAACTCTGTTAAATGTAATCCATCTAAAGTTTTTCTTTTAACAGATGGTGTCAGAAACGTGGGATCTGAAGTCGAGCTTCCAGAGATCCCTGGAGCATCGAGTGAGCAAGAGAGGTGCTCACAGGACCCCTTTATATCTGTTGTTCTGTCCCGGCAAGTGGGGACAGTGGGTAAATTGTCCCTCAGATTCTGAAGCGCCACAGAAGCTATCCAAGTTTTTTTGACCAAGTTTTTGATCTGGACTGGATGTGGAAGTCATGACTGAAACTGGATTAGGTAAAGGATTAGAATTGGATCCAATTACAAGCTTCTAATGTATGGTCAGGTCAGACAGAAACTGGCAGTATTTGGTGATGACTGCAGGGAATGCAAACTCTGCCTTTTGGAAATTTGCAGAGATTTTGTGCTCTAGCCTCTTCATTTCCTTTTCTTGTGTGCTTAGGTAGGGAAAAATCTTTGACTGAATTAATCAAGAAGATCTCAAAGCCAAAGCCAAGATTTAAAGTAAAAATTGGATCCTTAATTTCTGAAGAACTGAGTACTCTACCTTCTGGCTATGCCCACATTTACATGTATATTTTATGCTCCAGAACCAGCAAATGCATTCGAAAATGGTGAAGTCTTACTAAAGATTATTTAAAATTATAGTGAAATGGTCCAAATGAACAACGATGCACTAAAAATAAGGGCTCCCAAAATTAGGCTTTCCAAAGATGCCTACTAATATGTAGAAATTTTAAAAAAGGATTTCAAAATTTGTATTGCCTCTTTTAAAAGACTCTTTAATGTCTTCCTTTGAAAAGTATCTATTCATGTCCTTTGCACATTTTTTAATTGGATTATTGTTTTTTTTACTGTATAGTTGTTTGAGTTCTTTGTACATTCTGCATATTAATCCCTTGTCAGATGTATAGTTTGCAAATGTTTTCTTAACAGGTAAATTAAAAAATGCTCAGTATCACTAGTCATCAGAGAAGTGCAAATCAAAACCACATTGACATATCATCTCACCCCAGTTAGACTCTCCATTATTAAAAAGACAAAGAATTACAAATGCTGGCAAGGATGCAGGGAAAGGGGAAAACTTCTACACTGTTGGTGGTACTATAAATTAGTACAACCATTATGGAAAACAGTATGGAGGTTTCTCAAACTAAAGATAGAACTACCATATGATCTAGCAATCCCACTACTTGTTATATATCTAAAGGAATGGAAATCATCATGTTGAAGGGATAATTACACTCCCATGTGCACTGCAGCTCTGACCCAACCTAAGTGTCCATCAGCAGATGACTGGATAAAGAAAATGTGGTATATTCACAATGGAATTCTACTCAGCCATAAAAAAAGAAAGAAATTCTGTCATTTGCTGCAACATGGATGAGTCTGGAGAAAATTATGTTAAGTGAAATAAGCCAAACTAGGAAAGAGAAATACCACGTGTTCACTTATAACTGGGTGCAAAGAAGGAAAGAAGGAAGGAAGGAAGGAAGGGAGGGAGGGAGGGAGGGAGGGAGGAAGGAAGGAAGGAAGGAAGGAAGGAAGGGAGGGAGGGAGGGAGGGAGGGAGGGAGGGAGGGAGGGAGGGAGGGAGGGAGAGAGAGAGAGAGAGAGAGAGAAAGAAAGAAAGAAAGAAAGAAAGAAAGAAAGAAAGAAAGAAAGAAAGAAAGAAAGAAAGAAAGAAAGAAAGAAAGAAAGAGACCACAACAACTCACTGAACTTTCAGAAGAACAAACCTAAGGTTACTGGAGATGGAGAGAGGGAGGGACAGGGTTTGGGGAGGGACAGGTTGGGTAAAGGGCATAAAGAAAAATCATGATTTGTAATAATGAATATACTGATAATAATTTTAAAAGACAAAAAAAAAAGACTCTGCAAATGGCAGATAAAATGCTTAAGCCACTAAATGATAAGAAAAAAATTGAATCTGCTAACTTTTGGCTTACCTGCTATCTCTCTCACCCTGAAGTTGAAAAGAAAGCTCTACAAAGACCCTCAGGTAAAGTAGGCCTGCTCGCATTCAGAGCTATCTGTACTGAATGCAGGTGAGAGAACGCTTTCTTTGCCCTATTCGCTTTTCCACCTTGAATTCAGTAATTTTAGTTAAGAAACAGAAGCTAAGCTAAAAAGATTGCCTGTTAAACTAAGTATGTCTCCAAGATACACCATCCTGGCATCTACCTGGCTATTGTGAAACCATTTTTAAAAAGGAAGTTTATAAAGAAAATCGGTTTAAGAGTGTCTGCCTCCCTGAACCAGGAAGAGGGGAACAACTGCGTCACTAGAAAGTCTTACAAAGTAAAAGACATGGGTTTGAATTTACATAGCAAGCCTTTCATTGAAGGCACTTATCTGACTATCCTGTCTTAACTGGGCACTTACTTAAACCCTCCTTCCTTGGTTTGGGGCTATTGTGGTTTACAACGGTATTTAGGCCTAAAGTCTCAGCTTTGTGCTTTTGAGATGTAAATTTTCTACCTTGTTTAACCTAATCCATCCTTTTGGAAAAGCAAATTTAGGGTAAAAAAAAAAATGTAGATGGTTATTAAAAATGGGGTAGGTAAAGCAGATAGTGATGGTTTTAGAGCAAAAACTGAATCTACCAAAGGTTGGATGGACCACAGGGACCTCTACTGGTCCCCAAACATTACAGGCACTCAAGCTAGTCTGCTCTATTTACTCCCATTTGGACAAATTTAAAGTCAGAAGGCAGAAATTAAAATGAGCAAACTAGCTAACAATTGCTTAGGACAGTAATCAGACAAGTTAATTAAAAAAACAGCAGGACAAGGGTCCCTTGGCTCAATTCCTTGTTGGAACATGATAAAAGATCATAGATGAACTTGTCATAGTTTCAAAATTCTCTTTCAGTAACTTAAAAACTTAAAGTCGTGTTAAGTAATATACACTCATTAAATGTCTGAGTCATTTCTAAGTAGCTTAAAATATTAAGACATTAATCGCCAACCATAGGTTTAGGATATATGTACTTCAACATCTTGTTTTTATACAGTATAGAGAAGCAAAATATACTTGAGTCTGTTAATAAACACGGAAAAAAATTGTGTTATGAGAAAACATGTTTCTAAAAATTGTGAAATGGTTCTCATCTACAAAATGCTGATAAAAATTGTTTAAAATTGCTTACTTCTAGGTTTTCAACAGAAATTAAGATTAATAGAGTCAAAATTATTGTAATTAATATATGGTAATTAAAACTTCTCCTTATGTGAGGAAAATAAGATGCATTTTTGGTAAGTATAGTTTACATAAAAGGTGAGTTTTACTAAAAAAAAGGTAATTTGTGTTCTAATGTGAAATAATGTGCTATTAAGCTGGCTAAAATTATAGAAATTTAATTAAATTTATAGAAAAAAATATTTGTTATTTTTTCTAAAAATTAAGCATTAATATCAAACGTATGCTAACATAAAAGTAAAATTAGGTTTTCTGACCTCATGCAGTATTTATAAGGTCTTTTGAATATTTGGACAGCTAGTCTCTTCTCTATCAAAGAAAAAAAGCTTTTTGCTTTTTAAAATCTTTTAACAATCACTTTGGCTAAATTAATGACTATTATTTTACAGGAACCTTTGATCCTAATATGATCAAGTGTTCTAAACTTTTGACATATTTGACAGGCTTCCCAAAATCAAATTTCAAAATCAATATTAAGTCTTTTTTTTTTTTTTTTACCTCAAACTAACTTCGACCCTTAAAGCATTCAAAAGAGAAACAATAAGGCTCCATCCCCAGCCCAGCTGAGTGGGCACCAATCAGAGAGATGCCCAGCCCGAGAGGCCCAAGATTCATGGAGACTACGTGCCCTGTGGTGCCAGCACGTGACCCAGCAGGTAGGCATTGCTGCTGCCGCCCGACCCCATCCCCAGCTGGCCAAGTGCGCACTGACCAGAGAGGCGCCTCCCAGGAGAGGCCCAAGACCAGAGGAGACCACACACCTGGGCCCTTGAAATGTATGGGAAGGAATTTCGAGTGATAATTCTAAGGAAACTAAACGAGATACAGGAAAACACAGCTAGAAAACACGATGAAATGAGGAAAAGTATACAGGACCTGAAAGAAGAAATGCACAAGAAAATCAATACCCTGAAAAAGAATGTAGCAGAGATTGCTGAACTGAAGGATTCATTCGATGAAATAAAAAACACAACAGAGAGTTTAACCAGCAGGCTTGCAGAAGCAGAAGAGAGAACTTCTGACCTTGAAGATGGGCTGTTTGAAATAACATAGGCAGAAAAAAAGAAAAGAAAAAAGAATTAAAAACATTGAAGAAAATCTAAGAGAGATATCAGACAACCTTAAGCACTCAAATATCTGCAGTATGGGTATTCCAGAAGGGGAGGAAAAAGGAGATTGCATTGAAAACATATTCAACAAAATAGTGGCAGAAAACTTCCCAGGTATAGGAAAAGACACAGATCTTCAGATTCAGGAAGCTCAAAGATCCCCAAATGTATTCAACCCAAGAAGGTCTTCTCCAAGACATGTTATAGTCAAATTGGCAAAACTCAAAGACAAAGAGAGAATCTTAAAAGCTGCAAGAGAGAAGCATCAAATCACCTATAAGGGAGCCCCAATCAGACTAACATCACACTTTTGATCACAAACCCTAAAGGCCAGAAAGGAATGGAATGATATATTCAAAACACTAAAAGACAGAGATTGCTAGCCAAGAATACTCTACCCTGAAAGGCTATCCTTCCAAAATGAAAGGCAAATAGTATATTTCTTAGACAAACAAAAACTGTGGGCGTTCACAACCACACAACCACCCTTACAAGAAATTCTCAAGGGAGTACCGGTTTAGGTACCTGAAAAATAACTACCGCTGCCATAAAAACTCAAGAAAAATCAAAACTCACAAGTAAAATAAAAATGCTAACATTCAAGAGAAAATAAAGTTTATGTACAACCCAAGAAACCAACAAATACAGAAGACAAATAGTAAATCAGAAATAAAGGAATAAAAGACACTTAAGACGTCCTAACAAAAATCAATAAAGTGCTAGGAGTAAATCAATACTTTTCAATAACAACTCTTAATGTAAAAGGATTAAAATCCCCAATCAAAAGATACAGACTGGCTGACTGAATTAAAAAGGAGGACCCAACTATATGCTGCCTTCAAGAGACCCACCTCACCTATAAAGACTCACATAGACTAAGAGTGAAAGGAGGGAAAAAGATTTACCATGCAAACAGAAATTAAAAATGAGCTGGAGTAGCTATTCTTATATCTGATAAAATAGACTTTAAACTAAAAACCATAAAAAGAAATAATGAGGCCAACTACATAATGATAAAAGCATTGATCCATCAAGAAGACATAACAATCATAAATATATATGCACCCAATGTTGGAGCAGCCAGATTTCTAAAGCAAACTCTATTAGACCTAAAGAAGGAAATAGACACTAATACCATAATATCATGGGACCTGAACACCCCACTGTCAATATTGGACAGATCATCTAGGCAAAGAATCAGCTGAGAAATGCATGATCTAAACAACACTTTAGACCAATTGTACTTGGCAGATATCTACAGAACATTCCATCCAACAACCTCAGAATATTCATTATTCTCATCAGCACATGAATCATTCTCTAGGATAGATCACATGTTAGGTCATAAATCAAGTCTCAACAAGTTTGAAAAAAATGGAATAATCCCATGTAGTTTTACAGACCACATGGATTAAAATTAGAAATCAATAAATGAAATTCTGGAAACTATATGAACACATGGAAATTAAACAGCATTCTACTTAATGACATACAAGAAGAAATCAAACAGGAAATCAAAAAAAATTATTGAAACTAATGAAAACATTGATACATCATACCAAAACCTGTGGGATACTGCAAAAGCAGTACTAAGGGGGAAATTTATCACATTAAATGCTGACTTCAGAAGAATGGAAAGATTGCAAGTGAACAACGTACACTTCACTTTAAAGAACTAGAAAAACAGGAACAATCCAAACCCAAAGTTAGCAGACAGAAATAAATCATTAAGATCAGAGGAGATCTTAATGAAATTGAAACCCCCAAAATGATACAAAATATCAACGAATCAAAAAGTTGGATTTTTGAAAAGATAAATAAAATTGAGAAACCATTAGCATGGCTAACTAAGAAAAGAAGACGAAAGACGCAAATAACAAAAATTAGAAATGAAAAAGGTGATATTACAAATGATATGTCTGAAATACAAGGAATCATTCGAGATGACTATGAACAACTATACCAACAAATTTGAAAATCTGGAGGAAATGGATAAATTTCTGGACAGAAACAAACTACCAAAACTGAGCCAAGAAGATGTAGAAAATCTGAACAGACCAATAACAATAAAAGAGATTGAAGCTCTTATCAGAAGGCTCCCAACCAAGAAAAGCTGAGGACCAGATGGACTCACAGCAGAATTCTACCAAACATTCAAACAGGAATTGATACCAGTTCTCTATGAACTATTCCAAAAGATTGAAACAGAGACAATTCTCCCAAACTCATTCTATGAGACAAACATCACCCTGATACCCAAACTAGGCAGAGATACAACTAACAAAAAAAACTACAGACCAATATCATTGATGAATATAGATGCTAAAATCCTCAATAAAATACTAGCTAACAGAATACAGCAACACATATGCAAAGTTATACACCATGATCAAGTTGGATTCATCCCAGGGATGCAAGGTTGGTTCAACATATGCAAATCAATAAATGTGATACACCTTATCAATAAAATCAAAGACAAGGACCATAAGATTGTCTCTGTAGATGCTGAAAAAGCATTTGATAAAATTCAACACTCATTCATGATAAAGACTCTCTTTAAGTTAGGTATAGATGGAAAGTATCTCAACATAACTAAAGCCATATATGATAAACACACTGCCAATACTATCTTGAATAGGGAAAAGCTGAAAGCTTTCCTTTAAGAGCAGGAACTAGACAAGGATGCCCACTCTCACCACTCCTATTCAACATAGTGTTGGAAGTGCTAGCCAGAGCAATCAGAGAAGGGAACAAATAAAGGGCATCCAGATTGGAAAATATGAAGTCAAACTGTCCCTGTTTGCAGATGGCATGATCCTATATATCGAACAGCCTAAAGCTTCTACAAAAAAGCTCTTGGAGTTGATAAATGATTTCAGCAAAATAGCAGAATACAAAATCAACACACAAAAATCAGCAGCATTTCTACTCTCCAATAGTGAACATGCAGAAAGAGAAATCAAGAAAGCCTGCCCATTTACAATAGCCACCAAAATTAAAATACTTAGGAATTGAGTTAACCAAGGATGTGAAAAATCTCTATAATGAGAACTACAAACCACTGCTGAGAGAAATTAAAGAGGACACAAGAAGATGGAAAGATATCCCATGCTCTTGGATTGGAAGAATCAACATTGTGAAAATGTCCATACTACCCAAAGTGATATACAAATTCAATGCAATCCCCATCAAAATTCCAAGGGCATTTTTCTCAGAAATGGAAAAAACTACCCAGACATTTATATGGAATAACAAAAGACCACGCATAGCCAAAGAAATTCTGAGCAAAAAAAAATAAAGCTGGAGTTATAACACTACCTGATTTTAAACTATACTACAAAGCTTTAGTAACCAAAACAGCATGGTACTAGGATAAAAACAGACACGCAGATCAATGGAATAGAATAGAGAATCCAGAAATCAACCCACACACCTACAGCCACCTGGTCTTTGACAAAGGCACCAAGCCTATACACTGGGGAAGAGACTGCCTCTTCAGCAAATGGTGCTGGGATAACTAGATATCAATACGCAGGAGAATGAAACTAGCCCATACCTCTCACCATACCCTAAAAGTAACTTAAAATGGATTAAAGAATTAAATATACACCCTAAAACAATAAAACTTCTTAAAAAATATAGGAGAAATACTTCAGGAAGTAGGACTGGGCACAGACTTCATGAATATGACACCCATAGCATGGGCAACCAAAGGAAAAATAAACAATTGGGATTATATCAAACTAAAAAGCCTCTGTGCAGCAAAAGAAACAATTAACAGAGTTAAAAGACAACCAACGAATAAAGTGAGAGAACATATTTGCAAAATATACATGTGACAAAGGATTAATATCCAGAGCATACTAGGAACTGAAACAACTTTACAACAACAACAACAAAATAACCCAATTAAAAAATGGGCAAAAGAGCTAAATAGGCATTTCTCAAAGAATGATATACAAATGGCCAACAGACACATGAAAAAATGTTCAACATCACTGAACATTTCAGAACACTGAGATACCATCTCACCCCAGTTAGGATGGCTAATATCTAAGAGACTGTGAATGATAAATGCTGGCAACATTGCCGAGAAAAAGAAACTCTCATACATTGTTGGTGGGACTGCAAAATGGTGCAGCCTCTATGGAAAATGGTATGGAGGTTCCTCAAACAATTGCAGATAGATCTACCACATGACCCAGCTATTCCACTGCTGGGAATATACCCGGAGGAATGGAAATCATCAAGTCGAAGGTATACCTGTTCCCCAATGTTCATCGCAGAACTTTTTACAATAGCTAAGAGTTGGAACCAGCCCAAATGTTCGTCATCAGATGAGTGGATACGGAAAATGTGGTATATCTACACAATGGAATACTACTCTGCTATAAAAAAGAATGAAATACTACTATTTGCAATGATATGGATGGACCTAGAGAGAATCATATTAAATGAAACTAGTCAGGCACAGAAAGAGAAATATCACATGTTCTCACTTATTTGTGGGAGCTAAAAATAAATAAATAAATACACAAATAACCTGGGATGGAGGGAAGAAGACACAACAATTACAATTCTTTGATGTTGATTCAACAAGCAAACAGAAAGGAGATTGCGGGAGGGAGTGTGGAGGGGGGGAGGTTTCGGTAATAGGCCACAATAATCAACCACATTGTATATTGACAAAATAAAATTAAAATTAAAAAAGATACAATGCAAAATTAGTGGATATGGAAATCTAAAGAGAAATATGACCAATTTTCATTAGAAAGAAAAATCAGTGGAGCCAGACCATGCAATCACCCTGATGTCAAAATGAACTGAAAAGGGTTATAAAGCAGCTGTTATAACCAAGATGAATGGCATTAGGTAAATATGCTTGTGGTGAATGAAAAGAGAATATTTCAGCAGAGAAATATTGAGATTCTTTGAGATGGAGACAGTGTCAATATTAAAGGAAAAGATAAGTTGAAACAAAATAAAAAGCCAGGAAAAAAATGAGATGAGAGTCTGATAGACAAAAATAGTAAAAAGGGTGTTTCAAGGGGGACACGTAGTCAGAGTTTGCAAATAAGGCTGAAAAGATGAGTAGGAGATGGGCGGAGGGGTGACTATTTGTAAATTTTTTTAAAAGGTGAAGTCATTAGTGCCTTTTATAGTTAAGAAATTGACACTAATTTTGAAAACTGAGTGGGAGGTAATGATTGAAATGTAGAAATATAGCTCATGATTTTCAAGTTGATTTGAGGTTTGACCCTTGCACCTTCCCTTTCTCTCTCTCTCTCATGCTTCCTATTGCCCATGTGATCTGCTTGTACCTGCCGGCTGCCTGCTGCTTTTTGCGGTCAGGAGAATCAGCTCGAGGCCTGCACCAGATGCAGCTGTTCCAGAATTACAAGCCAAATAAATCTCTTTTCTTTATAAATTACCCGGTTTCTGGTATTCTGTTACAAGCAACAGAATCAGACTAATACAAAATGACTCTGACATGTACAGATTTCTGATAACATTAGACCATATTATTGCACTTGGTGAGAATTTCCAGAACTCTAATGAAAAAAACTGATTTATAAAACTGCTAACCAACATCAAGCAGGACAAGAATTAATTAAATGTCAAAAAATACTTGAGCAGATTTTTATGCTATGTTAGCCTATACTGAAATTGTTAAAACATGCAATTTGAATAAACTCCATGATCCAAGTCAAATGACCAATAATAAGCTATTTAACAAACAGTATTATGCACCTGAATTTAAAAAACAAAATTGGTATTTAAGAAGATATAAACTCAATCTTGAGCGTACACTCATGGAGAGCCTGGACAGCTGCCTAGTCCTTCCTGAGTCCTTAAAGTTTTATTATTTAAAGCTCTACTTTCCATGACCTATCATGGAAGAGATTAAATGATCCAAATAATGGGGAAAAACATTAATGTGGTGACTGTTCTAAAATTGTTGAAATAGTTTATGACCAATGTTTGGTTCATCAAGCCCATAATTCTGGGAAGACAATCAGTATTTCAGGTACACTTAAATGCTACCTGATGGGCCGTTTAAATATTTATAGAGGAATTTCTTTCAATTGCCATTTTCTGTATGTTTTTTGGTTTTATAGAAGTTTCCCCATGCAGGAAGGCTAATGCTATAATAATAGCTAAAAGGTTATTTAAAAATGTGTTTCTTCCATGGAAGATTCCTGGAGAAAATCACCAGTAATAGAGATGCTTATTTCACTGGACAAGTTATAAAACAGTTAAATAAGATATTACAGATACAATAGTATTAGGCAAAGCTAGCTGAATTGACAGGATTGCCTTGGCCAAAGGTATTGTAGATTGATGGCAATCAGATATATTTCCAATTGAAAGCATAAGTTGACCCTTATGAAATATTCACTGGAAGGCTTATGCCCCAAATAATAGAACCTCATGTATCTCCTGCTCTCCTAAATAACCGCAAGTCTTTAATGCATTATGCCAAAGAGCATTTTTACCAGGTAGAAGCTTTTTATGGCACACCAATAGAACACAATCAATCTAAAACCCAGCGATTGAATCTTCCAGAAAGGACATCAGAGAAAGATTGCCCTTGCCACCTATACTGCAATAAAACTTTGGGAACTTAATTCTTGGGTTCACATCTCACAGCTCAAGGACCCCTCCAGGCTCTTGGAACTGTACACCCATTGGAGATCTTAAGGTAAAGCTAACCATGGAAGTTTCTACTCAGACAGCATTTGAGACATGGACAGCTTTCCCTAGATCACGAATCCAGACTTCTCTGCCATCATCAAATCTTATTTCTCTTAATTTTTTCTTACTTTTGCCTTCCTATTTTGCTTGGCATGATATTTAGAAATACACAATCTGTTGCTTTTGTGGGTAACTTGATGGAGTGTTGGATCTGTCACCCAGATCTTTACATGACCTAGAGGATTCATTGATTTACCCAATGGGCAACTTAGACAATATCTCTAACATAAGTGGTGTTCAAATTGTACTAGTTGTAAGATTCGTAGACCCTGTTCGAACCCAGTAATGGTATATAAGAACCAGGACCAACAACTACATATTTTCGCACCAAAAGCCCAAAGTGAGTTTCTTGAAAATTAATTTATGTTCTGGGATACCATCGTGCTCTTTTAACCTGTAATAACTTTGCTTCAGACTCCTGGTTAGAAACTACTAATTTCATCTTTCCAAATAATAAATTTATGAATAAAAAAACTGAAAAAAAAAGCATTGTGTTTACCTATGATATATACTTTTATTTGTGGAGAATTTTTCAGTTAATCTTATAATGGTCAAAATTATACCTTCATAGATGAAAAATGAAGGGTCAATGTGGGCTATAAATTTTAATGATATATTTGTTGCTCCATAATCAGTCAGAAACAGAACATTGATTCATTCCTCTTAACCCACACCATAGGTAAAAGTGAACATGGCAGTGATGCCCTGAGTGGGCTTCATATGTTACGTTTTAGTTTTGCTTATTCCCATGGCTTGGAGTAAATATAAATGAGGCAATGATTTAAAAATTATTTCTCATACCAAGCCGTATAGCAGATTCTACTACAAAGTCGGACTTCTTTACGTTCCCTTGCTAAAATTGTGCGAGATAATAAAACTGCTCTAGATTGCCTACTAGATAAACAGGGAAGAATTAGTGCGGCTGCTGACACTTCTTGTTGCCCATGAATGAATGCATTGGGTACTACAAATACTCAGCTGCGGGGGCTTAACAGACAGCCTGCTTGGTTAAAATGGGTAGGTTCTTCATCTGGCTTATTCTTTAATCTATTTGATTTTGGTTTGTTTGCTTCACTGGAACCCTGGCTAAGGAGCGTACTCCAAACTCTTGGTATTACCCTCCTGATAGCCATAATAGTAGTCTCACTGGTGTACTGTATTCTCTTAAAAGTTTTCAATGTTTGCATGCAGCCTTCTGTGGAACATCAAATGGTCTCCTTTCAAATGAAATGACAAAAAGTCAAAGAAGTGCATGATCATGAGGACACAGTAACATATAAATGATGTGTTGAGACTGGAAATCCAAAGTGATGGTAATTGAAAGTAGTGCTAATGCCCTAACTTTTGGTCACACTCTCACCTAGGTGAGAACCTGACCAAAAGCGGGGACTTGTTAAGCAAAATTATGGGAGACCATTGTTTTAGACTGGGCTCCTGCACCAGATCCCGACGGATCAGACCAAATCAAAATATGAGTCACTCATATTAAGTATCGCATGGTCAAGCTAAAACTTTGACAGCAAATAGACCTCAGAACAGACCAGTTTTTTTTCTTTTTCTCCTAAAAACGGGAGACTCCAGCATAATAAGGAAGTCTCCTCTGCTCTAACCCTTAAGCAAAAGTAACTTGACACTAATCGTTTTTTCCCCCATTATTGTTTCTTTGATCTCACTTTCTAAAACCTACTGTTGTGCTATTTCCCAGTGCAATTTGAGACCAAATGAGTCCATTTACAAAGGTAATAGAAAGTGATGTCAGTGCCTAAAATTGTTAAATTAAGTTTGGCCTAAAGGTTTCTTCAGACATAGTGAACTGTAACCTAAGTTGATGTGCAAACAGACTGTAACCTACTCTTGTAACAAGTAGTTAAGTTTCAGCCAGTTACAGGCAGGGACTATTTAAATCTTGTTCAAATAAGGCAAACACCTAGCTGTAACCAATCCATCTGTTTCTGTACCTCACTTCCATTTTCTGTAAGTCACTTTCCCTTTTCTGTCTATAAATCTTAGCTGACCATGTACCAGCACCAGAATTGCTCTGAACCTATTCTGGTCCTGGCACCTGCTCAATTAAACTTCTCCATGTTTTAAAAAAGATCTTATTGGAGGTTTTGGTGATGGGGAGCAATAATCAGCCACAATGTATATCGACAAAATAAATAAATTAATTAATTAATTAATTAATTAATTAATTAAATAAATAAAAAAAGATCTTATTCAGAAAACATGTTTAAAAAAAAATGGAAGATTACACCAGAAGGTTTAATAAAAATCCCAGAAAATGACAGTGAGAAAATGGTGTAGAACAAATAATCAAAGACAATCATGTTAAATTTCTCAGAGCTGAGAAAAAAATATAAATTGTCTTATGTAAGGGAGCAACAAGTGACAAACTAGATTAACCTCCTAGTTTAGCAAAATTAGTTGCTATTTAGTTAGTTAGAATTAGCTGTGTTAGTTTTATCAATTAAAGCTTCTAGATTTAAACCGTTTTATCACATTTTAAAATAATTCGGTTATAATTTTTTAAAATTTGAAAAAATAAATATTGATTATATTTTAGGTATACAAGATGATGTTTTAATATTCATATATGTAATAAAATAATTACTATAGTCAAGAAAATTTATATATTCATCTCTTCACATAGTTACTTTTGTGTCTGTGTATGTGGTGTGAGATCACGTGAAATCTAAATTTTTAGTAAATTTCCAGTATACAATACAGTATTATTAACTGTAGTAATCACACTTTACATTAGATTAATTGGTTTATTCATCCTACACAACTGCAACTTTATACCCTTGACCAACATTGGTCTGTTTGGTCTATTTTTCTCA
The DNA here is from genome assembly GCF_027409185.1 of Cynocephalus volans. NCBI lineage: Eukaryota > Metazoa > Chordata > Mammalia > Dermoptera > Cynocephalidae > Cynocephalus > Cynocephalus volans. The sequence goes on along the minus strand of NC_084468.1, from coordinate 144,253,232 downwards.
CCTCCCCATCCCTGCTTCTATGAGTCCAAATTTTTTAGATTCAACATATAAGTGAGATCACGAAGTATTTTTCTGTCTCTGGGTGGCTTATTCACTTAGCATAATATCCTTCTGGTTTATCCATGTTGTCACAAATGGCAGGATCTCCTTTTATATAGTTAAATAATATTCCATTATATGTATATATAATTTATTTATCCATTCATCCATTGATGGAAACACTTAGGTTGTTCTTATGTCTTGGCTGTTGTGAGTAATGCTGCAATGAGCGTGGGAATGCAGACATCTTTTCAAGATACAGATTTCATTTCCTTTGGATATACACCCAGAAATAGGATTGCTGGGGAAAAAAAATCTATTTTTGTAAAAATTACAGGTGTTTTTCTTTGCAGGTATATAGAAACACTATAGTTTTGTGCATATTGATCTTAAATCCAAAAATCTTGTCGTACTCTTTGTAATTGTAGTATTTTGCCTGATTTTTTAACTACGATAACCATGACAATCGTGCATACTTAGTTTTGTTGTTTTAAATTTTTGCAACTTTTTTCTTTATGTTTCATGCATTTGACAATGTTTAATGTTTTGTAATTCGCCAATTAATTATTGCACTTATTTCATAATAAGTGGGTTTCTACTATAATTTGCTTTGTATTAACTTAAGCTTCTTTAACTCTAATTTACATTAATACATTTTAGCTGTTCCTTCCTTGTCAGAAGCCCTGCATATGTGGGAAACGGTGTAGGAATATAAGGAAGACAGTTCTCCATTCAGTAGAGATGCGGAGAATCTCCGTGTGTGTGGCTGAGCCCTGCAGAAGCCTTCCTGAGAATCCCTATTCCGGTATTCTCTGGATTGCATGTACTTGTCATCCCCCCCGGGAATGATTGGATGTTTTATGGGAATGCTTATGCTCTTGTGCGTCTGGGTGAAGAGGCAGTTTCAGTACCCCCATTTTTGGAAATACCCTTTAATAATGATACAAATGAAATTACATTTTCCTTGGTTAACGAAACTGGCCTTTTGGGAAACTTCTCACTTAATAAAAACAAGTTTGATCTGATTAGTGTAACCCAAGTAAAAATGTTGAAAAGTACACCTGGGTCCATGATTTGTTTTAACCATTGTTTAGAAAAGAAGATACAAAGAAACTGAGAGGTCTTCCTGTACAGATAGATGGATAAGGTGGGGGGGGGGGCAAAATAAATGGCCCCAAGTCACAATAAGTTTTCCTGCAAATTTACCCGAGGCACAAGTTGCCCGGGTCACTATTCGATCATACAGGGGTTTGGTTCTTATTGTCAGAGATGACAATTATGTTGGTTAAATATTAAAGAAAAACAAAGTCTGGCGGGCCCCTGGAGGAGAAATAGCATGCAACATGTAGGAACTGATAGACCCCCTCTTTCTTATGCCAGGCCATATAAAGAGGACACATATATGGTATGGTAAGATTAAATATGAATAAAAAATTTAAAGTTTTGTTTAGGGAAAAATCAGTTAGGTTTGGGCTTTCAAGTTGTTCAAAAATTTTTAAACAAAGAATCGTTTTACACAAATAGCTAAATTCATATTATAAAAGGATGTGCTTTTTAAATAATTGTCACCTTTTGTTGATTAAGATAAAAAATTAAAATCAAAATAGATGATGGATATGTAAATTATATGTTGTAAGGGTTAAATGTTTTACTTAACCGCATGTGCTGCCAACCCTGAGAACTCTGGCCACTGGCCACAGACCTCGGTCTGAAACTCTTGCTTGCTGGGGAAGTTCGCTTCACTTTGAAGAATGATATGGACTTTTCTGGGAGATTATGATCTGTAAAAAATGATATGGAATTCCTTAGAAAGTAATGATTCAGTATAATCAAAAAGAGGGTAAACATGGTATAAATAAAGGAGAACAGCTTTTGTCTGTCGTCCATTATTGGTTTGTCTTTTTTTCGCCAACTCCACACATCCTTCTCGGGTCCAAGAACCAGCTGGAGCTGGACTCCGGCACTTCCTGTGCCAATTATCAACTTCTTGTCTCTCAGCTCCAAATTCCCCACTATCTGCTCTGTGGTAGCAGACTTGACTAAGCATTTTCTTTCTACTGTGAGCCTGATGTTATGCTTTGTGAGCAGAGGGCTCTGGAGAGATACTGCTATGAAAGAGGGTTTCTCCTGGTTTCAATTCCTTTGTTTCATTTTTCTTGGTGCTGCTGCAAAGTCCATCATTCTGCTGCAAAGTCCATCAGAGGTACAGCATGTGTGGGGTTGGAGCACAGAGCATGCAGTCCCATGGTGATCTCACATCCCCAGCCTGATTACAATGAAAGCCTTACCGTGGTCCTTCCAATGCAGATATTGGGCACTCCAGGCCTCTTACCACATTGTTCTGATACTCTCTGTGAGCCTGTTCACCAGTCTTGGCACACCTACGCCCCAGAGAGTTTTTCTTGCTTGCATGGTGACTGCAGACCAGCTCCAGCCCCAGACCCAGAAAACGTATCAGCCATCTCATAGGCTGCAACTACGTCTTCTCCAACAAAATCTGAATCCTGGCCTGGTGAAGGTCTACTCTACCACCTCTGTCCTTCTTTGGGTGCTGTCCTTCAACCCTCGAGTACTTTATGCCATATTTGTTTATCTTTACAGTTACTGTCCTATTCTATAGGTTAATAATTATTTATATGAACCTTACTCTGTCTAAATATTGTGCGGTTCTGCCTCCCGATGGAATCCATACTAATAAACTCCTTTAGAGAATTCAGTCTGCAAGATTTTATTCAATAAGGCAAAACAAGCAAACTTTAAATAAGCAGTCTTTCAGCAAGTGTTAAGTAGGTGACTTTAAGTGTTTTCCATGGTGTTTCTGTTATAGTAGGTAAATTCCCTCAAAGAATGAACCTTTTTAAATTCTAAGTTGTTTCTATAAATTGACAGAAAGTTACCTCAACGTTATCAGTAATGATAATCGTAGTAAATGATGCGTAAATGAAGACAAATATGATGATTGTCATGACAGGGCCCAGAGACAGCATACCTATAACTATGCTAAAGATGATAGCTTCTCCTTTATACCTTCTGTGGTGTCTTTTCTACACAGAAATGAGGCTTTTTAATGACAACCCAGAACCATGGCTAATTATTTTCTGTGGCCAAGGGACTATGCCAAGTGAATAACTTTCCAATATCCTAAGTAAATGGTGTCTCATTAGAAAGGGTGTGAAAGGATACCACCCTGTCTAGTAGTATGATGGAAGAAACTTCAAGAATATTAATTCCATTAGTAAGAGTTGGAAGATTCACAGTGGTCATCTAGAGCTTGTCCATTTCTTTGGGTGACATGGAGAATAATACAGCCAAAGTTCTGAGGGCAGAACAAATCAGTTTAAATTCCTGAAAATAAATAATTATGAACAATAGATCAGTCTTGGATTTTCTTTCTGCCACCCAAGGAGAGTCTGTGCCATTGCTAACAACTCATGTGAACAGGTAATAAGAAATAATCCACATGTGAGCTAAGAGAAAGGAAAACCTGGCTTATAAGACAGAACATCTTAGGGTCTTGCTTTCTTTGTCGGACAAGGAAAGTCTTGGGTCATTGTTCCAAAGTGCCTTGTATTCTCTTCTTATAATTATTCTAGTTATGTTTGTTTGTCTTAGAGGTCTTTGATGTTTGTTGTCCAAAGTCTTAAATGCTTCTGGATAGGCACTGTCTCATTAAATGATGCAAAAAGTGACTTAAACCCAAACCCGTGATGCAGTCAAGCTGACTGATGCTCAGATTGATAAGCAGGAAGTGGAGAAGACTCATTTCAAGCATAGTGATAAAGCTACGGACAATCCTTGATGTAGTGAAAATCAAAAGGGGAAACAGAATAAAAGTAGTCGCATGAATTTTTTTTTTCAAGAAAAAAAAAAATCAGTGACAGCTTTTCACTTGAGAAAGTCAAATGATTAGGAGTGAACTGACTCCCATAAAAACAACTCTGAGTGCCAACCAATCGACAACAATTTTATCTGAGTAACCACATTTTGACAGCTAATGTCAACCTACATAAGCCTGTTAAATTCCACCAGTCCCAGACCTCTAAGCCTCCAAAAATTCCTGCATAAGTCCAGCATCTTGCTCTTCTTAGAGGGACTGCGCCCGACCAGCATAGCTCTCCTTGCTGTAGTAAATAATAAGCCCAAGTTTTTTCTTCTTTCAAATATTCAGTGTTGAAACCATCATCATTTGACTATCATTTATCTCATGGCGGAATAGGTAATTACATATCTTGTTCTGGGATTCCTTTTCAACATTAGAACAATCTTCCCCCAGAGCAAGAATTAAAATTTAAAAAAAAAAAAAATCTCAATTCAAGAACAGGTGGAAAATCAAGCTTAGAGTAGCAGAATTTATTTTGCTGGGTTTTTTCCCCCCCCTCTAAATTTACTATTGTCATTTGGATACAATCCAGATACTTTATTTCATAGAAACATCGTATAACAACTTTCCATAACATTACTCAGATCGTGGCTTTTTTCTCTCAGAAAAACTGGAAAGCAGGGTTAAAAAGTGACTTGTTGTGATCATCACTTTTCTTCTCAACATTTGGAAGAGTTTGATTTTCCTTCTTTTCTTTTTTTTTTCTTAACAAAATGCATGTGACTACATTTTCTTTCTACTGTCTATAAATATGTTCATAGTATAATGTGCATAAGGAAAAATATACTCACAGAAAAAAATTAGGCTTCAGGGAAAACTGACTAAGCCTTGCTTTTTAAGAATAATTTTACCTTAAGTATTTTCTCCTGTGATAGAAAAATATTACTTGATTAAAATGTAAACAACTTAAAAATAAATGATGGCTCCTAAAAAATATTACAGAATACTAAGACCTTGCCAATACTGATTATTTGTGGTGCTACTCTGTCCTCATTGCATTAGCTTTAAGACCATGCATTATAGAGTTCATGGCCATTTTCTACTTATGAATGAGAAAGCATTCTTGTGAAAACACAGTGTGTAAGGTATCAGGAATGCATATATTAAAACATGTCAGTTGCTGAAAAATGATAGTTTTCTTACTGAGCAAAATTGCCTTTGGATTTGACTATCAGGTCTGGGACAAAAACTATTATGCTTCTAGCTTAATAAAAGAGTAAATGTGGTTACTTTTAAAACTCTGTTTAAAGTTAAATTAAAGTCCATGTTTATAAAATGCTATGTGAGACCGCACTGCATTATTTTTTTATGGGTATATAGATTCAAAATCTTGGACTTTTTCATTAAGAAAAATTACATACACCTATATAACTGTACTCAGATTCATTCAATAAATATCCCTAGTTGTGTTTGGACATATATTAGTAGTATATATATTTATACATAAGGGAGACTTCTTTAGAGTGAGTGACTTCTAAGCTGAACTTTAAAGCAATTTTCAGTGCTAGGAGAAAAAGATATGCTGGCAAATATAGCAAATAACTGTACAGGATGCCCAGTTAAATTTGAAGTTCAGGCAATTAAATAAATATTTTAGAATAGGTTTATTCAAAATATTTTATGAGGGATTTTTCCAAAAATAAAAACGTATTGCTTGTCTGAACTTCATGTGTAACTGGGCATCCTCGGTTTTAACTCAAAACCTTAGAAAAGTGGAGGAGTGAGATGCTTCAAACAGAGGGAGCAATATATGTCAGGGCTTAAAGATAAGAGAGATTGAGGCACATTTGAGGAACAAAAAGTAATTTATTGTTCTCAAACTTTGGGTGCATAAACAGAAATTGAAATTTGGATTAGAGTGGAAACTGCATGCATTTTCTTGTTATATCTACACACTTATTATATGTACAGTACCCAGGTTTACTTATTACACCCATAGAGTCTCAGGATATACCGGTGGTAAACATTGACTTCCTTTTTTAATCCAATTTCATTTTATTTTTTAGATGGCAATCTAGTTGCCTTCTTAATGAATTGTACATATTTTCCCCACCAATGCGTGGTACCCCTTTTATCTTAGACTACATTCTTATACTTGGAGCTATTTATAGAATTTCCTTTCTTATTCATTAAAAAAAATAATTTATTTTTTAATTGAGAAAAACTGTATGCATTGTGTGCATGATATTTTGAAAATGTATACATTGTGGAATGGCTAAATCGAGCTAATAACATGTGCAATACCTCACATACTTATCATTTTTGTGGTGAGAACACCTAAAATCTACTCTCAGTGATTTTTAAGAAGACAGTACATTGTTATTAATAGTCACCGTGTTGTACAACGGGGTCTCTTGAACTTACGTCTTCTCTCTAACTGAAAGTTTGCACACTTGGGCCATCATCTCCTCATCCTCCCCACTCCCCACCTTTTGTAACCACCCTTCTACTCTCTGCTTATATAAATTCAATTGTTTTAGGTTTCACATGTAAGTGAGAACATGTGGCATTTGTCTTTCTGTGCCTGGCTTATTATATTTATCATAATGTTTTCCATGTTCATCTATGTTGTCACAAATGACAGAACTTTTTTTAAGGCTGAATGGCATTCCATTGTGAATATAGACCACATTGTCTTTATCCAACCAACTCTTAGGCTGATTCAATATCTTGGCTATTATGAATAAGGCTGTAAAAAACATGGGAGTGAGGATATTTCTTTGAGGTACTGATTTCCTTTCCCATACTGGAATTGCTGGATTAGATAGTAGTTCTATTTTTAGTTTTTCTGAGAGACTCATACAGTTCTTCAAAAGAGATGTACTAATTTACGTTCCCACCAACAGTGAACAGGGTTCCCTCTTCTCTACATCTTCACCAACACTTGTTATCACTTATCTTTTTAATAGTAGCTATTCTAACAGGTGCAAAATTATATCTCATTGTTTTTAATTTTCATTTCCCTAATGATTAGATAGGTTGAACATTTTTTTATACACCAATGGCCATCTTCATTGGAAACATGTCTATTGAGGTTCTGTGCCCGAAATTGAAAGACAAAATTTATGGGCAATAAAAGTAAAAATAGACAAAGGTGTTTACAACAAACTAAAAAGCTTCTGCACAGCAAAGGAAACAAACAATACAGTGAAGAGACAACCTAAAAAATGGGAGAAACTGTTTGCAAACCATACATTTGATAAGAGGTTGATATCCGAAATATGCAGAGAACTCGAACAACTGAATAGCAAGAAAACAAATAACCTGATTAAACAGGCATTTCTCAAAGAATGAGATACAAATAGCTTTTAGAATGGCTGTTATCAAAAAGATGAATGACAAGTGTTGGTGAAGATGTGGAGAGAAAAAAACCCTTGCACATTGTTGATGGAAATGCAAGTTAGTGCATCCATTTTGGAAAATAGTATGAAGGTACCTCAAAAAACTAAAAATGGAACAACCACATGATCCATCAATCTCCCATCTGGGTATGTTCCCAAAGAAATTGAAATCGATAATGTTAAAGATATATCTGCACTCCTGTAATCACTTTGCCATTATTCACAATAGCCAAGATATGGAAACCACATAGGTGTCAATCAACTAACACATGAATAAAGAAAATGTGGTATATATATATATATATATATACATAATGAAATATGTACAGACTTAAAGAAGAAGGAAATTCTGTCATTTGCAACAACATGAATGGAACCGGAAAACATTATGCTACGTGAAATAAGCCAGGCAAAAAAAGACAAATACTACATGATCTCATTTACATGCAGAATCTTAAAAAGTTTGTCTCATAGAAACAGAGAGAAGCTGGGAACCTCTGGGAATTCCAAAAGGAACGTAGGAAAGGAAGATGCTGATCAAAGGTTACAAAACCTCAGTTAGACTGGAGGAATAAATTTTAGTGAACTATTGCACTGCATGGTGACTATTATGGACTGAATTGTGTCCCCACAAAAGTTTAGTGTGTTAGAGGGTTGGTTCCCACTGTAACAGTGTTAAGAGGGAGAGAAGTCTTATTACAGTAACTGAAAGGTGGGGCTTTGAAGAAGTGATTAGATTGTAGCAACTTGCCATAGTGAATGGATCAATAATGGTGGTCAGGGGCATGGTTTGGTGGGCTTTAAAAGGAGAGAATGTGGGCCGAGCCCGTGGCGCACTCGGTTGAGTGCTGCGCTGGGAGCGCGGCGACGCTCCCGCCGCGGGTTCGGATCCTATATAAGAATGACCAGTGCACTCACTGGCTGAGTGCCGGTCACGAAAAAACGACAAAAAAAAAAAAAAGGAGAGAATGTGAAGGGTCTTTCTCTGTCTACTCCACTATTTTCTTCCATGTAAGAAAATGTTGTCTTCCATTGTTGTGAAGACACCACCAAAGAAAACACTCACCAGATATATTCCCTGGGCTTTGGACTTCCCAGCCTCTGAAACTGTAAGAAATAAGTTTCATTTTCTTATAAATGACCCAGTTCTAGGTATTTTGTTATAAGCAACAGAAACAAACTAATACAACGACCACAGTTAATATTAATGTATTATATATATTTTTAATTGGTAAAAGAATAGATTTTTAATGTTCTCACCACCAAAAATAAAATAAGTTGGTGAGGTGATAGACATGTTAACTATTTTAATTGAATTTTTCTACAATGTAGGGTATGCATAGATCAAAACATCACATTGTACCCCATAAATGTACACATTATTATTTGTACATTAAAAATAAATTAATTATTGATAAAGGGACACAAAAATGTTTACAATGTATAATGATAAAATTTTAAAAATAAAATTAATTAATTTTTAAAAATGAAGAGCAAACTAGAGTGAATAAACACAACAGAAAATGGCTGTAGAAATGCTCCAGGCATCCGCTCAGGTCCCCTTTAGCTGCTGGTGGACCTGTGCACTGTCGGCAGCACAGCTGACGTGGGGAGAGACCTGAGCTGCCAGGCTCAAGCCAAAATGGACCATCAAACCTTTAACCATTTAACTTTGATGGTATAAGCAAGAGTCTAAACTGGAGAAAGCATTCATTCCTATTCCATTTTCCTTTGTGGAAATGCTCATGTTACAGGGTCAGTGCAAATGTAAGGTTCTGTCTCTCTACTGAGGAAGTCCAAATAAAAGGCTCCTGCAGTTATATGCACCTTAGGCCTGGGGAAGTGGAAGGGGAATGATCTACTAGTGGAAATGAACTGAGTACTGAATAACAGTGGGGAAAAATGTCTTCAAATTTTTCTCTAGTTGTGCAGATAAGCAGCCTCAGGAGAAGTGCTTGAAGACCTAGGCAAAGGGTTCCACTAAAAACACATAGAAATGAAGGTCTCTGGATCAAGAATGCAAACATTTGTAAGACCATGACTGGCCAGAGGCGCCTGTGTCTTTGACTGCAACTCCTCTCAGAGACTGCAGTGCCCTGACTGTGCACAAAGTCTGGTATTGGGAGGGCAGCTTCCCCCATGGTAAAACCTTTATGACTGCCATAGTTGGGCCTGAAATTCCACTTACAGGAGCCAGACCCCTCATCCACAGTTGACCCTTTCTCTGGAGAATGTCCTTCAACAAGACAGGAGTTATGTCACCCTGGAGGCTATTCCCCATCTCCCACACCACCCACGCTACCACACCCCTTCCAACCTCAGCCAGGGAATAACTGGCATGGAGGTGTGAAGATGAGCTCTTTTGCTTCAAGGCACTACTACTTATGTGGTGCATTTGGTGCTCCAGAGTCTCACAGTGGGATCAGACTGAAGAAAGTCTGTAGATGAGACCCCATTTTTGCTTAGGTTCCCCCCGTCCCTGGTCTCACTAATTCCTTCACTCCTCGTCTGAGAGCAATCACAAAGTGAATGTACTGATTCTAGGAAACCCAACCTTATTATTATTATTATTATTTTTTACCAGGAGTGAACCAGGGAAACAGAATCTAAGGATGCAATTATGCTATGACTCACTGGATAAATAATGCTAAAGACCTCACTGTTAGTTTGAGCAAACATAATCCCTGGCATGCTGTTGCAGTAAGATTGCTGAGAGATTGCTATGAATTTCAATAGTGGTAGATATTTTGATCCAGGAAAAAATATCTTGAAATAATGAAGGATAAGTAACAGTTCTTTCATAAAAACGAAAGCTGAGAGAATTCATTAAAAACAGGCACACATTATGAGAAATATTAGCAAACATTTGTAAGGTAGAGGTAAATAATATCAAGTAAAAGTTTAGATCTACACATAAAAATTCTGAAAATGATAAATACATGGGTAAATATGTGGGTATACAGAAAAGAAGTCCAGAAATACTCTTTTGTCTTTAAAAGAAAATTAGCTATTTCAAGTAAAAATAAGAATGATGTTTTCTCTGATTTACAGCATATGTAGGAGGGAAATGTATGACAACAATAGTATAAAGGACAAGAGGTATAGAATATTATTTTGTCATAAAGGGATATCATGTTATTTGAAAAAAAAAAGATTGTGATCAGATAAAAATATATTGTAAAACCCAGTGCAATCACTAAAAAATAAAACAAAGTAAAAGGTAAAGCTAATAAGGGAAATAAATTGGAGTCACAGAAAAATTTGGGAATAGGATAAAAAGAAGAAAGAGAGGATGGGACAAATAAAAGTCAAATAGCAAGACGGTGGACTTAAACCCAACTTTCTCATTAATTACATCAAATGTAAATGCTCTAAATGCCTCAACAAAAAAGCAAAGATAGTCATATTGGATAAAATTTTAAGAACCTGCTTTTTGGTTTCAATATAAAACCATCTGTAAATATATGTACACAGATAGACTAACAGTAAAATAAATGGTAAAAGATATACCGTGAAAATACCAACCAAATACTAACCAAAGGAAAGCTGGAGTGACTATATAAATGTAAGACAAAGTTACTTTAATACAAGAAATATTGGAATTTTTTTAAAAACGATGTTTCATAACAATAAAGTGATGAATTAATCAAAAGAACATAACAAGCCTATATGCGTGGGTACTAATATCAAAGCTTTGCAATAGAAATAAAACTTATAAAACTCAAGTGATAAATCAATATCTCCACAATTGTAATTGGATATTCGAACACTTCTCACCCAGTAATTGTTAACACGAGGAGATAGGAAGAAAAGAAAGTATATAAGAGACTTCAAAAATGCTATCAACAAAATTTACCTAATCAAAAACTGTAGGACCCCCCCCCCCCCAGAGCACACTCAGCATTCATCGAGATGGACCATATTTGGGGCAATAAAATTACTACCAATAAAATTAAGAGTATTCAAAGTCATACAAAGTATGTTCTCCAAATGAGAAATCAGTAACATAAAGAGATCTGGAAAATCCCCAAATGGTTTGAAAGGACATAACACCTTTCTAAGTAATCCATAGGTCAAAAATAAATCACAAGGGAAATTAGAATACATTTTGAAATGTGTAAAAATGAAAACGTAGTAATCTGGCTAGAGGTATCATACTATAACTTCTTTTAGTTCTGATACTGTCAGTTCACTTACAACAAATTATCTTACATTTCATTATCTGAAAATGTCTTTATTTTACCTTCAATTTTTAAGGAGATTCTTGTAAAATTTAGAATTCTGGGATGACTTTTGTTTGCCTTCTTGAAACAATTTAAAGATGTTTCTTCTTTGCCTTTTGGATTTTATACTTCTTGGTAAGAATTCAGTGATCATTTATTTGCATGGGTTTTTCTGCATGCAAAGTATGCTTCTTCAGTGGTTTCATACATTATTCTCTTTATATCTTTGTTTTCAGCAGTTTAACACTAATGTGCCTTGGCATGGTTTTCTTCATATTTATCTTTCTTGGTTTTCACTCAGCTTCTCAAATCAATGCATTTACACCTGTCACCACATTTGGAAAATTATAAGCCATTATTTGTTCAAATGTTTTTTTCTCAATTACTTTATGTCCTTTTCTCTTGTAGCCCTAACCACTAATGTATTAGACCTTCTAATATTGTCCCACAAGTCCCTAGGTTCTGTTCATTTCTTTTAAAACATTTTCACTGTTCTTTATATTACATAACATCTACTGACATATGTCCAAGTTTATTGATTTTCCTTTTTTTATCACCATTATGCTGTCAAATATACCATTATTTTTATTAACATGTATTTTTCTTTGATACCAGACTTATCATTTGATTCCTTCCTTTAGTTTGCTTATTTACTAAGATTTACTTTTTTTTTTTCTGCCAGCATTTTTTAATTTAAAGCATCACTATTATAGCTGATTTAATATCATTGCCTGCCATTTGCATCACCTCATATTGGTTCTCCCTTGATCATCTTTTCTTTTTAAAATGTGTTGCATTTTTCAATGCTTTTATTTGTCAAGAAATGCTAGTTTGTATCCTGAATATCATGAATATTATTTTCTGAAGACTATGGATTCTTTTATATTCCTATGCAGAATGTTAACATTTTGGGGATGGCACCCAAATCTCGGTTTTTCTTTTTTCTCTTTTTCCCCAATTCTTACCTGGGCTGTTTACTGTGTCTAGGGTCAAAGAAAAGTTTTGACAGAATTTATGAGCAAAATTCAGGGCACCCATTCTGGCGCTCTTCTTTATAGAATTCCCCCCTCATTGTCCAATTGCTGTGGTTACGCTTAAATATTTCCTGTTTCTTTAATCCAGAAATAATCTGGGCTTTCTGTAGGTACAGTCCCAATTGCAGCTCATCCTCAGATTAAAGTTCGAAATATATAGGAAAGTTATATCATGTCATTTCTTTCTAACAAGTGTCATTTTCATTCCCATTCTGCCAGCATTTGTTCACTTTTTATTTCCTTCAAGTATTTATGAAACGTCCTTGAACAAATTGGGGACCATCAATTCTAGCATCAGGTTACTTCAGAATTCCACTAATGTTTGCTTCCAGTCAAGATGGCAGAATAGATGGTCCCCAGTGTCACTCTCTCCCACAAATCAACCAATGTACAACGATTAATAAGCAATGACAGCCAAGCTGGGGCTGCTAGAGCTCAGGGCAAGAGGAGAAGAGACCTTCAGAATTCATGAAAACAGGAGAAGCCAAGATGAGAGAAAAAAAGGATTGCTCCCACCATTTTGAATCCCGGCTGCCTCCAAGCTGGAGTTGGTGAGTACATGGAGCTGGCAAAAGCCACAGCTGTGCCCTTCAGATGAAGTTGCTTGGAGGTGGCAGGGGAGAAGAGGACCTTGGTGGCCCCCAGGCCAGCAAGACTACTAACAGGGTTCTTTTGGACCCACTTAGGAGCAAGGAAACACAACAACTGAAAAAAGCAACCACTCACAGGCTGGTGAGTCATTGCAAGGGACCGGTGCACAGCCCATCCCATACACAGTGTTTGAAGTGTGGGCAGTGTTGGAGACAGCCTAAAGGGGGAACACTGGGACACAGCATGGACAGCTGATCTGCCCTGCAATCAACACAGAACCACTCAGTGGAGACTGGTCAGGAGTACAGATCTGCTGGGGGTGCAGTCTGCTGAAAAGACTCAGGCCCAGACCAGAGTTTCCATACAACCCAGGTATGCTGGAACACAAAAGACCTGGAGGTGAACAATTAAAACCTGAGCTGCACAAAAAGACTTCCCCAGAGAATCAGCAGCAAAGCAGCAATTTAGCTCAAGTACAGTGCTCAAGTGCTGGTCTCCACAGGAAGTTCCTCCAATTTAGAAGTAAGCAAAGGACATCAAATTAGTTACAGTGCAGAGTTTACATGCTGGGAACAGCAAATAATCCAACACAGAGCTGAAAGGAAAAACAAACTACCCACAAATCAGAGCCAAAGTTTGATGTTAACTAGTAGATGTCTACCACCACCAAAGAATGCCTATAAAACCTAGAAGGACCAGAAGTCCCCTGGACTTCCAAGCATGGGAGCAGGGAGAACTGGTGCCTCAGCCATGTACCTCAACTTCTTCAGCCAGCACAGCAATGACCACTGAACTGCTGTAAGAAGCACCCTGGGCTCTCCATTTGGTGCAATGGGGGCAGAGGACCTCAGCCATGCCCACCTGAGACCCATAACCAGCCCAGTGACGGCCACTGAGCAACCACAGAAAGCTCCATACCCACAACCAGGCCAGGGACAACCATGGAGCCACTTCAGGAAGTGCCCTAGGCTCCCAAGCCAGAGTGTTGTGGGGCCAAAGGCTTCAACCACACACCCTGTCATCTGCATCTGGCCCAGAACAGCCAAGCCACCACTGGAATCTCCCTTGTCTCCCCTGCAACAATGAGGGGGGTGCCATGGGCCTCAACTGTACCCCCCTCCTTCCTACTTCTCCTACCCTGTTCCCTTTCCCCTTCTCCTCTCCCCCACCCCTGCAACTGCTCCACCTCCACATCTTAGAAGGTAAAAAAAATGATACTAATAAATAAATAAGCTTAAATAAAAAGAATTCCAATTATGTTCTTACATTTTGTAAAATTTTTAATTGTACATATTCGTGGGATAGGGTGTATTGTTTCAGTACATGCATATGTTGTTCAATAATTCACTTAGAGTAGATTTCACATCTGTCACCTAAACATTTACCTTTTCTTCATGATCCTCTTTTCTATCTATTTAGAAATATACAATATAGTGGTATTAGCTATAGTCAGCCTAGAACACCACAATTTACTCTTCCTATCTACCTGCAACTAGTACCCATTAATCTACCGCTTTCCCTCCATCCATCCACCTTCCAATTATTGACAAGAAGATGACTTGAGAGGATAGGAATCAGTGAAAAGGATGTGGTAGTTGAAGAGATAATAATTCTGCTCAGGTTTTCAGAAAAGCTAATGAGCTCTCTCTACTAAATTCTGGAGTACCCACCCTCTAGTAAATAAACTATGTTTTTCTCTTTCTGTTCCTTAGACAGTGATAGAAAAATATGGTTTAATACGTGGACTTTAGGTTCTTCTTTTTTATACTATATGTAGATAGCATTTTTTTGTTACTCATTTTTTCATCAAATTAATCATCTCATTTAAAAATTCATTTTTATTCTGACTTCAATTAATTTTTTCATAATTTCTTTAGTCATTCTTACAATTTTGTTGTTTCTTAAACTACCCAATAACACACAGATACAACCATGAGGAGGGTAACTTCCCCAAATAACTAATTTCATCTGTTATGTGTTGCTTCTTATTTGTTTCTCTTTCAAAGAGTACCTTTATTTCTAAACTCTGTAGACACATTTGTTAATAATGCTGAGGAATTCGAACAGCAACATCAGTGAGTCATACTTAAAGAACAGAAAATATGTGAAGTGCAGAATATGACTGTTATTTACTGATTAGCACTTAACCTTATGTGCCGGAGACCAGCTCTGCAAGATTCTTTGGACCTGAATAGGTGGTGTGGTTTTGGTGCAAAGGAAGAGATGGACCACAGATGTCTAGTGCAAGTGTGGACAATGACCAGATGAATCTTGCTTTATTTATATGTTTTTACTTAATCTTTTACACATTGATTTATCTCTTAATCAAAACATTTCTTATTTTGTTTCTATTGAAAAAGAAAGGGCAAAAAGTTCCAAGGCACTCACGCTGTGACAAAAACATCTACTCATGCATCAATAGTTCACCCCAAAGCCTGTGGCTTGTGTCCAGGAAACTATACAATAGCAGCAGGCTTGGCTTTAAAGAGCGTCAGACTTTTAGTTTAAACAATAATTCTTAACCTTCTTAGCTTACAGTTTAACACTTTTTAACTCTTACTTATACTTACTATACTTGATTTTAATAACATTGATTAGTTATGCTTGACAATTGTTCATATTCTATATAATATAATTATTTTAATTTATAATCAAAAATCACAATATTTATAACAGGTTTTTTTTATCATAAAACTTAACTATAAATCTCTATTAAATTTTATGGTATTGATACAAATTTTATGTTACAAACTGATTTAAACAAAACCTGTTAATATCAAAATTTATGTTTTTCTACTATCTAACTTATTTATCTTTATAATAAAGCTTCTCATCTCCCTGCCAGGAGACTCCGAGTAACAGCACAAGGAACAAAGTAAAAAATGAAATGACCCTACTCAAACTAACAAAACCACACTATATCATTCTTATTATTAGTAGGGAAACAACATGTTCTTGGTAAGTCAAGTGAAACTGTGGGAATGGGGAAAACAAAGAAATCTGTAACTGGTTAATGATCAAATAATTGTAAACACCACTGCACTCGGACCCACCACCTCCCTGGGGGATGTGGATAGAAATCCAACATAATAACTTCATTCCACACGTACAAAAGCATGACACAGCCACAATGGGTCCATGCGCACATCACTGACAAGAAAGATCAATAACAAAATTAAATCGAGCCAACCCATACAGGGAACATGCATCAAAAACACCTTTAGTACTGACAACGCCAGTTACTATAATTTTGATGTATTTTAACATGTCCTTTGAGAAACTCCAGGGAATTTCCCAAAGCCATACTAAGCCAAAAGGTTAGGCTGTTTAATTCTGGGAGGCCTTGTCAAGTAACCAAAGGTGAACAAATGAGAAATTCCACAGAGCCATGCCACACACACGGGACCCCCTTGTAGCCTGCAGAACAAGGGGTATCACTCCTCAGGCTCCTATGGCGTTCCTTATAGTAGGACGGCTCTTGACACTTATGAATTCTTGTCATTAATTATCATTCTTTAAAAGTCTGAGTATGCTTAAATATGTCCATTAATTTAATTTATAGAGCTTTCTAATCCTGTCACTCAAATCCTATTATTGTGACCTGAAGCTAGTAGGAGGAATTCAGTAGGATTTATGGTTCAGGACAATACAGAAGCTTTCAATCTTTTATCCTTTTTTGTAGAACTGGGAAGAATATTACAAAGAGTGAGGGATTTGCAATTTACTAGGAAACATCTCAACCAAGTGACACAAAGCAAGTTATTCTCTTGTGATTTGAAGAAATAAAGTATTTTATTCACTAGTTATTTCTCCCTGTATATTGGCTTTACAGGATTATATTATTTAAGATAGAGTGGTAGTATTGTAAAATATTCTGATAAGCCTTTTCTCCGGAGTTTACTTCCTGAGAAAGAATATATATTTTACCACAGTTTCCAAGCATGTTCTTTAATATATAAGGCAAATGTAAGTCTGAATTCAAAAGACATTTTAACTAAAATATCAATCAGTACTTGTCCTGCCAAATATCTTACTAGAATTCTCAGTGCCGAGATTTGTGTTTTAGGGGATTAGCAGAAACAGGCCTACTGAGTTTTACATTATTTATTCTGTTGTTATTCTTCAAGACTTGCTTTATCGGTAACATTGTTATTTTCCTCTTTCATTTTCCACCAGCTTTTTAATGATCTCAGTCTCTCATTTCTGTTAACGAAGGGCAAAAGGCAAGGAAAATTAATTTCCTGGTAATCCTTCACTCTAGCCTCTAGTGAATCGACTTTTCTTGTATTCACTGAAACGTGTTGTCCCATTTATCTACAGATGTCAATGACCTGCAGAAGGGACTGCATCTGAATGTGACTTGGATAAACATGCGCTAATAACTCAAAGCAAACGTCTTTCCCTAGGCCCTATAGATATAATTTATTAATACTAAATGACCTTTCGTGTTTTGAGAACATTCAGATGGAGGAAAACAGATACCACGTGGAGCATTTAAAAGGGCAGATAAAGTAACGACAGGAAAGACATTGTACTACTTTTAAAAATAAAGTCAAGAACCGAAAAGGGGGTGTGTTGTACATACATGCATAGTGTATATAGAACTAACATTTGCTGGGAAAGTATTATGTGTCAGGCACTATTCCTGTATAGAATGTACTTATATTTTGTCATGCAATCCTCATAACTATGCATTTAAGAAGCGTGGTTAAAAGAAGCAGATTCTCAAAGAAAAAGTGGACTTAGTTCTGGAGGCAGAGTATATGGGATGGGAAACTGTCCTCTGTAGATCCGAAGCAGCTTTAAAGCCTTTCCTGTTATCTCTCGGAACCTAGAACAGATTAAAATAGGGGAGGGAAGAGTGATTTATAGAAATTTGGTGACCAAACGTAAACATGTTAGAGTGTGGTGTTCATTTATTTTTGCTTTGATGATAAAACAACAGAAAGTGGAGAAATTCTGGTTACAGATCATCAAGCTCAGAGCTATTAGGAAAAATAATGCAATTTTGTATCTTTGTTACTTGAATCATTGTCTGTGTTTAGTTTCATATTGCTGATGGCCAGATAAGCAAATCTTTCATGCAGCTTGTGAAAATGAAAAGTTGGTTCTCTATTGCCAGTTTTCCCACTTGATGCTGCCCAAGAATGGAATTTGACTACTAAATTGACAAATGTCAGTGGTAGTTGTGGATTAAAGTAAAATTCAGACACAGGCAAGAGTTCTTTAAGAAAGGTTTATTTGAGAGAGGTAGTAGGAAATCATCACAACTAGGATATCCAATAGAGAAATTAGTAACTTTCTAAAGGGAGCACAGTTGTGGGTGATAATGTTTTAATAAAACCTTCATATATTCTGGAAATATAATTCTTCTTCACCAGTTACAAGGTCTAACCTTAAACATACAGCACTGCCTGGTTACAAACTGCAGACCACCTCATGGTCAGGAGCAACCCATAATTCTTGGGGTTCCACAAGGAAAAATACGATTATTGCTGTACAGTACATTTAGCATTAAACAATTATCTTAATTGACATCCCCAGCTTCTAGAGGCTAATAAAATTTGGTCCAAATATATTGTTAAAAATCAACTAAGTAATGAAATTTATTTCACTGAGGCAATTGCAACAGGGAAAGTACCCCAGATCAGAAGATCATAGTGTCATAGAAGGGTGGTTTTATCTTAGACTTAAGAGGGAGGAGTAGAGAAGTTACAGATAGAATGCTTTACAGATGGTGTGTTAGTTCTGTCCTCTATAACAAATTACCATAGATTGGATGGCTTAAACAACAAACATTTATCTCTCACAATTCTGGAGGTTTGGAAATCCAAGATCAAGGTACCCTCAGATTGAGTGTCTGGTGAGGGCCTTTTTCCTGGTTTGCAGGTGGCGGTCCTCTCCTTGTATTCTCACATGGCAGAGAGCTGCAAAAGAAAAAGAGAGGAAGCAAGCTCTCTGTGTCTTTTCTTTTAATGACACTAAAAACATTCATGAGGGCTTCAGCCTCATGACCTAATCATCTCCCAAAGCCCTCAGCTCCAAATACCATCAAACTGGGGATTAGGCTTCAACGTATGAGTTTTGGGAAGACACAAACTTTCAGTTCATAGCGGTTGGGACTGTTTTGCAAACAAACACAAGTCACAATCTAGGTATATTTAGCCATTTAGATGTTTATTTCTGTCTGGTTTCAGAAGACACACGATTGTAATCTAAGATAATAATTCATAAGGCAAAGAATGGTGAGTTTGGTGGTGTTTATCTGGCCTTGTCATTAGACAAGGGAAATGGGAATATGGGAGAAGGCTTGGATAACTGGGAAACATATACCTGTTGGTCTCCAAAAATTTTTTATCTCTTTATTTCCCCAATGTGAAAACTCCTCCACTTTGAATTTGGGGTTCCTATGCACTGAAGACAATCAAAGCAATTTTTCAAGGTTATAAAAAGATATTAGTGCTTTCTGTACTGGGACCTGGTGCTTTTCTGTTCTGAGATCAATCCATTTCCAGGAGAAAAATGAGAATAGGCAACAGGAACCCAGAAACATTCATTAAGGAAAAATGTGACAGACTTGGTGAGTTGGGGAGCAGTCTGCTTGAAGATGACTTACGACCAAGAGAGTCCCCACACTCAACTTATAAGCAGTCAACTAAAGGAGCTGTACTGTCAGAATCCCAAAATAGAAAAAAAAAAGTACTGCAATTAATTTAACTAACTGAGTGTGGAAGCTAATCTTCAAGTACCAGTCACCGAGAGTGTATTGTTGTAATGATAATATCCCTACTCTTACTCTCCCGGGGGAATTCTCCCAATTACTTTTTTTGGTGTAAACATTTAATCATGCTTGATAAGTGAAACTCTTGCAGCATGAAAGACACCAGGCCAAAATTCAAGCTCAACGAGGGCATATATTTACCTGTTTTGTTCACTGAGGAGTATCTGATCCCTGGAACATTGTCTTGACTATAGAAGGTACTGAATACATGATTATTGAATGAATGAATGAATGGATGGATGGATGGATGGATGGATGGATGGATGAATGAATGAAAGATGGAATGAACAAGTGGGTGCCAAGAAACTCAGTCCATCTTCAAAGAACGCAGTTTATAAACTGATTCCAATGATATTCTTTAGTCCTTTCACTCACCTAATGGATCCTTTCACAAGGATTAACAAAATGTTACAGAATATATCAATATATTTTGGGAATATATTTCTTTCATTCCCTTGTCTACATATGTGTTTTACAATTGTCCTTTTTTTCTTCCATGTCATATGTCCTTTCCTCTTTTGTGGTCATTTTATGATCACAGACAGTCTTCCATGCCCAAATGTGTTGATATAGAGCCAAAGATCCCCTTAATATGCTTCTTTGTGGTTTAGTCTGTTTCTATAGAATACCAAATTCTCTTTTCTGGAGGAATAAATTAATAGAAAAAGGCTCACTATGTACTAAACAATTATTAGGCTACGTATTCAAAACTCTGATGCAGTCACTGTGTAGACATTTGTCTCTGACCTACAGGTAATTAATATTGATTAGACTAAAGCTATGGCTTCCAAAATCAACAGTAATCTCTGTGATTATTTTTATTCTTAGTACACATTAGTTGACAGAATACAATAATAACTAGCAATTAGAATAAAGTAAAAGGTTATTTGTAAACATTTAACACATTATATGCATCACAAGTTCCAAGGCAGTGAATTTGCATAGCTACATATCATGTATGAGAATGATAAAATATACAGAGATAATCATTATTGATTTCTGTTTATATAAATTTGCACTTACATAATTTTTAATAAAATATGTATTATAGTAATTCATCTTCAAATCTCTTTTTAACATACGACATTTCAGAACAAATTATAATGTCAAAAAAAACCTCTATGTCGTTCAACTACAGACGACGTCAGAATAAACCTTTGTTGCAATATTTTCTACATGGTTTTCAAACACAAATTTGTAAGGTCAGTACAGTTGCAAAAAAAAAACATTTGCTAACAACATCAAAATTAATTATAAACAGGAGAATGGAGTTTCCTTGGTGGATGATTTCATATATTGCCCTATACTTGTAAAAGTCATCAAAGAAAACTGCTCATTAATTGTACATTAAGAAATTATCCCCCGAGTCCTTGCTAATTTCTTTTTGACAGATTTAGCCACAATTCTAATAAGAAAGTGTAAGTCAAAACCAAAATAATGCCAGTTGGGTTCTCATTAATTTCTTCTCAATCAACCCTTTCTTAAATACTTCACTAACTCTATCTCCTCTTCAGCATCAAAGAGGAAGAGTAGGAAAATAAATGTGCTCTGCTGCACTGTGTGCTTGTCTTATAAAAATCAGATCTCACTTATGAGAGATTTTTTTGTGTCACCTACACAGAAGGGGGTAAGTGATGACAAGATTGAGCAGGAAATACACAAATAAAAAGTACTAATGAAATCAGGTGTTTTCTGAGATTCATTTTTTTTTCTTAAATTATGCAAGTGTCAATATACTGACTATAAAAAATGCTTTTAGCAACATAACCATTCTACTCAGCATGGAAGTAACATACTAACCAATTATCTATAATGACTGGCCTACTGAGACAGAAAGATTTATAGGTAGGAGAAACCAGCCTAACAAAGGAATGAATTTGATTTGTCTTAGTTGTACTTGGTACTTCTAGAGTCTTCATTCCAATCTTTACAAATGGAATCTGTATCTGTCTCTCTATCTTTCTTTCTCTCCATCTACCTAGATTTCGATTGTGCAAATATATCTTGCCTTGTTCTTTCTGAGATACTTTTTATCATCCGACTCAATATTTACTGATTACTTAAAATATAAGCAATGTATAGAATAAAAGAAAGATAGGAGATTAAGTATGAAGAGAAAAAAAAAAAAACACCCAGAGACCAA
Source organism: Cynocephalus volans (assembly GCF_027409185.1). NCBI lineage: Eukaryota > Metazoa > Chordata > Mammalia > Dermoptera > Cynocephalidae > Cynocephalus > Cynocephalus volans. The sequence continues at coordinate 144,231,200 of NC_084468.1, read as the reverse complement.
CAATAATTTATATTATGAAATACAAACATTTATTAGCTGTCTCCATAGTAGCCGTTCTTAAAAAAAAAAAAAAGAAAGGAGTTTTGCATGACATATTGAGTGAGAGTTGCTAATTGCCTTCTATTCCTTTTGGTCAGTTAGTACAATGAAGGCAGGGAATGTGGTTGGGAGACGTGAGATGTTTTTCCATTTGCATTTATTCCCAGAAAGGTTTGTGAGAGAGATGTTTAATACAGTTCCAATTGTTATTGTGAAAATGGTTGTCTTAACACAATGAATAAGCACAATATTCAATATTTTATTTAAGGAAACTTTGAACTTGAAATAGAAATAATGTAGAAAAAAAGACATTTTTAAAACTTTTGACATAATAATATATATTTTTCCTACGATAATTTGTTATCTAGGTGGCTAATATGAATGATAAAAAAATTTTCTGGTATTAAACAGCTAATATTCAATAGCTTAGAATATGTTTGTGTATATATCCTAAATACAGCTCACCCTAAAAAGAATAAAACATTACTAAGACTGGAATTTATTCAAGTCACCAGCAGGTGGCAGTAGGAGTTTATATTTTAAGTTAGTTTAAAAAAATGTGGCAATCCATTCCAATAATGCCCTGAAATCAATGATGACTTGAAATTGTTATATTTAACATTATTCGACAATATTTATCAGTTATATGTGAATATATATATATATTTGTATACATGCACATATATACCTGCATGTACATATACATCACTCTATCTATTTTTATATTCATATACTGTACTAGTTCTCCGTTACTGTGTAACAAGTTACCTCAAAATTTAGGATCTTAACACAGCAAACAGTTAAACACTTATTGTTTCACACAGATTTGAAGGGTCAGGAATCCAAGCATGACTTAAATGGTTGACTGTGGCTCAGTGTCACCCACGAGGTTCCATTCAAGCTGTCAGTCATCTGAAGAGGCTGGGCTATCTACTTCCAAACTCGCTCCAATAGCTGATGGCCAGAGGCTTCAGTTCCTTGCTCGGTGGTCGTCTCCATAGGGCTACACACACGACATGGGTGCTGGCGTCCCCTGAGTGAGTGATGCAAGAAAGAGAAAGAGAATGAAGCTACAAGCAAGCAAGGGAGCCCAAAGCAGAGGCCTGCATTGTCTTTCTAACCTAATCTCACAAGTGACATACGATTACTTCTGTTTAATCTATTGATCACATAGACCTACCTTGGTTAAATTTGGAAGAGGACAAGTGTGAATACCAGATGGCAATGAGGAGGTGCATCTTGGGGGCTGATATATATATATAATGTACATATATTTACATGTGTGTTTGTGTATGTATTAGTTATTTTGGTGTTTCCACGTCTATTTTTCTATCATGTTTGGTGTTGAGAATTACTATGTGAATTTATCTGGACAGAGAATGTATGTGTGTTTATATATGCATATAAATATATATATATCTTCTTGATACTCAATTTTGTTATTCCTGTGCCAAATTCAATAATTCTATTTCTGTAATTGAAAATACTCTTTTTCCATCTTACTACTTACTGGATCTCCTTTTCCCTCTTTCCTTCCTTCTTTCCTTCTTTCCTTTCTTACTTTTAATTAACACCTGTCATGAGCAACCAAAAATGAAATCAGCATATAAGCATAAATAAGTAAGAAAAATTTTCTTGATTAGGGCACTATTAAAACTTTTGGCAATAGAATGTCAGAAGAAACTGTGTTTATTATTCACTGATATAACATGGTCTTCTCATCACAGAGGGCAATATTTAGGATAAAACCCTTCCTGGATTCTTAATATACCTCCACCAAATCTGTGACAATCTTTGCTTGCTAAATATCTGGACATGTGGTCCAGGATCTCTTTAGAGTGAGAATAAGTTTGTTTGAGATAGAACAATAGTTACAAGTAAAGTGAGCATGTTAGGGTTAGAAGTGTAGGAGCAGATATATAAAACGTTTAAAGTGTCAGTTCTATGTAAAAAGAGCTTTAATAATGTTTTGTAGGCAAAACTGTGAAGCTGATGGGGTAATAATAATAAACAGAAGGCATGTTGAAAAGAAAAAAGAAAGTTCTTAATTTTTAAGAAATAAATAAATAAATTGAATTTGAAAGTGCTTTCTGGTTTGCAAATTATCTCCACCAGGATTTAGTGGCAGTAACCAGACCACTCTACATATTTAAGCCAGAAAAAGATTTAACTTATGAAAGTTGGTGTTTACAAATTCATTGCAATTTGTCAGCAAAAGTTTTTATAGTCTGGTCTCCCCCAAGGGACTACGAGAATCCTTTAAAACTGACCCAGCAGAGGAGGTTCTACCTAGGACACAGCTAAGAAAGTATCAGGAAGCTACCTCAGAAACTTCCAAGTTTAAAAATTCACCAAAGGACTTGTGATTTGACAATATGAAAGATGGAATGGTTGCAGCTGTTAATACAATTTCCTCTAAACATCTATGAAGCTAGAGACTGGACATCTCAGCCATACTGTAGAAAATCCCCATATTCACACAATATTGCAAACAGAAAGTATCCAAAAATAAAAGACAAATTTTTCCACATTTTATATCTCATTCGAGTGCATTCAAATAGCACTTCCTAGTACACATAAAAAACTCTGCTGTTATGGACTGAATGCTTGTGTCTCCCTCTTCCCCCATTTCATATATTTTGTATGTTGAAATATTAACCTCCAATGTGATGGTATTAGGAGGTGGAGACTTTGGAAGCTAATTAAATCATTGGTGTGAGGCCCTCATGATGAGGGATTAGTGCCCTTACAAAAGGGACCCTACAGGGCTGTCTCTTTTTCCACCATGTGAGAGGACAGCTAGGAGATGGCAGTCTGACCATCAGGAAGAGGGCCCTCGTCAGGCCCAAAAACTATCAACACCTTGATCTTGGACTTCTTGGTCTCCAGAACTATGGAAATAAATGTTTGTTGTTCAAGTATTTTTGTTTCAAGCAAATGATATTTTTTCTGCAGCCTCTATCATTCTCCGTGATAAGTTCCCTTCTCTGTATTGCTCTAGTTAGGTAAAACATACGCTGTGTTGCTGTTCGACCATTTGGTAGTAGCACACTCAGAATAAAGTGCAATCAGAATAAAAATAGGTTTTAATATCTTCCATTGAAAAAATAATAATCTCCTCTTCTATGAGAATTATTAGCTTCCTAAAAAGGGTTAATTGCTGACTTATCAAATTAATTCTCCATGCTTAGGACAAAGCTGGGCTCTCTAGCAAATATTCTCTAACAATACCTATACCTCAACACATACAAGAATAAAATAATAAACATGGACCAGTTACTGAGCATTTACTAAGGAATTATGATTATTATCATTATAATAATCCCCTAACAGAAGACAGTATTGCTATTTGACAGACGAGGAGACAGAAAATAAGAAACTTTAAATAACTTGCCTAAGATCGTATGTAACCAAACTGAGGATTCAGTATCACAATCCAGTCTTCATTCTATTGCATGATTATTATCCCTATGCATTCCAGCTAAAAGCTTTCTGTCATATTGATAAATTTAAATTCTTTAGTATGCATTAAATATTGTTTGTGTTTTATAGAAGGTAGAGCTTTGTTTAGAACTGAAATTACCTCCTGGGGTTAAACTGTTCTTGTTGCAAAGGGTGAGAAATGAAAAGGGGAGGGAGGAGGCAGAAGGGTGCAAAGCACAGGTTTCTTTTTTTGTTAATTTCAACAATTTACTTTTAAGATATGTTACTAAACTCATAGATTTAAAACCTTGATTTTCTCCCAAATGATGCAGAAAATGGTTAGTAATTTGGTCATTGCTTTTGGCTGCATGTTATCCAAGTTATCCAAGAACCTCACTGATTTAACCACATAAGGGCTTCGTGCTCCTTATGTAATAGGAAGTGCAAGGGGAATCTTTCAGGGTCGCGTCTCCGTCCTTCTCTGCCATTTTTAGCATATGATTTTTTCCCCTCACAGTTGTAATCTGGCTGCTCCCATTCTGGTCATCCCATCTGTCCTCCAGGCTGGAAGCCAGGGAAAGGACAAATGATGGAGAGCATGGTACAGGAGTTAAAGAGAAAAGTCAGCGGAACTTGCCCTCTTTTAACAACTTCTCCAAAAGTCCCACCCAGCAACTTTTGCTTACGTTTCATCCACCAGGAGTACGTGCCACAGCTACATGTCACATGTGAAAAGTATGACCAGTGAGGAAACACTTAAGGACCTTATAGATGTGTGTTATTTAGTTTGGAATAGAAGGAGATTTTTAGAAAATGAATAATAGAAATGATTATCCTAAATGTTTCTACTCTGTAAATATCAAGGTTCTTATAATAAGAAAAAAGGAAAAATGGATTTGCACTGTCTGTAAGGTACCTGTAGTATTGTAAGGACTCCAGAGCATAGTTGTTAATCCAGTATTATTGATTAATATGCCGGTTGTTAGGACCAACAGAACAAAAATCAAACACCACTAAGACCCCAAAATGCTATTTCCAAATCTCTATTCTGATTATTGTCTTTTAAAAAGGTGTATAGTCTATATTCTACGTTAAATTGTTTATACACTTATATTTTTCAGATAAAGGAAAATATTTCTTTAATGTAAAGGAAATAGTTATTCCAAGAGAAAGACAGTTAAGCTTTGGGGGCTCCTTGTCAGGACAAGTTTCCACATTCACTGCAAGTGGAGGACGGGAACACACAGACCGGACCAGTGCACTGGCTATTAAAACTGTTACTCAGAAATCATGCACTTCATTGCTGCACAAATTTCATTGAACAAATCAAGTCACAGAGTCACTCTAAACATCAAATATTGATACAAAAATAGACCCGGAACCACTGTATAACTAACATAGGTGCGTGCATTTTTAAGCCACTATGCTACAAATAGCTTAAATGTATATCAACTAACTTTATAAAAAATTTGGAAAGTGAAGAGTGATATGAAAGGGGTACAGAAGAGAGTCTTGTTGAGCAATTAGTAATTGCTTCATTAGTAATAATGCAATGAGAACTTGATGGATAAAATGAGCATGAATTCAGCAATGCAAAGCACTTTGTGCAAATCGGAAGAAAATTGTCAGTACAAGGAAAGAATAAAAGGCTTCCTAAAAAAAAAACACTTTATTCATTAGTTTACCAATATTACTAAAGACATTTAAAATTTTTTCTTATTTGGGATTGGATTGGCATTGGGGATATAGTCAAACAGAGAGAGAAGCAATTAAGTGGGTTATAGAGTGTGGCAGTATAATGTCATAGGAGATGAAGGTGATGAACTGTGCATTTACAGTGAGAATAAAATAAAAAAATAGACAACATCTGAACAGAAATATAATTCCCTGGTTAGGAGAATCTAAAAGTTTATATAATAAGTGCTCTCTATACTATTAGTGTATGTTTATATTAAAATGTACATTAATATCTACATGTTCTCATTTTTTAGGGTGTCAAAGAGAAGTCTCAATTTTTCGTCACTTAAAGCTCAAAACTGAAGAATCCTTCTAGGTATTACATACAATGTCATAGTGGATTATTCATGGTTATGGAAATATGGAAGAAGACTCACCAAATGTTGACTTTTAATTTTATATATGGAGATGTGCTACATATTATATGTACATACATCTGTGTTTCTAAAGAGAATACATTTAAATAATTTATAAAGAGATTTCAAATAATTTGGAAAAGACAATGCTTTTGAATAAGTTAATAGCAGAAATGATAATCTAAAGGTTTCTATTTAAAAAAGCCTTTTATTTATATTTAAGAACACAAAACTGGAACAACTTTAGCATGCAATAATGGAGATTTAAGTATATCCTACGCAAGCAATACTGACAAGTGGTTTCTAGCACTGAAGAACACATTGTAATCAGCAATGATAGGAATGAGCAAAACAAACAAATCTAATAAACTAGATATTGGCACAATGTATGTTCAGAGTGGATCTAGATCTATGGAAATATATGAATTTAAGGAAAGAAGGCTAGTGGAAAACACTTGGATTGAGATTGAAATTAAAAAAGAAGAAAAGGGGAGAGAACACAAACCAAAAATATGTTATTCAAATAGACACAAACAAAAAATGTAAAATTGACTAATTATTTTACTCCTGCCCATTAAATATAGATATAGTAGATATAGTCTACAATTATGAAAGAAGCAGATGAATCAAATAGTTATTAATTTGTATAAACTTTTATGAACAGAAAGATCAAAAGTGAAGAAAAAAATAAGTGGTGTAGAAGTGACAAAATGCTTAGAAATTTAGAAAATCATATGACGCTGCTCTATTAACAGAGTACTCAGACATTAAAAGGAAATTAAATATTGTTCAACCATCTAACCAAGATTTAATATTTAAGAATTTTCACTAATGTTAGTTAGGAATTACTCATCTGTAATTGTTAATTAAGTAAATTTAAGTAAAAGTTAGGAGGCAGATTTTACTTCATCAGAAGTAAGAAATTTTAGACAGCCATAATTCTCCATATTTAAAAAGTTTCCTTGAAAGGAATGGTCTAGAATTGTTCTAAAAAAAAGTTAAATGAGAATTAGTACAGAAATATATATAGGGATTATAATTTGAAGTGGAAATTGAGATGATGACCTCTAAAATAATTTAGATAGCTGTAAATTTTTAAGAAATAATGTGTCCTATGCCATATATTATTTAATAAATTAAATATATTAGTGAAGTTCAGAAAAACATAATAAATGCTTCAACCATTTTTTTTTTCCAAATCTTCTATGAACCACTATTGATTTTAAATAATGAAATAACATTTTAAAAATTAAAGACACTGTTTTTAGATTTTTTCCACTGATTTTTGAAAAAAAATATATCTGAGTTTGTTAATTTCTTCTCTGCTATTACTAATAGGTCCCTGTAATCTTTCATTTATCAATTGCACTTGACATAATCCAAATGATTCCCCATATTTTAGCCAGAGTCTGTGATTCCAAATTACAGTCAACATGTCACTCCCTTGATTAAAAACTTTCAATACCCTGTTATTGTATTTGTTATATAAGTGTATTTTTATAAGCAATTGTACAAAAGGTTAAGTGGTGAGTCCCCTGCCTATCTTCTATCATTTCTCTTTTGGTCAGTATAGTCAATTAATACTGGATGACTACGCTTCACATTTGAAATAAGCTCTTTCCTGTTGCATAGGCCTTGTTCTCAACCTCTGAGATACGTCCCAAAACCATGAAACTCCTAAAAGAAAAAACATAGGGGAAACACTTCAGGAAGTAGGAATGGGCATACAAGCCCCAAAGTATAGGCAACAAAAGGAAAAATAAGCAAATGGCATTCTATCAAACTAAAAAGCTTCTGCACAGCAAAAGAAACAATTAAAAGAGCAAAAAGCCTATAGAGTGGGAGAAAATATTTGCAAACTATAGGTCTGACAAAGGATTAATATCCAGAACTCAAACAACAGTAAAAGAAACCCTAATAAACCCATTACAAAATGGCAAAGGAGCTGAATGGGCATTTATCAAAGGAAAATCTATGAATGGCCAACAGACATGAAAAAATGCTCAACATCACTCAGCATCTGGGAAATGCAAATCAAACCCACATTGAGATATCATCTCACTCTGGTTAGAATAGCTATTATCAAAAAGACAGAGAATAACAAATGCTGGCAAGGATGTGGAGAAAGGGGAACTCTCCTACACTGTTGGTGGGACTGTAAATTGGTGCAGTCATTGTGAAAAATGGTATGGAGTTTCCTCGAACAACTACAGATAGAACTGCCATATGGCCCAGCAATCACACCAGTGGGTACATTCCCAAAGGAATGGAAATCATCATGTTGAAGAGACACCTGTAGCCCCATGTTCATTGCAGCTCTATTTACAATAGCCAAGAGTTGGAACCAACCTAAATGTCCATTGTTGAATTACGGGATAAGGAAAATATCGTATATTTATACAATGGAATACTACTATGCCATTAAAAAGAAAGAATTACTGCCATTTGCAGCAACATGGATGAAATTAGAGAAAATTATGTTAAGTGAAATAAACCAGGCACAGAAAGAGAAATACCACGTGTCCTCACTTATATGTGGGAGCTAAAAAAAAAAAGCACACAGAAAACAAACAAATAAACAAACCAAAGACAAACAAATAAAAAAAGAAAAATACAACACCCAGAATAATTTGTTGAACTTTCAAGTGAAGAAAACAGAACTGAGGTTACCAGAAGTAGGAAAAGGAGAGGGGAAGGAGGGAAAGGGAGGAATTGGTAAAGGGTCATGAAAAAAGATTACATTGTATAATGAAGAATATATTAATTATCTTGATTTGAAGATCATATATTGCACACAGTTATTTATATTCAGTGCTGTACCCAACAGATATGCACAATCAAGTATGTTCCAATAAAACAAAAATAACAAATTTAAAAAAAGATAAAAAAACATTCTCTGACCCCTAGTATTGGACAAATTCTTATCCTACAAATGTCCCAAAGAGGTACTTTATGACATCCAATCATAATTATGTGCTGTATTTTCTCTCACAAATCTTCTTTTTCTTTTGGGAACATTTTACACTATAAAATTATATGTTTGTAGATATGACTATTTTGTTTAATCAAATAATCTATATGATACAGACTTTGATGTAACAAGTGCTAGCACAGTATTTCTACTCAATAAATATTCCAAGTGATAAAAGAGCTTGATTTCTGGCTCTGGAAGATCATAATAGTTTTCATAGAAATAATCCTAAAATAATATGAAGATACTATGGGATGAACAAAGCAGAAGAAATCTGAATGAATTTACTCTCTAAAGAAGGTGTTTAGACTACGTGGATTATGCAGATGGATAGCTTTTCCTTAAGTGTGCATTACAATTCACAGTTGGGGTGCATAGAATTCTAGCAGAAAACCTCAGTCTGACTGTCTGAAAGAGTCAGAAGTTTGGAAATAGAAGGAGACCTAAAAAAGAGGGAGAAACAGGACAGGAACTCCAAATCTCTGTATAAACTCACCTCAAATCTCAGTTGAGCAATGAATTATGCATGTGAGGATGAGATTTTGAGGGGTTCAGGGTGGTGGGGGAGCGGGAAAGCTGATGGAATGCTGAAAGAGAAGCGCTGATGTTTCAGCTGCTGCTCAGTGGAGAGGACCCAATTGAATTTGAATCCCACTAAGTTAGAGAGGAATGGTACAGAATTTAGGCTTTGTCCTCAAACCATCCAAAAGGCCATTCTTTGAGAGTAGAAGACTGAAGAGTTCACCCTGGGAGTAATGACTCAAATGAAATAGACTCACCAAAACAGAATCCACAAATTCAAAGTTATTTACTAATAATTTGTTTGTTAAACAATATTCAACACTCTTATGAAGAAGATAACAGAAATCTAAGTCTTTATAATGCATCTGCCACAGTGTCCATGTTTGTGTTTATATGAAGTACTACCACAGGTAAAACTAAGAACAGTGTTTTCCTGGGCAAGAGGGATTATGAACCAGAAAAGGGTAAAAGAGAACCTGGGGTAATAATGGTGATGTTCTTTACGTTAATTTGGCTGTTGGTTACATGGATGTGTGCATTTGTCAAAATTCATCAAACTTCACAGTTTAAAATCGATGAATTTGGTTATATTACTCTGTTTCCACTGCTTATAACAAAATACTTGGAACTGGGAGATTTATAAAGAAAATGAACTTTATTGCTTACAGTGTCTGAGGCTAGGAAGTCCAAAGTCCATCTGGTGGTGGCAACAGTGACCCAGGGGTATCACACTGCAAGATGGTGGAAGCAGAGAGAGCAGAGGGAGAGCAGCACAGACTGTCCTCTACTTTTAAATCCCTCAGAACCATGCCCCTGACCACCATTTTTAATCTATTCACTACTGCAGGGTCCTACAATCCAATCACCTCTTCAAGGCTCCACCTTTCAATTACCCCAGTAGGATTTCTCACCCTTTTAACAGTCACAGTAGGGACTAAGTTTCTAATACATAAAACTTGGGGGACACAATTCAAGTTCCTGTGAGTTTTGTGGGGACATAATTCAATCCGCTACATTGATAGCATGTAAATCATACCTGAAATGAATAAATGAATGAATAAGAGTATAATTTTTCACAGTCTGATAATAATATGTAGAAAACATTTTGCATATTTATTGCACATAAATTGGAAAAATAGCTAAAATCATAATAATAATTCATGTGGTGTTGTGTATATGTATATGTGTGTTTCTTTTTTTCCTATCATATATGCATTGTTTTCAAATAATTCAAAATCCCAATTAGGCAATTCTTTACTTTAATATTATTGTCTTCTAATGCAGCAATATCATCATCTTCTTCCTTTGATTTGAGTATAAATAGCATGAAGGTGTGGCAATAATGACACTAGAGATCAGTAAGTGATTCTCTCATGCTGCATTCCAGATCACGAAACTACTAAGCATCAATTTCACAATAAGCTACCTCTGCTTCATTTCTCACTCTTCAAGCCTCACCTCATACACAGCAATGATGGAAATTATTGCAGCCCAGCACACACATGGAATATACAGAGCTAATAAGTATATTATTTTCAAAGGGGAATCCTGTAGAGTTAAATCTTCCAATTTAAAAAGGAGAGAAAAACACATAATTCTCTCCTTGTAAAAGGAACAGCAGGATGGTTGTTCAGATCCAAACAAAGACCCTTCAAAATAAACTATGCACTTTGATTTACATATATTACTTTGATTGAGGAATTTTAGGTCTTGTCTTCAGTAAACAGAAATACCGGGTTTGATATTTAAAAATAAATTCAAGAAGTATGTCACATAGCAGAATTTGTCTCTTTAATGGTATTTTACATTTTAATATCAAATGTCTAATCTATATGTGAACTATTTTTTTTTTTGACAATTTTAGTTTTAACAAAGAGTAACAAATTGTTTCATTGTCCTGTATCCCTGTCAGAAATGAAACATTATGGCACTGTGGGTAAAAGCATATTGGTGTGCATATATTTATAAATCTTTTATTTTGATATAAATTTATTGGGTGGATAAAACCTCAGGATAACCATGACAGATTTTAATCTTGACACCTTTCTTCCCTAGAATCAAAATGCACTTAGAAGCTCTTGGGTTTTACAATTTTTGTTGTTTTACTTTTACAGATTAAAGAACTTTGGAGATGATTTATTCAAAAACCTTAATTTTAGAAGAAAATGGAAACAGTCACCTGGAGTGGGGAAGTAAACTGCCAGCTCACAGTTAAACAGAGTATAATCTAGAGCTCAAACAGCAAGTTCCAGTAACATACACCCGAGACTCTGAGCATTTAAGCATTTTCTTGTGTCATTCTCCGTACTTCAGGTTTTGCCTTCCTTATGAAATGCGCTGAGCACATCCAAGCCTCAGCATAAATCCAGAACTAATTCACTTATGTGTTAACATTCTGACCTGGAACACATCTTCTCAGATGAAAGAGGAGACAGTTGGACATGGTCTATGCTGCATGAAATTTAAATAGAGATGCATCTAGAAATATTCTTTAGCATTAGGAGACCTATCATTGTATTATTTGTTCAACAACTCTTTTCTAAAATGAATTTTTTTTTCATTTTAATGTCTGTCTGCAGACAATTCTATTGCCAGCAACTGAGAAATTTCAAGTTGCAGGTTAAGATGTATTTAGCATACCTTTCTAAAATGTTATTCAAATCACCCTCACCTCACCCCCATAATATTATTCTTAGAATTTTTTAAAAATTTTATTCTCCACATGGAGACTATATTTAGGTAGAACACACATGTATCAAATAAATTTGTATTTGAAGCAAAATTTAGCTCATCCTCTTCTGTCTTTACCACGAAAACGGGTGTATTTGAGGACAGTATTTCTGTGTCTCTTTTAAAATTTTAAATTACTGGAGAATTCTGTATGCTTTTATCCTTTGAGAGTCTAAGTCTTTAGGCCAGTGGACTCCCATAATTCAATTACGTTCTCCCTAGGCTACTAGCATGACAAATATTTCTTGCCATTAAACAATGGCAATGTTTTATTCAACACTCGTCTACTGGGACTCTATTTACTCTGCGTTCTATTTTTTCAATCCCTGTATAACAATGTCTTGGTCAAGAAGGGACTGTATGAGATGGTGGTTCCATGAGATTACAGTGGAACTGAAAATGATCTATTGCCTAGTGACGTTGCTATCATAACGTCATAGTGCAACACATTACTCACATGTTAGTGGTGATGCTGGTGTAAACAAACCTACTGTGCTGCCAGTCATACAGATGCACATACAACCATGTACAGTACATAATACTTGGTATTGATAGTAAACAACTATGTTACTGGTTAATGTATTTACTACATGTAGAGCTAGGGCTGGGTCTGAAGCTCACAGACCCCTCCAGCCCATTCACAAACCCTTCACACGCAGGTCTGTGAGCTAGGTAACCAGCAAAAAGGTCCTTGGAGCCTTGGTTGAAGTAGGAAAGTCTTTATTCAGCACAAACATGTCTAGGAGCTAGGCAGTACTAAGAGAAACTCAAAAATTCAACTGCTACAGGCAAAGTCCAAAGAAAAACTGAAACCCAGCAGCTGCCAGCAGAGTAAACATGCTCTATTATTAGAGGGGAGCTCTCTGCTGGCCAGCCTGCTTCAAACTGCAGAACACACGATTGCAATTAACTAGAAAGATACATGGGTGCACGTGAGCACTAACTCCACCCACACACACTTGTTTACAAGAAATGTGCAGGGAGCTTGACTAAATTATTCTATTTCCCCCACACTACACTATACTTTTTATCGTTATTTTAAAGTGTGCTCCTTCTACATATAAGAAAAAGACAACTGTAAAACAGCATCAGGCAGGTCTTCAGGATATTCTAGAGGACGCTGTTTTCATAGGAGATGACTGCTTCATGCATGTTATTGCCCCTGTAAACCTTTCCAGTTGGACACAATGTGGAGGTGAATGACAGTGACACTGATGATCCTGACCCTGTGTAGGCCTAAGCTAATGTGTCTTTGTTTTAAACAAAAAATTTTAAAAGGTAAAAACATTTTTAAAAAAAATAAAAAATAGGAAAAGCTTATAGAGTAAGGTTATAAAGACAGACATTATTTTGTACAGCTCTCCAATGTGTTCTCATCTTAAGCTAAATGTTATTACAAGACAGTCAAAAAGTTAAAAAAATAAAAGTTTATAAAGTAAAAAAAGTTATAGTAAGCTAAGATTAACATTATTAAAGAAAGAAAATTTTAAAAAAATTAGTGCACCCTAAGTCTACAGCCCTGTATAGTAATGTGCTAGTTCTTCACATCCACTCACCGCTCACTCACTGCCTCACCCAGAGCAAATTCCAGTCTTTCCAGCTGCGTTCATGGTAAGAGACCTATATAGGTGTACCATTTTTTAGCTTTTATGTCATATTGTTACTGTACCTTTTCCTGTTTAGATACACAAATACTTACAAATTATAATGCAAATTGTGTTAAAATTGCCTACAGTATTCAGTACAGTAAAGTGCTGTGCAGGTTAGTAGCCTAAACCATACAAGGCACTCAGCTCCTGGCTTGGCTCACCAAAATTTTGTTACCCCAGGGCACACATGTCTGGCTGCCTGCCCGTTTTCAAAAACAAACCACACAAAAGTCAAATGTTAGTGAAAATAGTCAGCTTTTTTTCAGGAATACCAGTGATCTGAGGAGAGATGTTTTGCTAACCCATCTCTCTGATAAACCTGAAAGAGAAGCGCCAGACTAAAACCAATTCAAAGACTCAGATTTATGGAGGGGTTTTAAGAAGGACAGTTGAGGGAATGAATGACAGAAATAAAAAACGGGAGAGAGAGAGATGTGAGCTGCAGGGGCTCTGTGCAAGGGGCCAGGTATGAGGTTTCACCAGGACTCCCCATCTGGTTTTTGCTCCCATACTTATCTCAGATTCCTGTAAATAATGTCATCTTTCCCCATACCCAAGGTTCAAAATATCAACTAACCATGGGAAAAGCGAGAACTCGGAGAAAAGCATGCCAAATAAAAAGCTGTCTTTTAAAAATTTGCTTATAGCCCATGCAGTTTTAGGTCCCAAAATGGCTTCAGTCCTGCTCACTCCAACATAGGGCCAATTGTGTAGTAGGCTATACCATCGAGGTTTGTGTAAATATATGATGTTCACATAATTTCCAAATTGCCTAGGAACGCATTTCTCAGAAGGACTATAATAAGTGTATCACGGAATATTCTTTATTGCTACTTTTTACTAGACTGTGTCTTATTAAATATGATGGACCATTTGTTCCTTTTCTGCTTCAATGAGATGATTGTGTATTCGTTTTTCTTTATTTTTACATTCTCTTTCTTTGGCTAGGATGAATCTACTTATTTTAAAAATAAAGAAAGTCTCTTCAAGTACTGGGAAGCAGGATCTGAACAATCTTAGGTTTTCCTTCAGAGAAATGATAAAGAAAGGGATTGGAAAAGTTGCAAAACTTTTTTTTTAATATGAGGTTTCCTTTGGATTTAAGAAATTGCTTATTTTCCTCATCTAGTTCTTTAAGATGGTAGGCTATGCAGTAATGAAGCTACTTCCGTATTATATGTATATTGATATTCATGTCTGTGACTCATTGTAAATTATTTTTGATTTTATTGAAAAGCCTGTGCTAGTACTTACAACTCTTTAGAGAAGTGGGGTGGTTAGTTTTATGTACCAACTTGGCTGGGCCACAGTGCCCAGATATTTGGTCAAACATTATTTTGGATGTTTCCAGGAAGGAGTTTTTTGTGTAAGATTAACATTAAAATTGATGGATTTTGAGTAAAGCAGATTACCCTCCATCAAGTGGGGGGAGTCCTCATCCAATCAGTGAAGGCCTCAACAGAAAAATAATGAGATTTCCTGAGCTAGATGAAATCTGCTGTCGTACTGCCTTTAGAGTCAAACTGCAACTCTTCCTTGGGGGGGGGGGGGTGTGTGTGTGTGTGTGTGTGTGTGTGTGTGTGTGTGTGTGTGTGTGTGTGTGTGTGTGTGTGTGTGTGTGTGTGTGTGTGTGTGTGTGTGTGTGTGTGTGTGTGTGTGTGTGTGTGTGTGTGTGTCTTATTGGTTCTATTTCTCTGTAGAACCTGACTAATACAGAATGTAAGGTCAATTCAAAATTACTCATAGAAAAAAATGGATTTACTATATTAACCCTTCTCTTAAAGCCTACTTTTCCAATCTTCTTATTTTTAATAAGAAGAAAGAGTAACATATATAAATAAGCATTAAATCATTTTTATTTGAGTTATAAATTTCACTGCAACTGTGTCTGAACTAAAACTTTAAATTCAAAACTAAAAACCAAGGTATTTGTATAGAATCCTCCTTAGTTCTTAAATGGCTTTGCTCCCTTCTTTTGATTCATTTTTTTTCTATCTCTGATGATTAAAGGAGCTTTGCGTTTCACCAAGGGACCCAAAAGAAATTGTTATTAGCAGGAGTTTTCCATGAGAAAATTACATTGAGCCATATGGGCTTTCCAGATTTCACTGTGTTACAAATGGGGATTTTCAAAGGGTCCAGGGAAATAAACTCCTCACACTCACAGTGGAGAATATTGGAGCCATGGAAGGAGGAGGATCAAGACAATATTAATGTCAGTGTTTTCCCTTTCAGAGATGCCTTTAGATTTTGTTCTAAAGATATGCGAGGAAAACGTGAAAATTGTAACATTTTACGGAGTTTTTGAAGAAAACTTTTTATACATGAATGAGATTTTTGAAGGATTTGATGAAGCAGTTAGATGAAAAAGTCCCAATTTTGATAAGATTAAACATGTGATATCTAATAGAATTAACTGTTTCAAGTGGGCCATGTCTACAATACAGCTGACAGCCTACTTAGCTTCCAACATTTGCACAAGTAATTGCTTGCTTTACCAGTGCCCTCATGTCCTGTATTGCTGTTACAACTGGAATCATTAATTGCCTATTTGGCTGTTTCAATTTGTACTGAAGACATGGCAATAATTAGACATTATGCTTCAATATTAAGTATTTCCCTCAATAACCATCCCATTCGTTTCTTTAATTCTAATGTGAGAACTTAGGGCTATCCCATTTTGCCAAAGTCACACTCCTCTGTTTAGTTCATTATAATTGATTGAATAAGCACAGGTTGATTTATTTTTATTTTATTTGGAATTATTTTTATTTTGCATTTCTTGTTACTGTTTCCCATAAGATCTCACTCAAAATTATTATGCAAGGATTGTTTCTCCCTGTAGATAGCCAGCATAAGCGCAGAGAATTCCGTATCAGAAGGATTTTGGAGGGGAGGTAGGGCTCAGCTGGCACTTTAACCAACTGAGTCAACCAGCCAGCCAGTACCAGAAGGATCATTAACCACATACCAATCATATTCCTGGTCTGATATTCAACAAAGTCTATGTAATATGTGGACTCCAGTGTTAAATGAAAGTGAGGCTTCTTGTCCAAAAAATCGAGAATTTCAGGACACTGACTGCAGAGCATTAAACTAACCATGTGGCCTTTCTAAAGACGAGGCCCTGCACAGCAGGTCAGTTCACAGACACATGGAGACAGCCCTACCAATGCTTGAATTCATTCCATATCACCCTTACCCTGTGGTTATTGACTTTCTAGACACTTCCAGGAACTTCTCAAAGCCATTCATTCTGTAATTCAACAATTGTGTCTATTAGAGAATTCTTCCTTATCCTTTTAAAATAAGGGGGGAAATGATGACATGTAACTAATTACTGATACTTATTCTTCTTGTTATTATTACTTGCTCTCTTGCATTTTTTCTTACATCCGGTGTTTTTAAGGCAAGGTGAGAAAGCAATTGAAGTGATTTCTTCATCTCTTTTACCTTGTTACTTTTACTCCCTTCGTCTTCTTTACTAAGTAGTTTTCTTTTTTTTCTCTCAAAACAAGAGTGAATATCACTAGCAATACCACTAATATTGGTTTTGAAAAGAAATCGAATAGGAAAAGAGGTTGTTACTGGGCCCAAGTCCAACTGCCTGCCCCAAGCAAAAACAAACAACTTGAAAGTCAAATATTGGTGAAAATGGAAGTCAGCTTTTATCCAGGAATGCCAGTGACCTGAGGAGACATGTTGGGCCAACCCATCTCTTTGGTAAACCTGAAGGAGGATGGCTGGATTAAAACCATCTCCAAGACTCAGATTTACTAAGGGATTTTTTAAGAGGGTGCTTGAGGAACTGGGATGTGGGAAGTAAAAAGCAAGAGCGAAAGGGGTGTGAGCTGAGGGGCTCTGTGCAAGGAGCCAGGTGCAAGGTCTCAAGGATCCATCTGGTTTCTGTTCTTGTCTTTGATATCATAGATAATAAGTAATATTATCTGCTGAAGGGGTGGAATCAGCATGGCTTTACCAATGTCTTCCTTGATTTCTCAGGGTCTGTATAGTATTAACACAGGGCACATACAGATCTGGCTGCCTGACCGCTTTCAAAAATAAAAAAAAAATAAAAATAAAAAGTCAAGGTTGATGAAAATGGAAGTCAGCTTTTCTGCAGGAATACCAGTGACCTGAAGACAGATGTTAGGCTAACGCATCTTTCCAGTAAACCTGAAGAATTGCCAGACTAAAGCCAACTCAAAGACTCAGATTTACTCAGTTTGTAAAGAGGGGGGATGAGGGAATAGAACGTGGGAAATGAAAAGCAGGAGGGAGGGACACGTGGGCTGTGAAGGCTTCTTCTCAGGTGCAAAGTCTCACCAAGACTCTGGTTTCTGTTCCCATCTTCGCTGTTATCTCAGGGTCTGGGTAGCATATGTAAGTCTGCAGCTTCAGGCTGGCTGGAAAACAGCTTTACATTAATGTAAATAATGTCATCGTTCCCAATAACCAAGGTTCAAAATAACAACTAACCATGGGAAAAGGAGGAACTAAGAAATGCATGCCAAGAAAAAACTGTGTCCTTCTAAAATTTTAAGAGCCCGTGCAATTTTAGGTTACAACGTGGCGTCAGTCCTGCTCACTCCAACAGTATGTGTCCCGTTGCAAGTCTGCAGCTTCAGGCTGAATGAAAAACAACTTTACGTTTATGTACATAATATCATCTTGCCCTGTAACCAAGGTTCAAAATATCAAATAACCATGGGAAAAGAAGGAACTCAGGAATGCATGCCAAGAAAAAAACTGTCTTTTAAATTTTCCTACAGCCCATGTAGTAGTAGTTTTAGGCCCCAACATGGCTTCAGTCCTGCTCACTCCAACAAGATGGTGTAGAAAGTAACATGATACCATTCGACCTAATTGCTGTCAGGCACAAACTATTTAGAGAATACATAGTATGAGAAATCCAGGCACTGATAGAAATTCCTAATGTAAGGACTCCGTTATCAGATTAAATCAATACATAAAGGGGCTTCTTATTCACTGATGTACAAGCAACGAACTAAATGGAATGTCTGTCCTGTGTTTGATTGTCCTTTTTGACATGTCTTTGATTAGGTAACTAAACACATTGTTTTCATGTACCCAGTCTTACTGAAAATATCTGCAACACTGACGTTTGACATTCATCCTTTGGTACAACATAGATGAACTGCATTGGTTTAGGCACTTAAAAAATACATTTGTATTCCATGTTCTTGTAAATCCTATTATGCATACTTAGAACGATCTCTTCCTCCGTGTGTATTTCTAGAAATCTTGTTTATATCTGCAGGCCTTTCTTTGCGACCCCAATTCTGAATCTCTCCCTCCTTCCCCAATTAGATGTAATCTCTTTCTCCTTTGAATCATTATTAAAATGTGGTTTAATCTTTCCTCATTGCATTTATTTCCTTTTTCACCCTTTATAGTGCGAGCAACTTAAGGGTCAGCCTCACGGGATATATCACAGCCCTCATCAAAGACTTATTGCATTTAGTCTGTAATGTATCATTAACCATAATTGTTTTTATTTATTTTGATTAACGTTTATTGAATTTGGTGGTGATAAGTGCAAAAAAATTAACACACGCTCAAAATCATAAAGAAAACAGTGCTGCTGGTTTTAGACTCATTCAGTTTTTATACTTGAATAATTTGGCTTTAAGTCAAATATATAGTAATACTCAACACAAAATTAGTTCACAAATCATATTGGAATAGTGTGAGAAATGTTAATACTTGTTGATTTTGAAAAGCAATGGAAGTTTTTATTGTATTAAAAAAATAACTGTGTAAAAAGCACTTTGACAGAATAATTTCTGACACCTGTATGATTTCATGATCACAAGCTGCATAAGCTAAGCAACTATTGATACTGATAGAGCTCTAGTAAAGTTTTTCTTTTCTTTCATTCTGGTATTACCTATGATTTTAAAAAGATTTTTTTTTTCTTTTCTGATTGAAGGGTAATATAAACATAAGTTTTAAAGAACTTGTGACCTGCTGGGGCACCATTATAAAAAATTTTTAAATATTTATAGAGAGTAAGATTGAGAATTGATTACTAAAATCTTCATTAAAATGCAAAAGGCCTAAACTCAAATAATTTTTATATAATTTCATTTTGATAAATTTTCATGCTGGATGTTGCTTCTACTTTGATTTTAAATCTTTTCTACCAAAAGTGATATATTGTTACCATATAATTTGTAGTATAATTAAAACAATACTATAATGCAATAATTCTGTAATATTTAATCTTATTAAATAAATATAAAATTTTCACCAATATATTTTAAGTTTATATAATGTTAGGAAACACTTGACACTATGGTTATCAGAATCATCAGTTTTGTGCTATTTTAATATTAGCTCCTTATAGACATTTACATGCACTTATATTTCCTCATATTTAAATTAAATATTTTGATGCATTATTTTGAAATAAACATTCATTATATTTTCACATAAATAATAGAAACCTTTCTTTTAGTTATAATTTAATAAATATATATTTTCCATTTCTTACTGTATTTATATGCATTTTATTAATCCAACAACATTATGAGTTTTTACTGTGCTCCTAGGAGCATGCTACGTCCTAAAGATATCATTGATAATAAGATATTGTAACTGCCATAAAAATTTCTGATTTAAATATAAACAGATAAATAAGAAAACATGTTAGTACTATTGACAACAGCTTACAAAATGCTGTGGAAGCACAGAAAATGAAACAACTTCTGCTGGGGGAAGTTGAGAGAAAATGCAGAGTGATATTGAACTGAATTTAAAAATTACCTGGGCTTGAAAAAAATATGAAAGTATGCATATACCAAATGAGAATAACAGCATGTAAATTAATTCATTTATTCAATCAAAATATCATCATTAAATTCCTATCATACACCAGGCATACATGAAGCAAAGAGCTGCAGAAAGGAACTGAATGTACAGAAAATTCAAAAAAGGTATCTGTGGTAGGAATAATCAAATTGGGAGTTGGGTGGCAAAGGTGTGGATATAAAATGAGAATGAGCAAGTAGGTTGAGGGCAGATTGTGCTAACGTATGGAATTTGGATTTTATATTGTATATAATAAAGTCCTTCTGCAGCTGGGTGGCATAAGCCATTTTATTTTTAAAAGGCTAACTCTGACAGCTCTATGGGGGATGCACTAGAGTGAGGGAAAAATGGATGTCAGTTAAGAGAGTTATGAGACTATTACTGTAATAGTCCAGGGGAGAAATGATGAGGACCTTTCCCTGTGACGGTTGGAGAGGACAGACTTGAACTTGAGAGACATGTCTGAGGGAGAATTGACAGCATTTGGTGATGGAGCATTTTACTGTCTATCATAGTAGAAGTACTTTAGGACAAGAAATACATGAGAACCCAATCGTGTATCGGTATTCTTAATAATTGTTTTGCGAGTTCTCCCACTTCAGGACCAAAGAGAATATGGACCGATCATATGGACAATAGAAATAAGAAGCATTAGTTTGTGCAAAAATGTAAATTTTGGAAATTTATGCTGGAATCAACTCTTTCACTTTAGAGAGGAGACTGAGGCCCAGAAACATAAATCCAGTTAGTGGCAGATCCTAGGTCTCCTGACTCTGTTAATCTGATGTATCAAAATTGGTTTAAGTCATTTAATTTTATAAATGAAGTAAATTTATATGTTATTTGAACAATTTCTATTCCTGGTTTGTTAGATTCCTAAAATCACCACTTTCAACTGGGGTGCACATAATGAGCACACGTTAAATATTTGATGAGTAAAAGCATGTTTCAGAAAAAAATCAGGAAGTAAAATCACACATATATTATTTCACCTTATTTTACTCTGTTGTTTTTAAGGAACTATAGAGATGTGTCACTATTTCTCTTAATACATTATGAAAAAAATAGAATTGTGTCATTCGTAGATTTTAAATCTATGATACAAACTGAAAAGGAAACTGGAAGATAACAGGAAATTGAGTCAGCATCGAATAGAGCAATGCATAGTAGACAAAAGAGATTTTTTGAAGGTTTATGAGGAAAATAAACATAACAAGAAACCTAGAACGTATCTCCCGAATAAAATAAAAAGATCAAAATAGTTTGGTATTTGCAATGATATCTAATTAATTAATACTAAAATACATCCAAGTTGATTTTGTTTTTAACTCTTTTAAATAAAACTAAAAATTATTACAGTTCTATAAAGATCAGTAGTTTTGATTTTAAAGGGGTGGAGGAAATTAGAAAAAAAATGAGGAGTAGGAGCTTTTAAATAATACAGAATTTTCAAGTCAAGATAATATCAGATAAAGAAATATTTTTCCCAGTTTCCTGATAAACATTTTCAGATTTTTGACACAGGCAATAAAGAATGAAATCTATATGTAGATGGAAGTAAAATACACTCAAGCAATCTATCAGTGCAGACAAAATATATGGTAGTCTGTATGCTCAAGTATGTTTTTGTATCTACAATAAATGCAGTACTGAAGTCAGGGTGAGTTTATTCAGAAGCAGAACATTCTCCCTGGTTCCCTTAGTGCACACCCGTGGATAATGCAGATCTGGTCTGCACTCCTTTCTGTTCAGGACAGATGAAGAATGATTCAGTGTGATCAGATTTCTGAGATAGCCCTTCCAGAATCTATGAAGTTTTATCATACAGATATTCCCACCCAGTGGCTGGGCTGCTTTGACAACACAATTAATTGGATCTGTAGAGAAGATCTGTTCTCTCTGGAAAAGTATTTCAAAGAGGTGGCTTCCCCTCCAGTCCTTTATTTATCAACAAAATGCCAATAGGGAGGGGAAATATAAGTCATGAAAGTACTTATAATTTCTTAAGTGAGCAGTTGAGACACCTGAAAATTAAAAAAAAAAAAAAAAGATTTTGATTAATGGCATTCACAGAAGAACTCTATATGCAATGATAAAGGCTTATAAAGTGATCCCATGTTTGATATTTTGACAATAATAAGAGAGCGAATGTAATTGAAAGTCTGGATAAAGTCATCTTTGTTTGATGTATATTTTATTACCTTCATATCTAGTTGTTGAGTACCCTCTTAGGGTTTTCAAAAAAAAGTAAACAGAAAAAAGATTGTAAATGTATGTCTCTGGGAGAAATAAGAAACCCTAATGTTGCAGATTATATTATTTGCTACAGAAATTCCCAGAAGATGCAGAGAGAATTTTGAAGTAAAGACTTATATAGTGTATATGTTTGAAGAATAAACAAAATCACAGAAGAAAAATTAAATCATGTGTGACTTTACATCGTGTTCTCCTTATCTCATTAATATAGATGAACTTCAGTAGTCTACTTCTGAAAACATAGCATGTGGAAGTTAGAAAATTGTTTCAGACTTTACAGATTTTTGAAAGATGGATCATGAATTTATCAATTTAATAGTCTCAAATCTAAAATACTCCAGATGTAGATGGAACATAATAAGAGTTTATGGCATAGTTAGAATTAGTTATGATATATTTGAATTTTTTAATCCTCAGTACTGGCTCATTTTGGATCTCAAATATTGTCGTGATCTTTTATAAAGAAATCTAAATTAATTTGATGAAAGCATCATCTGCTTATATGCAAATTTGGGGAGGGTATTTTTAATTGGCATGCCAAATTCTACACAGTCTAGCTAAATTGCCACAAGAGATTTAAAGCAATTATCTGAGCAATCTGGTCAAGACAAAGTTATAATCATCAACAAATATTTATGAAGTGTTCTCTGAGCATCTAGTTTTATATTAATTGCTACAAAGCTGATTATATTTCTGCAAGTAGAGCAGGTGAGGATTGAGATGGACAAGAAATAAGCACAAGAGGCAAAATTTCCGTAAGAAAGATTATGATTCTACAAAAAAGATAAATTAAGAATTCAAAAAGAGAAATTCTCATATATATTTCTATTTATTCTAAAATTAGAGCATGCCCTGGAATTTCTGGCAATTCTAAAATTAGAGCACACGCTTAAATTAGATTCTTTTTTTATTGTGATAAAATGTATATAACATAAGAATTTCCATTTTAAGCATTTTAAAACATACAATTTCATGGAATTAATTACATCCACAATGCTGTGCAACCACTACATCTGTCTATTTCCAAAACGTTTTTTGTCACCCTAAACATAAACTCCACGCCCATTAAGCAATAACTTCACATTATTCCTTCCTCCCATTTCTGGTAATCTTTCATCTACTTATGTCTCTTATGTCTCTTATTGGCTACAATAATCAACCACATTGTATACTGACAAAATAAAAAAATAAAAATAAAAATAAATAAATAAATAAATAAATACATTTGCAGGGGGAAAAAAAGACACTCATTTTAAAGGCTCAATCAATATTAGATTATGGGGGGACAAAACTAGAAGCAAGGAAACCAATAAGGAGGATATTGCAACAATATAGGGGAAAGATGATGGCTTTATGTATTCAAATCCTATAAATTTTGGCTGTGGTATGTCCTATAGCTGTAATCCGAGAGATCTGGCTGATAGTTGAGAAGCCCTGTCATTTACTATATTTTTAAAATCACACCTTAGTTTTCTTTTTCTGCAAGGTGTTGAGGGACAATGGAGACCTTGGCACATTTGAGAATCGGCAAAGATTCCAGCCACATAGTACCAGGATTAAGACCATTCCTTCATGATCTACGAGGTTACACGACATGCCATGCAGATGATGTTTGCAAAGGAAACTGACCACCAGAACTCTTACTATTTCTCAACCAATGAGAGACATGCCACCACTTTTACTAGCTATGTGAAGATAGACAAGTCACTTAACCCCCTGAATCTAATTTATATCATCAGTGAAAGAAGGATAAAGTAGTACTTTTCTCATAGAATCATACTAGAATGAGATTAGATTTAAAATTAGATTCAGGAGATAAAATGAGATAATACATGTAAAGCACTTACCATAATGCCTAGCAGAATAAGCATTTTGCAAAACAAAAAAAGAAAAAATATATAAAGTTTTTTTATTTTTCATTTATTTTCTCTTAATTGACCCATGATAATTGTATATATATTTAAGAAATACATTAAAGATAACATATCACATTAATAGAATGAAAGAAATAAAACGATTATTTTGATAGATGCAGAAAAAGTATTTGATAAAATTCAACATCCTTTATGATAAAACTTCTCAAATCGATATAGAAGGAAAGTATCTAAATGCAATAAAATCTATACATGACAAACCCACAGCTAACATCATATTAAGAACTAGAACAAGACAAGGATGTCCACTCTCACCACTCTTATTCGACATAGTACTAGAACTCCTAGCCAGAGCAATCAGGCAATCAATTATTAATTTGTGTGTTGAGACATCCTTGTGTTCATGGGATAATGCCACTTGATCATGGTGATAATCTTTTTGATATGCTGATAGGTTCATTTTGTTAGTATTTTATTATTTTGTCTACTTCAATTTTTTGAAATAGTTTAAGAAGTATTGGTATTAGATCTTCTTTAAATGTTTGGTAGGATTCAGCAGTAAAGCCATCTGATCCTGAGGTTTACTTTGTTGGGAGACTTTTGTTATTGGCCTATTTAGGTTTTCTATTTCTTCCTGGTTCAGTCTTGGTGGGTCACATGTGTCCACATATTTATCCTTTTCCTCTAGGTTTTGGCAAGTTGGCAATTTTTGATTTTTGGGGATCAGTTATTACAGCATTATTGTATTTCTTTGGTGGTGTCCTGTTTCCTTATTTTTACATGTTTCTTGTTTCCCTGTTGATATCTGTGCACCTAATGGAACGTTAAGCTCTTCGAATATTGTAGAGAGCTCACATGAGGAAGAAGTTTCACCTGCAAATGTGTATTTGGGTTTCAGTTGAGTAGAGTGTGATCCCTCTGCCAGCCAACTTTTGTGCAGTTTGAGAGGTCATTAGGAGAGGCTGCTGAGAAGGAGCCACTTCTCAGGCACTGGGTGCAGCTTCCATGTAGGGCTGCAGCAGAGGGGCCAAGCCAGCTGCTTCCGGGCAGTAAAAAGAGCTACAGAACAGGCCTGCTAATAGTGGCCTACTCAGCCACTTCCCAGGAAGTGGGCAAGGCTGCTATATGGTGCTGCAACCGGGGCCTAGCTAGCTGCTTCTTGAGCAGCGTTCAGCTCCACTAGATGGGGCTTCAGAGTGGGCCCAGCTGCTTCTCAGGCAGTGGGCAAGGCCGTGAAGCAGGCCTGCTGCAAGGGGCCCCTCCAGCCACTTCTCAGGTGGTAGATGAGGCCCAGGAGGGCACAGAAGTGCTTCACTTCCACCGGCCTGGGGGTGTGTTTGTTAAGGTATGAACCCTTGAGCTATTTTTCCAGACTGGAGATTGGGCACATAGAACTTGGCCCACTGGCAGGGGGTGGGGGTCTGCTTGTCTGATCTCTGGCCAGGGACATAGGGTACATTAGTTCAGCAGGCCTAGGATTGGTTTCCCAGATGTACAGGGCTGGGGTCACAGCATCCTTTGGGTTCAGGCCTTAAGCCGCTGGGATCACGGCATTGTAGCCTCTCCTGTGAGTACGCTGGAATGACTGCAGAGCTTTAGGGCTGGGAAAGCACCCTGGCTACTTGCCCCAGGGAAAGGCTTGCTCTTACACAGTTTTTGTTTGAAGATGGCACCATACCGAACCTGCTTGGGTCATGAGAGTGGGGGATGGGAAGGGCACTGTATAGGCTACTGTTCTAGAGTGATGCAGTGTGTGTGTTCTAGGCAGCTCCCACACTTGGATCCCGACACTTGGAAGCACTGTGGAATCCTCTGGCAGTAGGAACTACAGGCCTCTGTAGAGATGATGGGGGTTGGTGTGGGCCCTCTGTCTACCTTTTCCTCCTGCAAGGGAAAGTCTGTCCTGGACACATCCCAGTGGTGGAGATGTGGTGGCCAAGGCCATGTGCCTCTCTCTCCTGCCTATGCTGCCATCCTGGGCTTTTGTGCTCCACAGGGATCTCAGCATTCTCCTGCTGCACTCCTGCACTCTCCCACAGACACTCCCATAGATATTTAGCTATTAGTGGTTCTGGTCTTTTTTTGTGACAAAAACAAAAAAAACAAAAAAAAACAAAAAAACGCCCTGGGCAACTCTAGTCTCCCAAATTAGACTTTTAAGTCAGTCAGTCAACTTAAAACATTAAAAAACTTCTTTAAGGAAGATTACAGCCTTATATAGGCCCACTTAGTCATTCTAGAATTAAATTAATCATGGGGTAAGATATTCTTCAGAAAAAAGAGAAAAAGGAAAAGATTCAAAAGTAATATGTGTCCCAATTTAGAAGACCTAATGTCATTTTCACTTATAGTAGGGGGGTAAAAAAAGAAGCAAACCTCCAATAGCAAAACTCATTTTTCTCCTTTGATTAGTTACCTGTGCTCACAGATTTCTATAATCAAATCTTACATTTCTATTGCTTATGTTATCATTATTGTGGTAATCTGCATTTATAATTCTCTCCCTGAAACTAGAGAGAATTTTCTAGAGAATTCACTAAAATTAATATTGCTACAATGAACATGAAAATGCAGATATCTCTTTGAGATAGTGTTTTATTTATTTATTTATTTTTACTAATATCCAGAAGTGGAATTGCTGGATAATATGGTAGTTCCACTATTAAATTTCTGAGGAACCTTCATACTGTTTTCCATAATGGCTGCACTAACTTACAGCACCATCAGCGGTGTAGCAGGGTTCCCTTTTCTCGACATCTTTGCCACATTCAAGCCTCAATAACACTTTTTATGTTTTGGTTTAGTAAAAATAGCTAACCTAACAGGAGTGAGATAATATCTCACTGTGATTTTGATTTGCATTTCCCTAATGATTTGTGATGTTGAACATCTTTTCATATACCTGTTGGCTGTTTATATGCCTTCTTTGGAAAAAGTGTCTGCTCAAGCCCTTTGCTCATTTTATAATTGGGTTATTTGGTTTCTTGTTTTGTTTTTGTTTTGCTATTGAATTGCATGAGATTATTATATACCTTCTTTTTTCTTTCATCTGATCCCAGATTCTACTTCCCTGATGTAATCTTTCTTAGTTCCCTTGTTTATTCTGGTACCTGCACCCATATTTCTAACATGTTTTTGCTATTCTTTTATGAATTTTGCACTTTCATACTACATTTTTTCTCCTTGCCTCCTTTCCTCTCAATATATTTATGTCATTGACATTAGTTACCTCAATGGCTAGAGATTGTGCTATTGGAGCTGAGTCTGTCTGCCACATGTTCTGCACGCTCAGGAGGAAAAGCAGAGGATTGGAGGCGACAAATGATACCCTCAATTAAACAGTCTAATTTCTGTTACATTTCTCACTTCTATCTTCCAGTGCAGTCAACATATTTAAGCCCTGTTAGCTTTTGGCAAGCTTGTGACACACTGAACAACAACAACAACAAAAAAAACCAGAAGCATTACACATGTCGTTTCTGAATTTTGATCTCATAGGGGATTGAACATGCCCAGGAATATGTACAGTGGTCTTAGAAACGACAGTTTTCCTATAATATTACTAGATTCTTTCAGATTGAGGGAAAGGGAAGCATGGTGGGTGGAGAGAAAGAAAACAAGCTACAGGTCTGCAGACAGGCAAACACTGCTCTCTTCACAGCACTACTCCCGACAGGCAGCAGGACCCTGGCAACAAATAACTGTAAGTTGTACCCAGGCATGCAGCACCATAGATAATTACAAAGATATTAATTCTGTGTCTGAAGTATGGGGCAGAAACACTAGAAAATAATTGGACCGGAAAGATCAAAGGATAAAAGTAAAAATAAAGGACTGTACTCTCACTCCAGCCACTACTGCCTAAGAGTTAAAATTGCAAAAGACACCATCATGGTGGCAAATCCCACCAAAGG
This sequence comes from Cynocephalus volans, assembly GCF_027409185.1. Lineage (NCBI taxonomy): Eukaryota > Metazoa > Chordata > Mammalia > Dermoptera > Cynocephalidae > Cynocephalus > Cynocephalus volans. The sequence goes on along the minus strand of NC_084468.1, from coordinate 144,202,895 downwards.
GCAAGTAAGATGAAGCCTAGCAAAAACTGTGGGCTTCTTGTTTTCTTTTTGTTGTTAGTCTTGAAGAACGTAGACTCAGGGAGAAATCAAGTTGAGTTATAAAAAATAACATTGTATACCTGTCTACCTGAGTTTGCTGGCTGTGATCCATGTTCAGCACTGATGTCTAAATCCAAACAGGAAGTGGGGCGTGATAAATGCAAGAAGAGCAAGAAAGTTGGCGACGTGTTGTTCTAGGAATCAGCCTAACTCTCTGCCTGTCTTCTGTTTTTTATTTATTTATTTTCAGTTGAAAGAAATTTGTTCTTTAACCGCTGTCTTTTTAATTTGGCAGTTTCAGTGTGTAGATAACTCCTGAGAAGATTTTTATAAACGTTTTTCTCATATGAGAAACTGAATCTGATTCAAGGGCTTTGGCAATGTATTGGTGTGTGGGTAAATTCTAGTCCTCGAAAATGTGACACATCTGAATTTCTCCCGTTTAAATACTTACATGACTACTAAGTGTCAGAGCAATATGTTATAGCAGTTAGGTAAGCTAACTAAGCTAAGTATATCATATTGTATTTACGGTTCATTTGGACTTAAGTAAATCATTGGATTTTATTTCATTGGGCACACACAATGTTTAAGTAACTCATAGGACATAGAGTTACCTTTTATAACATTGATTTGTACTTCAGGTAACTTTCCAGATATTTAATAAGCAGTATAGCATGGGCAAGGGCATTCAAAACAGACTTTTATTAGTATTGTTTTTATCCATTTAGTGAAGTTTCCCTTTCCTATTTTGAAAGTGTCAACAATTGCTTAGAGATGAAGCTATGTTTGCTCTTACACGCATAAAAGAAACTTAGGAAAATGTATAGATACTCTCTGTGGAGAGTACAGAGTGGAGCAGAACAATGCACAACGAATTGGGCATACATTTTCTGATACCTAAGGGAAGAAGACTGCCGTATTAGATTATTTATTGTTGTTTTAAAACAATAGGAACCGCACAACAAAATCTAAAGACTTAATATAAGAAGCAATATACTTTATGGATTCTCACACTAAAGGCATAAAGTTATGGGTATAATATAAAAAATGACATTTATTAAATATAAAAAAAATCTTTTAAAATGACATTGTCCTATTTCATGAAACACATGCTATTTTCGGAAAGCTTAGGAAATATAGCAAATGCATAGGTTAAAATAAGTATTATGTATTTTAAGTCCCAGAGAATAAAGTGATTACCTCCTAAAAACAGTACACAGAAAATAAAGGAGGGTTATCTCAGCCCTGAAAGTTCTTGGTAGGATAAGATTTTCCAAGTGAAATTAAGAATTGACTATCAATTTATTAGGAAAGCCAAAAATGTCTCCTCTCAGTCCCCACTAACCCACAAAAGGGGAGTTACAATTAAGAGAATAGGGGAAAATACTAAGCTTAAGCATTTGATTTAACAAAATGGAAATTATTAAAAGTATAATGTCACATTTCCAGTGATTTAGGTTGAATTCTGATTAAAATAGGTTGGAAAAGACATGGATATTTTCATTTGGGTAATGTGCAAAATTACATATTAACCCACTCAAAAATGCTTAGAAAAGCTCAGACAACAACATCCCCTTAATGAATATCCAGATTTTCAGGAAAGTAAGGATATCATTCAGGGACAAAATAAAGGCAAACTGAAAACAGTGTGGTTTGCTGTTGTGAAAAATCTTAGTTGTCCTATGTTCACTTGTTAGATTCTATATTCAGGGAATTTTGGTTTTAATGCACAGTTGTCACAGGGTTCTTTACTTTGATCTATTAAAGGAGAGTTTGGAACTAAGACCCTTCAAAATACTGGGACACTCAATGTAAAGGCAAAATAGAAAAAAAAATCCATCATTAGATTATTTAAAAAGAAATAAAAGTTAAAAATAAACTCACTTAGAAACTTGCCATCCTTGATTTGTTATCTAGGCGAAAAAACAGTCTTTCTCAAAGATTTATAAGTGCTGGCCCATTCTCATGAAGGATTATTTTCAATTTATACTGATGCATTATCAGTGGAAACAGTGACCAATTAGTTATGATTCCCTTTTCTTTACCTGGACGCAATTTAAAGACACCAAAACAATAAAGAAAAAAATGTATTTTTTTTTTAGAAAAAACTAGGAATATGAAGAAACTCCAAATTATAATTTATATATGTTTATACAATACATATATATATATATATATATATATACACATTTATGCAAATCCTGCAAGACTTCCTGCAACTTTATACAGCAAATCCTGCAAGAAGTTGAAACAAAAAAGCAAAAAACCATGGATGTTACAGAAAAGTTTAATGTTGTCAGGTCTCTGAAATTGTCTTCTTTAAGAGGGAACCACCCTGAATGGAAATTTATATGATTAGGGCCAAGATCAAATAATGTGTGAAAACCGTGAAGTCACTAAGAAAACAGGTGAAAAAAAGTGCTTAGGGGAGCCCGGAGAAAAGAACAAAGAAATCACCAGCAAAAAAATACACCTTCTAAAAGAAAATGTATTACTTTGGAAGGCAGGGGTTGTGTCGCTTGGGAACACTGCCTCTAGAGGAAATTGAGGGATCTCATAGCTGGCAGTAGAACACTTACTAAACCTGGTAAGTTCTTAGAAGCATAAGAGATATGACCTCTCAGGTACTCCAAATATTAATAAAAGAATACCACTGTGTGACAACAGAAGGGACAGTCCTTTACCTCGAAAGGGTGGTCCCAGGCATGAAGTTTAATCTGGCCCAACACCACCTCAAGAGGTGGCTCTTGTGAATAGTTGGTCAAAACAAAATCCAATTCTTTCAAATATGCACAGTGAAAAGAATCAACGTAACATCCATACATAGGCACCCAGGGAGTGAAAATGGAAGGAGTTTGTGTGAGAGTGAGAAAATTACAGATAATAGCTCAAACAACAGTATCTGTCCAAGAAAGCTGATTCCGAACAGTGAAAATCAAGACATGTTCTAGTAATACTACTGGACATCATGGGACACTTTTATTTCCCTATTTTTAAAAGAGTACAATAATATTCCATTTTTCTATGCTAAAATACTTTAAGAGCATGACATTACTGATAAAAGATAAACAAAATAATGGAGTTGTAAATTCTTGATAAGGTAAAAGGGAATTCATCTCACACGTTCAGGGACTGATCAATGAAAAGACAAGGAATGACTTTTGTATAGAGATGGTGAAGAAGAGAGAAAAAAAACAGAAGCTCACATTAGTATGTTCATAGAATTAGTCTTGGAAAGACTGAAATATTTCTATCTGACAGTTTCTATTTTCTCAGTTCAGTGCGAGGTAATTATCAGCTCAGTTGTGTACTTGATCATGATAAGGGATGAGGAATGTATGGAGAGAAAGGAAAAGGGTAAAAATGTCATTGGTCAAGAAGGGAGTGTAAACTCAATGATGCATCATTTAAATAACGATATATGATGGCATGAGAAAAGGATATAAAATGGTATGAAAGAAAAACTCAAAATACAGTGTTTCTTATACAAGTTATAATGCTCATAAAAATCATAAGTAGCACATAAATTCAAACTGATAACATCCCACCCTCCCATGTCCACATCTCACTGCATTCAGATGACTTCCCATTTTATCCACATGGCAAATGTTATCAGTTTGAAGGTGTAGTATTTGAATTTTTTTTTATAAATGCATTGAGATATATGTGTATATACATGTACATTCTCTCTCTCTCTCTGTGTGTCATTTACTTTCTTTTACAAAGTGGTATTTACTTTTCTTGCTATCCCCTTTTATTTTCAGTAAGATCTACATCATTATTGCAATGGTTCTATGGTATCTATCATATGAACACATGATGTTTTATTTTTATATTTTCCTGTATTTGAAGATTCAAATAATTGCCAAATTTACTACTACAAAAAGTGATAGAACAAGCAGTTTGCTTGTTACTTCAAAAAGTTTATGGAAGGATTCATATTATATTTAAATCTGTCTTTCTGTAAACTTTTTGAAATACCCACGCATTTGTAACACTGGTGAAAGTAGGATTGAGCTAATGTCACTTTCTGAAATCTGTTACTTTTAAATTTTTTATGTGGTGTTTATCTCTATGTGTTTGTGTGTGTTCCTTTATTACAATTTTTCTGACATTTCCTGTAAAAAGAAGTATTTTACTTGATTAAGTCGCTTTGTTAGAGTCTTGTATTTTTATTTTTTTGCCTTAGCATATTTATTCTTTACTGATTAAAATATTTATAAGTACTGATTAATATTAAACTTTTTGGGGGGGACAACTGGCTGGTATAGGGATCAAAATCTGAACATGGCGTTATCCAAGCTCTATCCAACTGAGCTAACAGGTCAACCTAAATTTACTTCTCAAAACCATTTGAAAAATGTTGCATGAAGGTGTTAATACACCCTAAGTCTTCATCCTGACCCCTGAGATACCTTCTAATGGTAGGTTAGTAAGGTGTGTCTGTAGGATTATTTGAAAATATTTTCACCTACATCTCAAAGAGCAGAGTTGTCATATATATTAACATACACATAAGTAATATATATCACACAGCATATAACATTATGTATATAATTATATGAGAAGTAATACAATATTTGTGTACACACAGAATATTTCTTATGGGATATAAAAGAAACTGGTATGAGTTACTGCTCTTATGAAGTCAATCACAATGGAAATAAAGGTTTGTTTTTGCTTTTCATCGACCACTCTTGGGCATTTAAACTCTTAAATATCATGTGCATGCATTATTTCAAAAATAATTAAAAAATTATAAATTAAATTTAATAAGTAAGAGTAAAATTATGTGGATAATTTTATACCAATCCTACTTTTGCAGTGTTAATTTCTTTAATCTCTTATGTCTAAGTCTTTATCTAAGGTAAACATAAAATGAATGGCTGAAAATATTACCAATGGAAAAGAACTAGTATTTTTAAAGTTCTGCCTAATGGCAGATAGTGCAGTAAACACTTCATACTTGTTAACGTACTTAAACCTCACATCGTGTTGCCACCTTATGAAAATGATGTTATCTCACTTTTTTAAAGGGCACAATTGAGAGATTAATAATGTTTTAAAGGCCATGGAGCTTTAATTTACAGAAGTAGGATTTGGATCCTGTTCTCACTGACTACAAAACTGCAATACCTGTAATATGCTTAAATAACACTGAAAATATAAAAATAATATATTAAAGTGCATTTGTAAATAAAATATATATGAGGATTATTGTGTATAAACAGTAAAAGAGGAGACCTGTTTAGCAGAAGAGAAATCAAGGAATAAGAAAAATAACAAAGAACAAAGAATAAAAATAGATAAGTTCATTGCTGAAATTCTGAGCTTTTATAAGGCAAAAAGATTCAGGTAATCATCTGGAAGCAGTTTAGTTCTGTAGTTTAGGAAAAAAAAGAAAGTGTCAGTAAAGAGGAGGAATACAACTACACTGAGATTTCAAGGTGAGACAGATGTGAAATGAGAGATGAAAATTTTCAGACAGAAATGAAAGAGAAAGTAACTGGAAATATATTCATTAAAGTCATAAACTTGCAGAGACTAATAAAAAATGATATCTGAGTCATAAGCAGAAATCAGAATTGAGTGAACCATATAACCAATATTTCATAGTTGAATTACTGCCTGAATAATCATGCAGATTTAAAAAGATAGAGGAGAGTTAACACACAGTATAAAAATAGTAATTAGGCTGTGGATATAAAATGCGACAACCTTAACATGAGTGGCATTAATAATAATAATAAAAAAGAACATAATTCCCATCATAGAGAGAGAGAGTGAAAGAGAGAGAGAGAGAGTGAAAGAGAGAGAGAGAGTGTGTGTGTGTGTGTTTGTGTGAAAGAGAGAGTGTGTGTGTGTGTGAAAGAGAGAGAGAGAGAGAGAGAGAGATTACTCACATTTGAGCATATAAAGAAGAATTTCTATTAAGGCCTGAAAGTAAATGCCAGAAACTTCATCAGAAAGAATAAAGCAACTATACATATTATTAAAACTATTAAAATAACCTCAGATGGTTAAAAGTGTATATTCCCGACTGTTAAAATTTAATGGTTTGGAATTTCCAGAAAAAGAGAATGATATTTGGTAGGCTTGTGGGCTCTAGTAACTCAGGGTGGAATGTTGGGATGATTCCTGCCTGCATATTGATGCAGTTTGTGTGTGTGAGACAAAAGGTTTTCATGCATACTTGGAAGCCCTAGGAAAACAACATCTTTGCTATGCACCCGACCTGACCAAGTGTAAGGAAATTAGGTCTATTAGAAATAAAATTATGCATAATGGACAATTAATTAGCAGATAAATCACGACTCAATAAAGAAAAAATGAATATGAGAATGACAAAGAAAGATGATAGAAGTAGAAGAATTAAGTTAGAAGTGCTTATGCCAGTACTAAAATAAGAATAATAGATTTAGAAACTTGTAGGAACTTTGTATATAAAAAAGAAAAAAAATAGTACAGTAATGTCAAAGAAAGGTAATCCTGAAGAAGAGAAATTAGAAAGCAAAGACAGAAATGGATTTGAGGCTTAGAAAATTCTAGGCATAGAAAAAAAATTCATGAAATGTACGTAAGTTTTTTTTTTAAAGTATAAGAAGAGATCGAAAGCATCAAAGATCTAAAAACTCAATGACCCCTTATTTGTAAATAATCTATATAGCCTATCATAGTCTAAGATTCTTCATATAGTTGATATCAAGTCTTATTTTCACAAAGGAAAGAAAATTCAACTATCAAAAAGCTGTAGGAAATACTTTTCTGTGTTTCCAAGTCTTTTACGCAGCCCTGCACAAGCACAAATATGGAGTGGCCTATAAAGATGTGCAATCATAGAACCAACAATGCTCTTCTCCAGGAAGGATCCATAATAGACATTTTTTCAGTACTTATTGTTTTTTTTTTTACAAGATGTCAGTCCTCCTGAAATAGATCAGTAGATTTAATTCAATCCCAATTAAAATCCCTAAATGTTTTTGTTTTGTTAGAACTTGACAAACTGAACAAAAAAATTATATGGATATAAAAATTAATTTTGGACATAAAAATTTTATATGGATATAAAAATAAGTGCTTTTATTCAAAATAATGAAAAAGATTTTGAATTTCAAATGACATTTAAAGAAAAGTAAGACATCCGCTGAGATAAAATATTTGTAACATTCATTTCAGATAATAATTTCTGGGTACAATGTGTATAACGACCCTTTAAACTCAATAATACAAGGACAATCAAACTCAAATTTAAAATATCAGAAGATTTCAACAGACACATCATCAAAGAGGATATGTAATATCATTACATACCCACAGCAATGGTTAAAGTTAAAAAAAAAAAGCAGCAAGATTGCCAAAAATATGGAGTAACTGGGATTTCAATATAACATTCATGCGAATGTGAAATGGTTAAACTATTTTGGAAAATATTTTAGCAGTTTTTTAAAATGAAGTTTAAGATAAACTACCTCAGCAATAAAATGAAAAGCAAAAGTATGACCCTTAGGAAAACTTTTATGAAAATAAACACAGAAGACTTATTCATAATAGCTAAAAGATTTGTAGCAACCAAATGTCTTTTCACATGGAAAAAAATAAAAGCATAATGTGGTATACTCATACATCAGCATACTACTGAGCAATAGATATTGTGTTAAGCAAAGAAGTCAGGTACAAAAGAGTACATAGGAGTATTGTGTAATTCCATTTACATAAATCCTAGAACAGGCAAAACCAAACTGATGATTGAAATCAAAATCGTCGTCGAAACTTGGATTGGTATGTTCATTGGGAAGGAGCACATAGAAACTTTCTGGAATGATGGAGATCTTCTATGTATTGATTAATGTGCATATTTGACAAAAATCATTGAGCTGTACAAGACTGATTCATTTTATTGAATGTAAATTATACATCAACTTAAAGAACAGGGAAGGAAGAATAAGATATGGTGACATAAGTAGAAATATAATGAAGAGTATTAATTTTATACTTTGGCAAATATGTTACAATTTATATTTTTAATAGTTTTTATCACCATCCTCTCCCAAGCCTGTTATTTAAGTTACTCTTTATACTGAACAATCTGTGACTTACACTTTTGCAATACTATAATTATTGAAAAATAATTGTTCTTAGTGTACTTTTTCTCACTGGGAGAAATGATAGAAAAAGAGAGGTCCAGACATCCACATACTATCCTTTCTTATGTGTCAGATGTTATTTGTGCACAAATAAAAGTGTTAAAGTTCCTCATAATATTTTGGATACTTCTGATATTTAAGATGAATAGCCTTTTCTAAGTTCCTTTTAGGTCATAATTGTCAGTAGGCCATATAAATACAATCAGCTACTTAAATAATTTTCTTCCTTCTTGAAAAGATATTGCTTCCAGATGAATCTGGTGGTTCTGTTTAGAAACGTCTTTTTACCTCTATCTTCAATACACTGCTATTTTCTATCCCTCCTTTTTTTTTCTTTTTCAATGTCTATCTTCAATATACAGTGTATGTGTTCTGGAATGTCCGATACTGCCATGGATACTAGGTGTTTAGGAGAAGGACACATTTGTTTTTAAAGTATTATAATGTTCAATCAAGATGGAGTGATGCAGCTTGAACTATATGGTGTTGACAGTGAAAATAGATATATTTTGGGGACCAAAATTACTGGTTATGGGATAGTTAAGGTAATCAAGAAGAAATCCCGGGTTTCTGGAATGCTCAACTATACAGACAGTGGTGATGACCAAAGAATGGCAAGTTTTATGAGATCAGAAGCTTGGGAAAAGGTCAAGAATTTGGTGTTGAACATATTAAAAGTGGAATCACTATGAAGACATGTCAAGTAGGAATTTGATATAAAGTATGGTTCTATCAAGTAAAGAACTAGAGAGATTAGAGGTCATCTATAAAAAAAGAGATAGCTTGAGGAGAGTGTATAAAATGAGAAGGGAAGAGACCCCGGTGTAAACTTCAAGAAAATCTAACATATAGCAGGATGGCCAAAGGAGATGGCCACTGCATGGGAATTGAGAATAAGTTTCATAAGAGATAAAAGAACTAGAAGGAGATTTATTGTAATAAAGCCAAGAGGAAGATGTTTCAAGAAAGGATTTCGAAGATCTTCAAAAAGCCATCCACTTATATGTTTATAATTATAAACATATACATATGTATACATAATGCAAGTCATTAATGAGTCTATCAAGAACTGTTCTAGTGGAATTTTAGTAAACCTGCAAACTCAGATCTCAGGTGAATCCAAGATAATATATGATTTTGTATGTAAAGTTTTCCTTATTGTTAGAATTAATATGATGCTTTTTCTGCTTCCTACATCATAAGCAGAAGTCAGAAATAGAAGAATTTCATTTGCAGGATGACTCACGTTTATCAGTATACACTGCCATGAAACACATGGCAACAGCTGTAAACTAGCCTGAATGATTTGGTCATGACCACTTTTCCCCTACATGCTTTTATTCTGGTTCCTAGAGATATTAAAGTTCGACTTCATATATCAGTGTTTCCTACTTTTGCTTTTGAATTTACATCAGTGAATATCTTCAAAGAGAAATATCTCTAGGTTGTCTGATAAACTTTGATCCTTTCAAGAGAATGAAACATTTTCCTGTTTTTCAAATTTATTGACTGAGGGATTTGGTAAAATATTATCTGAGAAATGCCAGGAGTGAATTCCTGCATGAAAACATTAATCAAATATAATTTATGGAAGAATAAATCCTAAAGACAAATACATTAATGAATTGAGAAGCTAAGATATTGTATGCATTAACCAATGGGATATTGAATTCACTCAAAAAGATGGCAGGATTTAAGGGTAGAAGGTAGATTGAGGCAGATATTAATGGTTCAATGAATGAGGTAATGACCACAATATCTGTGGATGAAAGTAAAGAGCAAAGGCACGGTATAATATGACCAAATTATATTATCCTCAATGGATCAGGTTTTATTTTTTATTTTATTTTTCCATTAATAAAAACAAGGGTGGGTAGTAATGGCCTGAAATAATAGTATTATTCCACATTGTCTGAATGCAAATACTATGTTCTAGAAACTGTAGAAAGAACTATGCATGGAATACTTCATTTAGGTTCCCAACGTGAAGCAGTTATTAAGTGTGAGTATTTGGATTTAAATCCTGGTAGACTGAAGGAAAATTTATGTGCTTAGTTACTACATCATACTGCTTGAATAGGCATCACTGAGGAGCCTGAAAGGCCTGGAAAAAAAGACATTATTTTTAGAATACAGCCAGTCTTCAGTTAACTAATGGAAGTAGAGAAAAAATTCCCTGACATAATGGAGTTGGTACGTGATGGAGAGACAACTGTGTAGGGTAGAGTTGGGAGAACAGAAAGAGATAGGCTGGTTCTAAGAAATGCAAAACCATTTGGGAATAATAGGGACATAAAGAATAGCATATCAGGGGTCCTAAATTTTGAGTGTTGACTATGGAAAATAAGAATAAATGGTATACTGGGTTCAGTATCAGCAGTTTTTTTAAAGGAAAGGGAGCATTGAATTTAATGGCCAGAGGAAGCATCTCACTCAGGGTATTCTGGATGAGGTACAAACCAAAGGCTGAATTCTCTGTTCTCTTTGCCTGTGATGAGGGAATATTTGTGGCTCATTCTCTGCACTCAGGAATCCCAGGCTGGTAGTGGCAATCTGTTTATGGGAGGTATTGGAAAAAAATGCCATACCTTTCTTAGAATATAATAAAAAATAGGGTAATGAATACAGAAACCATTTTAACCAAGTATGAAGCCAAATTTTTAAAAAAATGCAAATCTAATTTATGTTATTTTATATTTTATATCCTTTTTATTGTTGTTAAAGTTTTCTGATATTTGTCAAACTAATATCTACTAAATGCCTTCCACATGCCACCAGTATGATCAAAGATACAGATATAAGGGTGAACAAAAAAAGACATAGTCACCAATCTTAGGTCTTGGGGACTTTTAATTTAGTGTGGGGGCAGGAGACAGGCAATAATCAAAAAATCATACAAATGAATGTATAATTACAAACTGAGATACATATTTGATGGAGAATAACATGAACCTATAAAAGCATGTAACAACAGCAATAACAACAAGAAAAATATTATTTTGTGGTAAAACAAATGCACCTCTAACAAAGTTATGTATCTTGTGAGATCTGAAGTATCAAGATTGTGAGTTATGCATGGTGGCTGGGAAGAAGTCATGGAACAGTGTGCCAGGTAAAGGGCCCAAACTATGCACAGGCCCTGGAATGGGAGAGTACATGACATTTTAGACATTTGAAAAAGGTAATTCTAGCTAGAGTATGAATAGGAAATGTTTGAAATGAGAATGGAGAGCTATAAAGAAGTAGATTTCAGAGCTTCTTAGGCCATGTTCAGGGTTTTGGTGCTTTTCTCTAGGAGAAATTAGAAACCAGTGCAGGGTTTTAGAAAGACCTGACCTGATCATATTTGCATTTTGAAAAGATAACTCTGACTGTGGTATAGACTGAAAGACTTTAAAGTTGAAGGCCAGCAGACTAATTAGAAGAATGTTACCCAGCCCAGGCCAAAGATGATAATAACTTGGACCTCTGAGCTAGAAGAAGTGACAGAGATAATTGGACAATTTGAGATATGTCAATAAGAACTGCATTCTGAATTCCATTAAAACTCTTGCAAACCTGGTTTCTATAGCACTTTAACATTTTGAAATATTAATAATTTGAACTTTTAATACAAGTACATTTTTATTGCTTATTTATGTACTGTCTCTCTCAATTACAATAGTGAAAGGTAATTGTAGCTGTCTTTTCCTTGAATCAAATTAAAACCACATTATTTTACTCATGATAATATCAATTATATTTGTTTCACAAAAATTTCTTGATCATTAACTTCTCTTGTCCTATCTTTGTACTCATTCAAATTTTACCAATATTTATCTCTATTTGAGGTATGATTGACACAGAGCTGCTTCACACTAGAAACTAAATACTTCATTTAAATTAGATGTAATCAACTTAGTTGATGAAATATTTTAATACTCCCAAAACTGTTCTTATGAAAATAATGTTTTGCTGAGAAATGTTGTCACTCTTTTCCTTATCATCACTTTCTTTTTATTTTACTGCAGCATTCGCTGCTTCTTAGCCCATGTCGTTTTGCTCTTGCAGAATGGAGACAGAGCGTGCATTGTTCTGTCTGCATTTGGATGGCTATTGCCCCATTTAGCTAGCTGCAGACAATTGGCTCATTTAGGAAACATTATACCATCCAGGCAGAAATCGGTAACAAAAGAACTAAAAGGCCTTTGGAGATATTTTGTTTAAAACTTTTAAAATATTTCTAGGGAATCATGTAAAATACGATCCAGATAATTTTCTTGCAGCAAAAAATAGTTACTAATAAAACATTTTCATGCCTGCTAGATAACCTAGTATGCATGAAAGAGCAAAGAATGTGCAGTAATAGTACTTACGTTCAGGTTCTGGCTTACTCACTTGCTAGTGTATGAAGTTCAGCAAATCATTTAACATTTTGCCTCAGTTTTTGCTCTGATAGATGAGTACAACACCGTGCTTCTTCCTCCCAGGGTAGCTGAAAAGAGTAAAGGAAATCAGAGACTTGTAAAGCAAACCTTAAAACTGGGATTCTTCACTTAACATGCATTTTAGGGATTCAAGGGGTTCATGATATTTTATGCAAAAGTTTAAGTTTTATTCATTTTCCTGTACAGATAATTCATTAATTTCTCAAATAAGTCCTTGATCACCCCCATGGAATACTAACACCTACTTGATGCAGTGTAACATGTTGCCACCACTCGTTGTTACTTCCACTATTGAAAGGTTGCAGGTACAGCACCAGGAGCCCAATCTTTGGAGTCATGCACTCCTGGAGATGAACCTGGGTGGGTCATATCTACTCACCAGCAATGGCGTAGCCACTTGGGGGTCCAGCTCCTTCACCTTTAAAATAAGATTTGTGATTCTTTGAATAAATATGAGAATTACAGTGTAGGAACTCAATAGATATTAGTTTCTTTATTTCTCCCCTAGTATTTATTTTGATAGGCTTGTAATAGTAACAATTTAGAAAAGGTGAAATTTTTCTATAGTAGATGATTTTCTAAATTAAGAGCACTGTCTTGTATAATTTAGTAATTAACAAAAGAACTCCGAATTATAAGATTTTTTCTAGAACTATTTTTGAACTTGAATTATTATTAGATTTATATATCAACTCTTAATTTAGCATAAATTTACTTGGGAAAAATTTTCTTTTACTTATCACTAAATTGCACGGATGAAAAAATTATGGTTCGGAATTCAGGATTTTCAAATGAAACACGTTACCATTTTTCTTAAATTTATAATGACATAAGGAAAAGTATAGTAATTTATTTGGAATAATGGTTCAAATTATTAACCAATTCTTACTAATTTTAAGGATTAGCTCAATAAAGATTATCTAGGAATATTTTCTATTCTTTTCTATATCTTGAGAACTCTCTGTAAACTGATTATCTTTATGTCATATCAATGAATCCTTGTTACCTTTATTGCCAAACAGAGTCAAAGGATTTCTTCCTAATGTCTGATCAATGCAGGCTATATTCATACATACAATCATTTTCTAGAATGAAAATGTCTTTTGTATTCTTCTCTTTTTGAATTTGCCATTTTAAGTTAACTTAAAAATTCAGTGTAGCCTTATGACTGTCATGTTATCCGGTAAATAATTTTTTATTTTGAATAATTAAAGAGTAACTTTTGAAAAAAAAATTATAGTGCCCAAAATAGTACATCAGATATGTGGGATTTCATGTCCAGAATGAGGTTGGTAGCCATGGGAAAATTTAGTAGATATGTTTCTTTATTGGGTATGCAATGGATCAAATGTGTCCCTCAAAGGTTCATGTATTGCAAACTTGATCCCTATTGTAGCAATGTTAATAAGGTGGGAAACTGAATTAAGATATTTGGAAGATGGAGCCTTTGAGAGGTGATTAGATCTGGAAGATGGTGCCCTCTTGAATGGATTAATCCATTCATGGAATAATGGGTTGATGGTTTAATGGGTCATCATGGATAAGGACTGGTGGCTTTATAAGGAGAGCAAATAAGCATGTTAAGGATCTCATGCCATCCTCACTATGTGACATCCTGCATTGCCACGGGATCCTGTACAGAGCCCCCACTGAGAAGACCCTCACCAGATGTGTTCCCTGGACTTTGGACTTCCTAGCCTCCAAAATGGTAAAAAATAAATTTCATTTCTTTATAAATTACCAAGTTTCAGGTATTCTGTTATAAGCAACAGAAACAGACTAATACAGGGTACTTATTGATGTTTTTAGGACCACGTACTTTTAATGTTGGAACAAAATTTAAAGCCTGTGCTCCAGCTTTTCTGCTATGTACAGAGAGTAATAATGGATCTATGCTAAACGCTCAGAGTTATAGTTTGCAGGGAGCCAAGCCCTATCTAGCAAATAGTTAGCATTTATGTATTGCTTTGTACAAGAGTACTTCAAAAAGTCTGTGTAAAAATAGAGTTGAAAGACAATATGAATCTTCCCATGAACTTTTTGAAGTGCCCTCATTTATACTATACCTGTACTTAGTCCATCATTATAGTATAAATGAAGTGCCCTCATTTATACTATACCTGTACTTAGTCCAAGTTTTGCAAGCACTCTGTGAGGTAGTTTAATCTACATTTTAAGGTTAAAGAAACACAAGATTGTAAAAGCTTGTTAAGGGATGTGGTATAAGACTACATAACTACTAAGGGATAGAATCTGAATTCAAATCCAGATCCTTTCAATATAATAGTTGTGTTATTAACTACTGTGCTATATATAAAGCCATGGTTATCTTAATCTCAGTCCACTCTAAATTCTATCTACGGGATTTGTATTCTAAACAAACTATACAGTATTTAGCTATGCATTTCATTCTACTTTGTAAGCATGAATGGTAGATGCAAGCCAAACAGGTGATTGATGATGGTAGCCATGAGTAACTGAAGGGCTTTTTAGAATGTTTCATTTTGCTATGCCCTGATATTCAAGAACATACGGCAAAGGTAATGCCTATATTTTCTTTGAAGTAGATCAAAGAGCCAAATGGGAAATAGCTTGAGTACAATTGTTTTTATGCATACCATTTTTTAAAATGTAATATATAAAATCTTTCTTTTTATTCATGAGGATTCATTCTCCCACAAGAATAAAATAATGTCAGTTTTATTTTTTGGTTGAATATTTAACAGTCTGTTTAGCTTTGTTCAGATCCTGTTGGACTTGTTTTTATTAATTAATCTTTTTATGTTTTTTTCTTTCAATATTAAATGAGTCTCTGTCACTTATGTTTAATTTTATCCCTTCTAGAATAGTTTCTTACACTTAGGTTTTTTTTTTTTCCATTTTTATTGAATAAATTAAATTATAACATTTATTCATTTCGATTATAATAAGTTGTAAGCACTTTTGTAAAAGAAGTAAACTTTAAGTTCTAGTATTTAATATAAATGACTGCATGATCCTTAAGTTAAAAGCACACTAATGGTTGAATCCAACCAGCTTTTAGCCAAGTGTATTCCCTTTCCTTGCTTTCTACAGAACATTTTCTCTTGTGTATTAGTCTGTTTTTGTGTTGCTATAACAGAATACCTGCGACTGGGTAATTTGTGAAGAACAGAGGTTTATTTGGCTCACAATACTGAGATATCTGCATCTGGTTAGGGCCTCAGGCTGCTTCTACTGTTGGCAGAAAGCAGCAGGCAGCCAGTGGGTACAAGCAGATCACATGGTGAGAGGAAGCAAGAGAGAGAGAGAGAGAGAGAGAGAGAGAGAGAGAGAGAGAGAGAGAGGGAGGAGGTGAGATGCCAGAGTCCTATAAACAACCAGCTCTCAAGGGAATTAATATATGAGAACTCACCCACTACCCCCACCCCCCCAGGGAGAGTATTAATCCATTCATGAAGGATCCACCCCCATGACTCAAACAGCTCTCAATACTGCCACAGTGGGGACCAGATTTCCACATGAGTTTGGGGGGACAAAACATTCAAACTCTATCATCTTGTCATCCAAGTATACAAGGACATTGTTTTAGCAATTACTTGTACCCTCCCTCTCTGTCCCCCTCCTCTCTGTCTCTCTTTCTCTCTTCTTACCTCGTTCTCCCCATTTATTCTTTCTTAACTACTGTATCAGCACATATATATTCTGTTATATGTCATATAAAAACAAACAAACAAAAAGAACAAAATTCCTTACTGGCCTCACATCCCCTTTTATCTCTCTTTTACTGAAAAAATCCATGTATACCACTTCCACCCCACTGAAACACCTTTTATCAAGGTCTCTAATGACCTCTGCATGGCTAAATCTATTAACCCAGTCCCAACTCTCATCTTAGTTGACCCATCAGTGGTATTTGAAATGGATGACCTCTCCTTATTGAGATTTTTAAAATTCTATTCTTGTTTCAGTTTTGTCTTACCTACCTCCCACCATTTCTCCTCTGCCAATTGTTTTTTATCTCCTTGAGCTGTGCAAGTTGGAGGGTCCAGGGCTCAGGACTATTTTCTTTTTTTTTTTTTTTTTCCTACAATCATGCCCTTGGTAACACAATTCAGTATAAAGACTCAATAATACTCACCACATTTCTATGTCTTCAAAATCTCTACCTGAATTTGTTTATCCAACTGTCAAATTAATACCTTCATTCAGAAGTCTACTACTTGTCACAAACTTAACATATCCCAAACTGAGTTTGATCTTTTAGTTGTACAGGCCACACTTGCAATTATCCTTGATAACTTTTTTTCTTTCATATCTTACATCTAAATCCAAAAGCAAATTCCATTTACTCGATCATCAGTATGCAAAACCCAACTTTTTTTTTGTTGCCTTCATGGTTAACACTCTTTTCCAGACTATGTTCTTCTTTCACCTAGATTACTTAACACAGTTCTCTTCCTGATTTCCTTGTTTCTTTCCGTGCCTTATTATAGCATATTTCCAACTCATCTGTAAAAGGGGTTATTTTAAACATAAATCAGATCACACATTCCTCTGTTGGAAAGCCATCAAAGGTTGATCACCTCACCCAAAAAAGTAAACACCAAGTCTTTACTATGGCCTAGAAGGCACTATGAGTTCTGGCCATGGTACCTCTTTGACCTCCTCCTGCTCTTCCTTCCCTTACCCAATCTCCTTCCAGCCACAGTGTTACCTTGCTGATTCTTGAATATGTTCAGCAAGCTCTCACTATAGTGTTTTTGTATCTGACATTCTCTCTGCCTTGAATGCTTTCTTCGTGATTTTACTCAAATATCTTTTTCTGAATAAGGCCATACCCAATGATCTTATGTGAAATCTAACAAGACATGCTTCCTTAACAGGAAGCTTTATTTCCACTTGAATGTAGCTCCCAAAGGGATGAAATTTGTTTTCAGTCTATCACTAAAGACTGGTACATAGTGGGAACTCAATAAATATTTGGTGCCTAAATGAATGCATGAATGCATGAATGAATGAATTCAGTTATATCCGTGCATAATGGTCTTATCTTTGAGGTCAAACAGTGGGCCTTTGATGAAGTTTAAGCAATCATCTCAGACTTGGCCTGTTTGGGCTGGTTCCCCATGCTGTTTGTCTGTTGATTCTGATGCAATATCTTGTTTTTTGTCTATATCTCTTAATTGTGATCCTGTTTCCATCCTTGGACTCATTTTTTTTCTATGACTTTTCTGGTATCACACTCTGTGCTATCCCACAAATACTATGACTTGGAATCATGTATAATGGCCTTTATGGCTGTCTACTAATGAGGTTGCACTATTCCCCCACTACTTAACAACCACTGAGTTTATACCCAGCTATAGGAGTAAATCTGAATTGTTCTAAAATAATCATGGTCAGTTTATTTACATTGCCACTGTGATTTCTTAGGTTAATTGTGTCTAAGTATATAAGCTCATAGCATTTACAAGGTGATGATTATTTTAGAAGGAAGTTCAAAATATTGGCTGGAATTATGGGCACACAGATAATCTCTATATAATGTGATTGGTGTTTATGAAGTCTGGTACTACTGCTGCCTATTAGTAGAACTCCAGGAAATACAACCAAATAATAGTTAGCAAATGGAAGAAAACTGGACTCCTGGAGAAATGAACCAGAGCCCTATTAAACTGAACTTGAACTTTCATTTCCTTGAGGGAATGAGTCTCCCTAAATGGTTAAGCTAATATCAGGTTGTTTTTTGTTTTGTTTTGTTTTGTGTTTGTTGTTATTTTTGTCTTATATATTTGCTGCTAAAAAAATCTACTAATATATACTCATATGAATTTCAGGCTAATACGTAACATGTAACCACTGTAACCAGCAGTATAGGAGCCAATCTCTATTACTGGCCCAGCACCTCCATGAGAGAAACAAAAACAAAAAATGCAGGGATTTGATTATGCAAGCTCCTGCTCCTTTTAAGGTTATTTGGAAGGAAGGGGGGTGGTGGAGAAAGAAAGAGAGAGAAGAAAGGAAAAGAGAGAATAGGGCAGGAGAGAAGACGAGAGGAGTTGGAGAATTTTCTGGGGATCATAACCTATATATAGAAACTACAAAGTTGGACTTATGCCCTTCAAAATAAAGAGAAACCTACCTAGCTGTCATATTATAGTTTTACCCTGTTTTATGACAAAGACCTAAGTAACATATGTGTGTGCATGTGTGTGTGTGCGTGTGTGTGCGTGTATATGAATAACTAGAATGATAAAGATATGATCAGTTCATCCAATAAGCATTAGTGCGTGAACATTGCTTTATCCTGTGTATTTAAAATATAAACAGATACATATGGACAGGGAAGGAAGAGAGAGAGAGAAGGAGAGAGAGAGAAGGAGACAGACAGAGAGAGAGAGAGAGAGAGAGAGAGAGAGAGAGAACAATTGGGAAAGGTGTTTGCTAATTTATTATTATTTTTTTTTAAAGTTTAAATACAAAGCTGTTTTTACTTAAAGTGATAAAGACTGGGAAGCCCTAAAAATATGCCAACAGGAGGTAACAGGGGGCGGTAAAAGAAAGACTCACAGCCTGCCAAGCCATTGACATTAACACAGTTCAGTAAGCCCTTGAAAACATGGTACTGCAGCTTAGAATGTTCCAGGATTTAAAAAAAGAGAAACTAAATGGAAAATCTGTATGACACTAGAGGAAAAGAACAAAAGTGGCAGGTCAAGGCAAACATTCATTTTTTGGGTTGCCCAATCACCTTGGGGAAAAGCAAAAAGATTTTTAGTAATAGTATTGCTTTCTGTTTTTTCACTCTTTTAAATTTATTTTTCTTAATTGACCCATGATAACTATATGTATTTATGTACTACACTGTGATATTTGGGTACATTCACACTGTGTGAAATGATCATATCAGCATGTTTGTTATATCCATTATCTCAGACGTTTGTCATTTCTTTGTGTTAGAAACATTCAATGTCATCTTTCTTTTTTTTTAATTGAAACTGTTGTTTATACATATCTGTGGGGTACAGAGTTGAATATCAATACCTGTGTGCAATGTGTGATGCTCAAATTATGATAATTAGTATATTCAACATAAAATATAATTGTTTTTTGTGGCCCTTTACCAATTCCTCCCTGTAGTGCTCTTTTACCTGCCCATAAGCCTGCTGACTGGGCCAATTATCAAGCTAGGGCTAGGTCTGGAGCTCACAGACCCCTCAAGCCCGTTCTCTAGAATGGGTCACAAACTGTTCACATGCCAGGTTGGGTCCCCAGACCCCTCACAGGCAGGTCTATGAGCTAGGTAACCAGAAAACAGGTCCTTAGAAGGTATAGGTTGGAGAGCACGGCCGTGCGGAGCAGACGCCAAGGCAGACGCCAGCCAGCTCGCAGCGCTGCCCGTGAACACTAACTCCACCCACACACACAATTTGCTTACAAAGAATGTGCCACACCACCCCCAACCATCCCTAAGGTGAGGGGACCTGATTAAATTATTCTATTTTCCCAACAATCCACCCCTTCAGGGTTTCTCGCCATACAATCTAGTGTTCAGAATCTTCCGCAATGTTCCCTTAGCGAGGATAGATGACTCTTTCATTTACATAACCTATTGTCCATTCGATATGCCTTAGGGCTTGTAGTTCTGTCCTTTTAACTATTGGACACACATGTCCAGTTAGTAGTCACCATTGGTGTGATCCTCCATGGAAATCCTGCAGTCATACTGACGGGCAGTTCAATGCATATTCAGTTGATGATCACGCCATTGTATGTATGTGACCAGTCGACTCTGGTGCAGCGCCTGCAGCCAGAACACTGTGGGTGAAAAGACAGAAGGGTTATTGGTACCGATAGGGGAAGTTCTCGCCCCTCTGGTAAGATACATGCCAGTTTGCCATCCTGAGAAAGGATGGTTGCAGGAATAGGTATCTCACCTGTTTATGATACCATACTTTATCTGCTAATACTGTTGGATCTGTAGGTTCTATATGTAACAGTATAGGGGAACTCATAATTGGCCATAATGATAAAACAAATGTGCCATTTGGAATAGAGTGCTTATCTGTTCCAGGCCATGTTACCTTTACTCAAGGAGGCCAGGTACTTGTCACCCAAGGTGAAACTTGCAAGTCTTCGTTTAATCCTTTTCCCCAAGGCCCTATTAAACCTACCCAGCTTATATGGGAGGCTTTTATTCTTCAAGGCCATTCCCATTATACTGTCTGTCCCTGCTGCAAACAGGTTGGGGCCAGTAAGAGAATATTTCCATTCTTGCCATATCCTGGCTTCAAAAGCTTATCTTTAGCAGCGATTTGCACCTGCATAGGTGCGGCAGCCCTATGCAACAGAGCTTCCACTGGAGAGGGCCCGCCCTTGTGGGGTCTCTCATTTAGAATCCTGATTGTCAGCCATAACTGCCGTGTCCACGCCTTCAGGGGTGGGGTTGGGTAGATAGCCTTAGTCCCTTTCTTAAAAGACCATTGTACTGTTCAATCATTACTGCTGCCTGGGGATTATATGGCATATGTAGCTTCCATTGAGTAGACAACTGGGAGGCTCACCTCTGAACCCCATGTCCAGTAGAGTGGGTTCCATTATCACTCTCTATGACTATAGGCTGGCCATACATGGCAGTAAAGCCTTCACAGTGTTTACCTGGTCTGGAGCCTTACAAAACCATACAAACAGAAGACCAGTAGCTCTATCAACAGCAGTGAAGATGTATCTGAAATTCTCTGACCTTGGCAGTGGTCTGAAAAAGTCCACTTACCATCGAGTCAAGGGCATCCTTCCTTGAGTTATTTGCCCATCTGTATGGGGCACCCACCAGGGGTATGGACTCTTGAGCACATACTGGACAAGCACAGCAGGAAGTCATTACATCTTCCCATTTTGTAGGCAGGGCCCATCTTTGAGCCGCCATCCACATGGTTTTGCTGCCAGCATGCTGCATTCGTCGATGTAACCATTGGGCTACATCAGCAGCTGGGGCTCTCTCCAGCCATCTTACCTTAGCCAAGGCATTGGCTTCATTATTTCCTGGACTGGGTAAGGGGAAGTGTCCTGTGACATGGAAAAGAGTTACTTCTTTCTCATGTTCCAATTCCCATAACTCTTGCCACATGGCTTATCCCCACAGGGGTCGGTGGCCTACCATCCACCATTGATATTTCCAAGTAGAAATCCAAAGCATTTAACCATTGTACACAGCCCAGCTGTCAGTGCAAATGGTTAATGGCCAAGGCTCATTTTTTATCACCATCCATACTGCTCTCAATTCAGCCCATTGACTCCTTTGCCTGTGCCATTTTCATACCACATGGTATCTGTTAATGGCTGGACAGCAACAGCTATCCACGATGCTGAAGGTCCCACACTAGAGCCATCTGTATACCAAGCTTGCTCTGTGATAGGTCCCTGTCCCTCATGAAAAGGTGTAGCCTCCACCTCCAGGGGTAACGGTTGTGTCAAAGTTTCCTCCACAACCTCTACTGGTCCTAGCACAGTTTGCATCTCTTTGGACAGAGGACTCGTTGACACAGTGCTCCTTTGTTCTATATATGCTACCCATTTAGACAAGTGGGAGGCCAAGCTACACTTATTTTAGGGTTGGTTGCCCTCATGTGCAGCTAACCTATTATGGGGTATGCCATCCTTACTAGGATTTTGGCAGTTCCTATGATAGCTTCAGTGGCTATCAAGGCAGAACACACAGCTGCTAACTGCTTTTCTATTAAGTTGTAGTGCACTTCAGCACCCTTCCAGAGCTGAGACCAGAATCCTGCAGGTGTACCGAATTGGTCCTGTCTCTGCCACAAACCCCATCCTAACCCCTCCTGGGTTATATGTACGTCTAACTCAAAAGGTTTAGTGGGGTTGGCCACTTGTAAAGCCTGTACTTGGTGTATTGCCCTTTTTGTAGTCCAAGAAGTCTGTTCTACTTCCTCAGTCCAATCCTAGAGGGCTCCTTTCTTTGTCAGTGCATACAGTTGGCATGCCATTTGAGCCATATGGGATATAAAAGCTCTCCAATACCCCAAAATTCCCAAATATGTCTGTAGCTGAGCTACGGTTGTTGGCCGAGGACATGCCTGTATCTTATCTATAATAGCTTCTGGGATGACTCTTGTCTTACCAGAACAGACCACTCCTAGGAATCTGACGGACAGCTCACGTCCTTGCACCTTGGCTGTGTTCACGGCTCACCCACATTGTTCCAAGTGACTTAGCAGCACAACATTGGAGCTGCCTGGGTTAAATCTGCAAGACAATCAGAGGTTAGTAACACACAATCGATGTAGTGAAACATTGTAACCGTGCTGGGCCTAGTCCACTTGGCTAGGACCCCAGCCACCAAACCATGACAGATGTTTGGGCTATGCGGATAACCTTGGGGCAATACTTGAAAGGTCCACTGTCTTGCTTCCCAGGTGAAGATAAACTGATCTTGGCTATCAGCCAAGATTGAAATAGAGAAAAAAACATTTGGAAGGTCCAATACATAATGATAAGTCCCCAGCTGAGTCATCAAGCTGATCCATCAAGTCATGAACTGAAGGCACAGCTGCATGCAAAGGAGGCACTACTTTGTTCAGTTCTCAGTAATCTAAAGTCATTCCCCAGGTACCATCGGGCTTTTTCACTGGCCATACTGGAGCATTAAATGGGCTCTGAGCCAGATGAATAATGCCAACTTTCTCTAATTCCAATATAGTGGCACTTATCTCTGCATGTTCTCCTGGTAGGCGATACTGCTTTCACTAACTACATGTCTTGGCTTGGGTAACACCTGTGGGTCATGTTTAGCATGTCCTTGTAACACAGGCTTTACTGTCTGTATTCACAGCTGAAACTCTTTAACTGTTGTTTGCAGGTGCAAACCATAAAGTACATCCATACCCAAGATGTATTCAGCTATGGGAGATATATATACAGTATATACATGAGGAGGTAATTGCCCTATGCTCAGCAATCAATATATTGCCAATTCAACATAAGGACTCTGGTCCTCACCTGCCCCCAAAAGACAAGTACCTTGGCCTGCTCCCTAATGAAAATGGAACATTTCATCTGCCTCCTCAGGAGCAACTGAAAAGTCCTTTAAATATACTGAGCAATTGCTGCCACAAGGCAAACAAGACCGCATTTGGCTGCTGGTCAATTTTCTTTTTATCAACCCCTGCTGCAAGCAAGTCAAGCCACATCTGGTTATGGCTAGTCTTGCTTGGTCCCTTTGGGATAAAATCCAGAGCATTTCTTGGGGGTTGGGTTTTAGCCACCTTTCAGACCCCTTTTGCTTGCCTTCTATCCTCTACTCACCCAAGCCGGCTATCATGGTCGTTAACTCATGTATAGGATGACCAATGTATGGGGCCAGTATTACCATCAGTGACCCAAAGGACATTAACAGGGCATTTTGCAGCACTATGTCTCTGATGCTCCCTATAAAGTTCTCATTGTCTGGGCCACAAGTGTTTGCATTAAACATGGACTGCCACATCCCCAGCTCCCAAATGATTTGGACCAGCTCAGCATACATTTGCCATTTACTAACAATCTTGGGCAGTTCTCCAGCATTTGCCCACATGGTTCAGGCAGCTGCACTCACCCAGTCCATCAAGGAGTGATTACCTGGCCCTTGTGCATATCTGCAGCTATTCTGCAGCCGCTGCCTCAGGGATGGGTGTATGGTAATGGAGGCCAACTTCTTCATCTCCTCACCAGAGCACATCACACTATCCATCCCTAGGTCCCATAACCACAACAGCCAAGCAGCCAGGGTCTTGCCATGTTTCTGCCTGAACTGCCTTCCCAAGTCAACCAGCTCAATCTGGGTATACAGGACATAGGGGGTGAACTGGGTCACCCACAGGTTGTCCTTCTGGTCCCATAGGCTGCTCATGCTTCAATTTCTCATGCACAACCATTTGTCCCTAGAGACACACAATTTTTCCCAACTCACCACTGGGTTGGTCATCTTCCCTGGTGTGAGAGGCAGGATTGGCCAGTTGCTGCATATGATCCTCCAGGATAATCATCCTTGCTTCCAACAACTCTACTATCTGCCACAAATCTCGATCAGTGTGCAGCGTGGTTGACAGCAGCCAGGCTCCAGTCAGCAGAAAAGTGGCCACCGGGCACCACATGCTTGTGTTGTAATGCCTAGTCTATGCTTCCTTGCAGTACAGTGCACAGCAACCAGGTCCCGGTCAATAGTTAAGGGGCCATAGGGCAAAGCATATTCAAAAGTAGCCACATTTCCTCCTTCTTCCAAGGGGTTTCAGCTCCTGTATTCACTCAGAATCCTGTCACAGACTATGCCAATTGTCGAGCTCTTTTACCTACCTGTAATCCTGCCAACTGGGCCAATTGTCGAGCTAGAGCCAGGTCTGGAGCTCACAGACCCCTCAAGCCCGTTCTCCAGAATGGGTCACAAACCCTTCACATGCAGGTCTATGAGCTAGGTAACCGGCGAACGGGTCCTTGGAAGCTGTAGGTTGGAGAGCATGGCCATGCCGAGCAGACGCCTGAGGCAGATGCCAGCCAGCTTGCGGTGCCGGTGCATGATGCCAGCCAGCTTGCGGTGCCGGTGCATGCGCACCAACTCCACCCGCCCCCCCACACACACAGTTTGCTTACAAAGAATGTGCCACACCAGCCCCAACCATCCCTAAGGCGAGGGGACCTGATTAAGTTATTGTGTTTCCCCAACACTCACTCACCGCCCCCTCCTCCTTTGCCACCTCTGTTAACCTCAGTTCCGTTCTGTCCTTTTGAAAGTTCGGTGTATTATTCAATGTCATGTTGACTAGCTACCCAAATATACACAGTCCTTTATAGCTAACTCTAGTCTCCTTATGTTACTATAGAACCCTGGATCCCATTCTTTGTATCTGTCTAAAATTTTGTATTCACTGACCACCCTCTCCCCATCTTCCCCTGCCCCTTTCCCCCGCCAGTCTCTACTAGCCACTATTCCACTCTCTACTTCTATTATTTCCTTAATCACGTATGTATGCGTGTGTGTATATATATATATATATATTATATATATTTATATATATATTTATCTATTTTGTGGACAGCTGGCTGGTGGAAGGATCTGAACCTGTGACCCTGGAGTTATAAGGCTGTGCGCACTATTTACTAAATTATTAACATGGGTTTTGGTAGTGGAGTGTAAGGGGATTTTTAGTTTCTTTTTCGTAAGTTTCCTTACTGAGAGCTTATTTTTTTTCCTTCGAAATAAACAGGCATTATTTTTACAACTTTAATAAATCTATTTTTAAAGGAAAGTTATATTGTTAAGCATACTTCATTGTTTTAGATACTGGGGGTATATTAAAATTAAGAAAAAATTGAAATAACTACCTGTCTCTAACAGAATGGGGACTTAAACATTGTCGTGAAAGCTACCTCTAAATAAAATTGAGATTAACTTGTGCTCAGTTGTGTGGTTAATGATTACAAGTTTAACAAGAATTCAAAGAGAAAAATCTGTGTGCAACGGAGTATTGGAACAAGGGTTACAGTAGCAAGTGGGATTTTTATCTTGGGACCTTGGATCTTGTGATCTAATGCGAAAATATACAAGTTAAGTCTTAGTGGGACCTCAGATAGATGATATTAGGATTTGTGAAAGATTTAATTTTGAGTCTAGTACAAAGTATATAATAAATTTTAATTGATATAATGAATGGAAAGATTTTCCTGTGCATAAACTGTGAGTGAATATGTTAGACAGGAACTTGAACAATTGCATGTCTGAAGAGGTTAACAAAAATGGGACAGTATTTCATTCCTGTGCTTGATACATGTTGATATTTAGAAAAAATCCAGACATTTTATTATTGTCATCTTATTACATTAAATACCATTTATTTTTCCAGATGTCAATCTTGTAATGCATATGATCCCAATATTGGGGTATTAAATTTCCATGAAGCACCCATCAGTTATGTTTGCTCTCTGAGCTATTTGTTTTTCTTCTTGTCTTTTCTGTATTGCAAAGGAGATAAAATGAAAGAGATTTATGTCTGACTAAATTTTAGCATCTGCTCTATCCTCCTATTACGTTGCTTTTCTATATGTAGTACTGTTGCTGAAAAATTGCCCTTGTCAGCAAGAAAAATTGCTCAGCAGTATGGTGTAATATATTTCTCTTGTTCTTAAGGCAGGGATCTTTCTAGTAACCATTTTACATAGATGTGTTTCTTGTAATGTAATAAACACTTTATGAAACTATCATTAATTAGCAGAATATTTAATATGGACCCGGTAATTGAGAATCTGCCTTTCTTTTCTGTAGGTCGTAAGTGATATTTTCTCCTAGATCATGTATAACTGACAATAAATGAGTGCTTAGGAAAGAAGTTTGCACTTAACTCTGTGCAATGTTATTAGTGTCTTAACTGGCAAAACCATGTCATGATCCAAAGGTTATGTTTCTTACACCTTCTTACAAATACACTGTGTACACAACATTTTTTAACCTTTCTCCTTTGAGTAGAAATGGTGAGTTTTGTGAGAAGATCTGAAGTTCCTGACTACTGGTGGAAAATGAGAAGGACATATTTCTTCTTGGGTGTCAAAGATGATCTTACTAAGTAATTGAAGGTGGGTACCTACATAGAATGTGGCTTCTCCGTATCCTTTAGGGCTGTTACAGATAATTCCCCAGAGAGCCAAGTTGGTCACAGGATTGAGATCAGTTTGTTTTGTGAGTGTGAACAGGAGGTAGACTGCACAGGGGCTGTGGCATCATTCTGCAGATTCTTACACGACCTCAGCCAGCCCCTTTGCTTGTACCCATAGCCTGCGAGGGCTCAAGTGACTGAGTACCTTATAGCCATTTGTTCAATCTCACTGTTGAATGTTCATTTATCTTTTCTTAAACCTGTTAGCATACTAGGTAAATAAGCAACGTTTAAACAGGAAGAGTACAAATGTTGGAGAAATGTCAAGTGAATCCATCAAAAGTAACCTGAGTAAAGAGGTGGGCAAATAATTAGCTTTCCTCTTCTAGGTAAGTGCAGCATAAGACAGTGCAAAATTAGGCCAGGGCAAAGTTTCGAGCACATAACACATTAAATGAAAGGATAAATTAATGGATATTATTAGCTTTATGCCTATGCCTTAGAGCATAAACAACAAATAATTCTCTATCCTTCAAGTCCAAGATGTTCTCTTTTTGTATTTCAAGAATAGGTAATGATTCTCAGCCAGGGGCCATCCTATTAAAAACACATTGGAAGATTTTGGAAAATTGCGTATTCCTACAATGAGTTAGGATGGAATGGATTAGAATTTGTAAAGAGGCCAGTTGTTTATAGAATGAAAAATTTACCAGTTATTCTAAACACACTTCCTGTTCACACAGACTCCAAGGTGAGAATGCTGGATAGCTTAAAACAAAATTATATCTTTAGAAATAAGTCAAAATCTTAAAAACAAACAGCAAAAAACCTCATTTCTTTTGGCTACCTTTGGTGTGCCTCATGCACCTTTAGAGCGCTGGACTTAAAGCATCCAAAACGTTGATTTGGTATTTTCTGGTTATAAGTCTGTGTCTTAGAACAGACTGCAAGTGTTCAGCACACACACAAAAAACAGAATCCATTAATAAACTAAACAGACCTGATAAAACATTTCATGAAATATTTCATTTTATTTCATTTACTTCTTAGGGGTGGAAGTTGGCATACATCCTTTATAACTTACTTTGAAAATGTTCACATCTTAAGAGGTGGCATATGGATGTGAGAAGTTAAGACAATTAATATATTTATGATTCATGTTATGCTTTACAGTTATTAAAGTTTATAAAACATAGTTTTAAAAATGTGCTCCTTTCAATGAAAAACACAACTTTCATTATTAACTGATATACTGCAGAGAATTTTGCATTAATACTTGATATTTATTGATTTTTTACATTTTATACCTTTCTAGTCAAACCATAAACTATACATATGGAATTGACTTTAAAAATTCTTGCTCCCCTCAAAGGCAGAAGTAGAATACATCAATTTCCCTGAATATATATCAATCGCAGGATTTTCCCCCAAAACTGCCTCATGAAGCCATAATCTACTGCTTTCCCATATCACCAGAATCAAAGTAGACATGAACTCCGGGAAATGACTCTCACATAATCATAAAAGAAAAGAGGAAGCATCTTATATTTTAGCCAAATGCTTACCCCTCAGGATATTAAGGAGAAAATTATATATTTGTAATCCTATTTATTATTATTTTCTTTGAGGGATAAGTAAGAATATTTAAGAAAAACAAAGATGCTTATGTTGTAGAAGTAAAATCATTTCATTATATGAGTTTATTAAATTTACTGAGGTGAAACTATTGCTATGGTCTGAATGGCTGTGTCCCTCCATAATATATATATTGAAACCTAGTCACCAACGTGTCGGTATTACGAGGTAGGGCTCTTGGGAGGTAGAACCCTTATGA
The DNA here is from genome assembly GCF_027409185.1 of Cynocephalus volans. NCBI lineage: Eukaryota > Metazoa > Chordata > Mammalia > Dermoptera > Cynocephalidae > Cynocephalus > Cynocephalus volans. Next base: position 144,173,827 of record NC_084468.1, on the reverse strand, counting down.
ATGGAATTATAAAAGACACCACAAAGAGCTTCTGTGTCCCTTCCACCATGTGAAGACACAGTTAGGAGGTGCCATCTGTGAACCAGAAAGTGAGCCTTCACCAGACACTGAATCTGCCACTGCCTTGATCTTGGACTTCCTAGAATCCAGAACTCTGAGAAATAAATTTCTATTGTTTATAAGCCACCCAGTTTATGGTATTTTGCTATAGCAGCCTAAATGGACTAAGATAATTATAATGTACCAAACTGCAATCTATTGGCCAGGAATAATTAACTTATAATGAGGCCATTTATTTGAGAAGAATAATTGACTATGAAGGAATTTGACAGAAAGGTAAAGTTTACAGATTATTGTAGTAAATATAGCTGATACAATAAATTGTATGTTAACTATATATATATACACACACTCTAACTGCTATTTTTACACATACACAGTGTGGAACCACTAATCCTGCCCTGACTATGCCAGTTGTGGAGCCACAGCTAAAGCTAAGGCTGATTTCTGGAATCCTATTGACATCAGCAATTGTAGCTACTGTCAGAATCCTGCTCTAGTTGTCGGGCTCTTTTACCTGCTGGTAATCCTGTACCAACTGGGCCAATTTCTGAGCTAGGGCTGGGTCTGGAGCTCACAGACCCCCTAAAGCCCATTCACAGACTGGATCACAAAACCCTTCACTTGCCAGGCTGGGTCCCCAGATCCCTTCACATACGAGGCTGTGTCACCAGACCCTTCACACACATATTATGCGCTAGATAACTGGCCAAAAGGTCCTTGGAAACTGTAGGTTGGAAAGTATGACTGCACCAGGCAGCTGCCCAACGCAGATGCCTGCCCACCTGCTTCATTCAAACTACTCTCCCCCACTCCAAGAACACAAGAATAGCAACAAAACTAAAAAGATACACTGGCACACATGCGCACTAACTCCACACACACACACACACACACACACACACACACACACACACAAAATTTGCTTTCAAAGGATGTGCTAAAACCACACCCAACTGCACCCGAGGCAAGGGCCCTGACCAACCTATTCCATGTTCCCAACACACAGAATTCTGAGGTTACCATATCCATAACAATTGTTTTCTTTACCATGCAAAAGCAGTCTTTAACATCAGGACTTCAAAACCCACAAAATCATTGAATAAGGAACTAGGAGCTGCCTTATAGAGAGTTAGTGAAATACCATCATTTTATAGATTTTGAAATATGTACAGGGATGTTAAAAAAGTTGGCCAAATAACCTTTAATTTAATAGCCGGTAGTGATATACATTGGAACTTGAACAGCATGTGATGTGAGTTGGAACATAAGAAATCAGGGAGAGAATTATCATGATTATTAAAAATATCTGTTTGTCACTTTTATTAATTTGGCATTCTTGTTGTTCTGTAATTATGAGTATTTTATACATTTATCACAAGTTACGTCTTCTCTCTGTGGCTAAGCAATCATGTTTTTCTTCCTCACTCACATTTGTCCTGTCCTTGAATATACAATAATGGCCCTTTGCTGGCAGTGGCTGTGACCTCTACTTTGAATGTCTCCAGGTTGAGCAAAGTGTATTCCAATTTATTCCTCTCAAAGATCATGTCTCAATGTCCCTCTGGGTTTTGTTGCTGGCTCTGTGGCACCTGACAGTCATGGCTCTGCACACTGATGCCAGTTATCCATCTGATAATTGGTGCATTTCACTTATAAGAAGTGTGCTCTCATTAATTTCTGTCTCTTTAGAAACTAAAAATAAGTGAAGGCTTTGGCAAGGATCAGTTATGAACTGTGAAAACATCTGTTTATATGATATGCAATATTCTGCAAATGGCAATTTTTTCTGAACAACAGTTTTTTTCCACCTGAAAAATATGGCTCAGAGTATTTACCGTGTAAGATCTTTGTGAGCAAAAGAGCTAATGCCCAGCACTCAGCCAGGGTTCAAAGAAGAGCAGATCTCTATCTCGATCCACGTTTCTTCTCCCCAGTGCTGCCTCTTCTCTTCTCTTCTATCTTCTTATGCTTTTTGAGAGCAGTGAATTGTGTAGTAATTAGCAAAAGAACATCAAAGAGCAGCACGATAAGGGATGGGACGATGGTGATAGCAAATAGATGTGTTGAGATTTAGTGAGCACATGGATGTGATGTAAAATCCTGACTAAAGCAAGGGCAATGAAAATAAAAAGCTGAGGCAGAATGCAGAGATACAACTAGCAAGCGTAGAAGTTCAAAAAAAAAAAAGTAATATTTAATTAATAATATAAAATGGAGAAGCTAGGCAGAAACAAGATTTGTTTTGCCTATTATCTCTTTGAGCAAATATTTTTAAGTGCAAGCACAATGTCTACTGTTCATGTACTGAGATACAATTGAATAAGGCAAAGAAGCCCTTGTCCTCATGCACCTTGTCTTTTGTATTGGGAGCATGAAACATTTTCTGCAAAGGGAGAATATTTAGTCTTTGCTTGGTGTAAGGTCTCTATACTTGTAGCATGAAATCAGCCAAAGACAATATTTAAACAAGTCAGTGAGTCTATTTTCCAGTAAAATTGCTATTTATGAACACTGAAATTTGGATTTTATATGACTTTCTTAAATGTGTCATGAGGTACTATTCTTCTTTTGACTTTTTCTCAGCCATTTAAAAATGTACATAAGCATTGTTAGCTTATATTTTATACAAAAAAAAAAAAAGGCAGTAGGATAGATATAGCAGATAGCCTTAGTCTGCTAACCCAGGTTCTGCATTCCCCATGAGAAGTCTGCTTTAGCTTGTGATGAGTTTGAATGCTGTGGAGCCCCCTCGTGAAGATGTCTAAAAATATTTAAAAGAGTGGAGGCAGAGGTGGAAGGATCAGGTGTCAGACTTACACACTTAGAAATCAGGCACAAGAGGGTTCAAAACACAAAAGAGGAGATAACTAGAAACAAAGAAGGAGACCAGTGGAGAACTAGGACTTAAATTTTCATTAGAACTTAGAAAACCGACTGATTGACATTTAAATTAAATTCAAAATAGATTGTAGGAGAAAGGAAAAGCAGGCTAATATTTTACAGAAAAGAAAAAAATAATTTTTGAAAATAAGACATGTAATTTGATATAAAGAAATTCGCTCAGAGATCAATAATGTTTAGAACAATTTTAAATGCCTGTTACCCTTTGCCTTCTCTCTCTCCTAGTACAACATGAAATGACATCAAAAACATCAAAAGAGGGAAAACCAGCATCACCACGTGCTGCTAAGTGCTCTAATCTATATTTTAGAACTTAGAATAAAATTGAGAAAATCCAGCATATCATAAAATACTCTTGAAAAAATATCGGTTAACTCTTTACTATGTTTTTGAGATCACAGTTTACATCCTGAGCTTCCTTACCATTTTATCATAGATTTTGAATGATTTTTAAATGATTCTTTAGCTTACTGAAACAACCTTTATAATATTCTTCATCATCATGTAATTATTTTCCTTCAATTTTCCCCCAAGTAATATTATGCTTTCATAATATTTATCCAGTTTTGTAGCCACTTTAAACATGTCCTTCTCCCCTTTTCTCCATATAAAAATTGTTTACAAATTTATAAACTCTACTCATCAATGCCAATCTAACAACTTGTGTAGAGGTGGTAGCTCTGTTAGATATTAAGTTCACTAACTCCTTTTGAATCATCAAAAACCTGTCATCCTGAGTTTAACTGAAAGCTTAAAAACAAAAAATCTATCTTTTCTTGGCTGAGAACTACCAGTGTCAGAGATAAAAGCAAAATACTTTGTTTTCATCCATCATTTCTAGTTACTGTTGCCCCATCTGAAATGGTTTGGGGGAAATGATGGGAGGGATGGGGATAAAATGGAAATTTGAGTAAAACCGATGTAAAAAATTTAAGCCCAACAGAATTTTTGTAGATCCTGTTAGTTACAGTAAGTTACCTTCTGGACAGATTAATAATTAGGGGGAAAAACATCTTTCATTTAAACAATTAGAGGCACCAAGTTTTAAAACTCTACATTTAGCTTAATTAAAATTTACATAATAGATTCTGCAGTCATCTTTGTGGAGTTGATGACTAAAGTGATAGGTGTGACTTGAGGCCTAATGACATCCCTCTTGCCAAAGGTCATAGTGAGTTTTGAGTTTATCTTGAGTGAACCTTCCTATAAAGAGCATACCACCTGTAAAAACCCTGATGCCATATTTCTAATCTTCCCTGACTCTTGTACTATTGGGAGATTACATGTTCTGGAAAATTTAGTAGTTCTCTTGAAGACCTAAATATAAATCCACACTGACACCGACACCTTTGGCCAGGAATCATGACCAAGTCATGATTCTAGGATTGCAGTGAATTTGAGCCAATGAAGTCTGACTTATGCCTAATTAGAAAAAGGTTTTCACTTCAGTTGCCAAAGAAAGCACAAATAAAAAAGAATATATATCTGAACACTATTTGGAGAATGTAAAATTCCAAAAGATATTTAAAGAATGCTATATAGTGGACAAATAAATTCTTCATGATATAGTACAAGTTTCCTTCTTTAAATTCTAATTCATCATTATGTTTCACATCACTTTGAAATAAATCTTTGGATTATTGCCAAAAAGCCTCTCTTGCTTTGAAGCATATTTGAAAGGGAGGCTTAAGCAATAGTCTAAAGATTTGCCTAAGTTAAAATGATTTTTAATAGATTTTGATTAATTAATTAGCAACATGGGTAAATGATTTGTGAAAAATCTTTATTTGTTTCAGGGGAAATAATTTATAGATATATATTACAAAATTGTTGCATATTTTCTTACAAAGACAACTAACATTTTCTTACTAAAATTTGTCTTTTTATTGTATTATGAATTACCTGAGAATTAGAATCAGTAATATCTAACTTTTTTTGTACTGAATGTACTTCATCACTTGCTAAAATGTTGAGACTTAAAATAAGTACAGGAAGATTTCATTTGGTTTCTCACAGCACCAACTGAATATGAGGCAGGCAAAATCATAATAGAATACCCAGACTACCCTCGAGAAAGAAACCCTTCAGACCTTACAGGAGGCCCTATGATCAATACTTTTATAATAGCAGGGTTTTTATGTTAAATTTAAGCTGCTTAATCTCTTAGTTCTAGAAAATACCCCCAAATACTATGACATTTTTGTATAAAGCATTGACTTGGAATACAACATAAAATGCCATAGAATTCCAGGTATACAAATAAGAAATATGAGCAGTAGAAAATGTAGAGAAAATAAAACCATATCTATTGTGCTGATTAATTTTGTGTGTCTGAAAAGAAAAAAAAAATAAATAAAAATAAGAAAACCAGATTGGGTCACAGAATGCACAGATATTTAGTTAAACATTATTCTGGGTGTGTCTGTGAAGTTGTTTTTGGATGAGATTATCATTTTAATCAGTAGAATGAGTAAAGCACATTGCCCTTCTCAGTGCGGGTGGGTCTGATTCAATCCATTGAAGGCCTGAATACAAGAAGAGGCGAAGGAAGGAAGGGGGAATTTGCTCTCTGCTTGACTGTCTTCCAAATGAAACACCAGTTTTATTTTTGCCTTCAGACTTGGACTCAGTTTGGAATTGACATCATCAGCTATTCTGTTTCTCAGGCCTTTGGACTTGAACTGGAACTATACCATCTGTTCTCTTGGGTCTCCAGCTTGCTGACTGCAGATCTTGGGACAATGCATATTACTGTGTAAGCCAACACCTTATAATAAATTTCTCTTTCTCTATCCATATATATATATACACATATGTATATATCATGTACATATATATGTGTCTCTGTGTGTCTATATATTTGTACACACACACACACACACACACACAAAGGTACTTCAAAGAGTTTGTAGAAAAATAAAATTAAAAGATACTACGGGGTTCCAGTAAAGACAGCAGAATAGACAGTCCCTAGCATCACTCTGTCCCATAAATCAACAAATTTACAGCTATTAAAAAACAACAACAGCCAAGCTGGGGCCACTAGAGCTCAGGGGAAAAGGAGGAGAGACCTACGGAGTGCACGAGGTGGGAGAAGCCACAATGAGAGAAAGAAAGGACCACTCCTACCATTTCGAATCCCAGCCACTTCAAGGCTGGAGCTGGTGAGTGCATGGAGCAAGAACTGGCAAAAGCCACAGCTGTGCCCCTCACATGAAGTTGCTTGGATGTGTCAGGAGAGAAGAGGGGCTTGGTGGCCCTCAGGCCAGGAAGGCCACTAACAGGGTTGCCATGTACCCACATAGGAGCAAGGAGCCACAACAACTGAAAAAAGGAGCCACTCAGAGACTGGTGAGTCATTGCAGGGGTGGCACACAGCCCAGCCCATAGGAAGTGTTTGGAGCACGGGCAGTCGGGGAGATGGGCGCACCAGGGGAACACTGGGGCACAGCAAGGACAGCTGATCTGGCCTCCAATCAGCACAGGACCACTCAGGGGAGACTAGTCAGGGATACAGATCTGCAGGGGGTGCTGAACTGCACCAAAAACCTTCTCCAGGGTATCAGCAGCATGAAGCAATTTAGCTCAACTACAGGGCTCAAGTGCTGGTCTCCACAGGAAGTTCCCCCATTTTAAAAGTAAGCAAAGGACAACAAATTAGTTCCAGTGCAGAGTTTAAGTGGTGGGAACAGCGAATAATCCAACACAGAACTGAAAGAAAAACAAAATACCTACAGACCAGAGACAAAGTTTGATATTAGCTATAAAGGTCTCATCTCACCAAAGATCACCTATAAAACCTAGAAGGACCAGTAGCCTCCATGGCTCCCAAGCTGGGGAGGGGGTGGGTCGGGGGCCTCAGCCATGCCCCCTGACATTCGCAACCAGCCTGGCAGCAACCATTGAGCTCTCACAGGAATTGCCCTGGGCTCCCAAGTCGGGGCAGTGGGGGGCCAAGGGCCTTGGCCGCATCCCCCCAACCCACAACCAGCCCAGTGATGACCACTGATCTGCTGCAGGAAGTGCCCCAGACCCCTGAGCCAGGACTGTTGGGGGACCAAGGGCTTCAGCCACACCCCCCTGACATTTGCATCCAGCCTAGCAATGACCAAGCCACCACTGGAAGCACCCTGGTCTCCCCTACAGGAAAGAGGGGGATGCCATGGGCCTCATCCATGGCCCCCCTCTTCCTCCTTCTCCCACCTTACTTCTTTCCCCCTTCCCCTGTCCCCTCCCATCAACTGCTCTGCAACAACATCTTAGAATGTAAAAAATAATAATAATATTAATAACTAATCTTTAAAAAATATATCCTAATACCCTGGCCATACAGCAGACCAGTTAAAGCAGCAACTTAGGGCTGAGAGGAGGCAATAGTACAATACATATATACGTTTTAAGTTTCCTAGGTGACTTTTTAAAAAAAATTTTTATTGAATCAAAATTGATTATACATATTTTGGGGGTTCAACACTGACATGTTGATTAAATCAATATTACTTGCATATATATTGTTGTAAATCATACTTATTCTTTATTCCCCTTGTCTAGTCTCTCCCCGTCCCCCTCTCCCACTCCTCTCCCACTTCTGATAACCCCAGATTTCTTCTCTCCTTCTGAAATAGTAATGGTTACTCTGTTGATTTGTTGCTGAGTGGTGTGTTCAGGTCCCTCAATATGACTGCAGAGCAAGTGCTTCTTCTGACTCTCTGTAATGGGTTTTGTGGAGAGGAACATCCTCTTCTTTTTTTTTTGGTCTCTGCTGATGACTTTCCTTGTGTCAATGCACTCCAGTGGCTGGCGGACCATCTGTGCAGTGGCTGTCATATCTAGCTGCTTCTGTGGCAGCCGTGGTTATTGTGGTGGCTGTGGTGGGTCACCCACATGAAGGTGATGCTTTGGGAATGCTCCTTACCTAGTTGCTGGTGGCTCCCAGAGCAATACCTCAGGACCCCAGGTTGGCCCTGTGGTATTAGCAGTGTGCCTGGTTGTGGGAGGGGTCTGGTCCCCAGCTTCAAGCCTTGGGGACCCTGGCAGGCCATGTGGTACTGGGGTTGTGCTTGGTTGTGGCAGAAGGGTCTGGTCCCTGGCTCTAAGTCTCATGACCCCAGGTGGACCCTGTGGCAGTGATGGTGTGCCTGGTTGTGGGCAGAGGGTCTGGTCTCTGGCTTTATGCCTCAGGACCCTGGGTGGGCCCCAGTGGGGACTCTGTTTTTTCTTTCAGTTCTGGGTTGGGTTATTTGCTGTTCTCACTGCTAAAACTCTGTGCCCTGGAACAAACTCTGTGCTGGAGCTAAGTTGTTGTCTTTTGCTTACTTCTAAAGTGGGGGAATTTCCTGTGTGGACCAGTACTTGAGCTCTATGGTTGAGCTAAATTTCTGCTTTGCTCTGATTCCCAGGGGAAGGCTTTTTGTGCAGCATTGGTTTTAATGGTTGACTTTATAGGTACTTCTGGGTTTAGTTCTGTTCTGATCTTAATTATTTCTTTCCATCTACCACCTTTAGGTTTAGATTGTTGTTGCTTTTCAAGTTCTTTGAGTCATAGTGTTAGGTTGTTTATTTGAAGTCTTTCCATTCTATTGATGTAGGCATTTATTGCAGTAAATTTGCCTCTCAGTACTGCTTTTGCAGTGTCCCACAGGTTTTGGTATGAGGTATCTTGATTTTCACTGGTTTCAGGCAATTTTTTGATTTCCTGTATAATTTCTTTTTGGACCCAAAGGTCGTTCAGGAGCCTACTGTTCAGTTCCCATGTATTTGTATAGTTTCCAGAGTTTGCTATTAATTTCCAGTTTTAGTCCATTGTGGTCTGAAAAGATACTTGGAATGACTAGATTTGTGACTTAATATGTGGTCTACCTTGGAGAATGTTCCATGAGCTGATGAGAAGAAAACATATTCTTTAGTTGTTGGGTGAAATGATCTGTATATATCTGCCAAGTACAGTTGGCTTAAGGTAAAGATTAAATCCTGTGCCTCTTTGTTGATTTGTTGCCTGGAACATCTGTCCCATACTGACAGATGGGGTGTTCAGATCACCTACGATTAATGTATTAGGGCCTATTTCTTTTTTTAGGTCTAAGAGTGTTTTCTTTATATATCTGGATGCTCCAGTATTGGGTGCATATATATGCATGATTGTTATGACTTCTAGTTGGATAAATACTTTTATCATTATATAGTGGCCTTCTTTGTCTCTTTTTATGTTTTTTGGTTTAAAGTCTATTTTGTTCGATATGAGAATAGCTACTCCTGCTCATTTTTGGTTTCCATTTTCATGGTATATCATCTTCCATCCCTTCACTTTTCGTCTGTGTGTGTCTCTACAGGTGAGGTGGGTGTCTTGGAGACAGGAATACTTGGGTCTGTCTTTTTAATCCAATCAATCAGTCTGTGTCTTTTAATAGAGAGTTTAATCAATTCATATTTAGGGTAGTTATTGTAAATATTGGGTATATTGTAAATATAGGGTAATATTGACAAGTATTGTTTAATTCCTGTCATTTAATTGCTTTTTTTTTAGATAATTTAAATATCTTTTGATCATTACTTCCCCATTTATTTCTTTTCTTCAATGTTAGTTGGAGATTTAATGTGGCATGATTTAGCTTCTTTCTCTTTCTCATTGGCAAATTTGTTTTAATGGTGAGTTTTGCTCTTTCTTTTGTATTTGTGATAGAGGTCATCATTATTCTGATGCCAGATGCAGGACTCTCTTGAGAACTACTCGCAGGGCTGACCGTGTGGTGGTGAATTCCCACAACTTTTGTTTTTCTGGGAAATACACTATTTCTCACTCATTTCTGAAGGACAGCCTTGCTGAGTAGAGAATTTTTAGCTGGCAATTTTTTTCTTTTAGTATTTTTTTCTTTTAGTATCATTCCACTTTCTTCTGGCCTGTAGGGTTTTGGTTGAGAAGTTTGCTGTTATTCTGATGGGGGCTCCCCTATAGGTGACTTGATGCCTTTCTCTTGCTGCTTTTAGAATTCTCTTTGTGCTTTGCAAATTTAACTATAACGTGTCTTGGGGAGGGTCTTTTTGGATTGAATCTGTTTGTGGACCTTTGAGCTTCCTAGATCTGAAGGTCTGTTTCTCTCCCTACACTTGGGAAGTTTTCTGTTACTATTTCCTTGAAGAGGTTTTCAATACCTTTTCCTTTCTCCTCCCCTTCTGGAATAGTCACAATTCGGATGTTAGAGCACTTGAGGTTGTCTGCTATCTCTCTTAGATTTTCCTTAATGTTTTTAATTCTTCTTCTTTTTTTTTTTGTCTGCCTGGGTTATTTTGAAAGGACCATCTTCGAGATCTGAGATTCTTTTCTTCTGCTTGCTCAACCCTGCTTCTCAAGCTCTCTGTTGTATTTTTTATTTCACTGAGTGAATCTTTCATTTCTAGGAGTTCTGCTACACTCTTTGTTAAGATATTAATCTCCTTGTAGATTTCCTCCTTCATATTCTGTATATTTTTTCTTGTTTCATTGTGTTCTCTAATTGAGTCTTCTTTTATTTCTTCAAGTTTTCTTAAGATCATTGCTCTGAATTCTTTTTCAGACATTTGGAGGATTCCCGGTTCCATGGAGTCTGAAATTTGAGCATTGCTGCATTCCTTCAGTGGCATCAGATCTCCTTGTTTATTTGTAGTTGTAGTCTTTTTTCATTGATGTTTAGTCATTCGGTAGAGGGTTTGCTTCTTCTGTTACACTGAGGTTGGCTATGAGGATCAATTTCTTCCTCTGTTTGTAGGCTTTCCTGGTGACTCTTCTTCTATCAGTGTAGTCAAGTGAGCATAGGTTACCTGTAGAGTGTCCCTGGCTTCTACTGTGGTGGTTTATGGTCCTTGCTTGAGAGTAGGTGTGGTAGTGGCTATTACACCACCTTGGGTCCTGTTCCAGAATCTGTGGCCTTAGAAAGAGCCACACCACTCACCTCTCAATGGGGCTTGTTGCAGGGACCTAGTGTCTCCCTCCGGTTCCAGGAGGAGAGTGGCAGACTATGCCACCTCTTGGGTCTCCTAGGCTGGGCTCACCTCTCAGTAGGGCTTGCCATGGGGACCTGGCATCTTCCTCTGGAACCGGAGGAGAGGGGCAGACGGTGACACCATTCAGGTCTCCTCATTGTTTATAATCGTCTCATCATCTTTTGTATTTTTGTGGTGTAAGTCATAATGTTTCATCTTTCAATTTTGATTTTATTTATTTGATTTTTTTTTAGTTTGACTATCTAAAGGTTTATCATTCTATCTTTCAAAAAAAACCCCTCAGTTTTGTTAATCTTTTGTATTTTTTTTTCTAGTTTCTATTTTATTTATTTCTGCTGTGATCATCATTTCTTTTCTTTTCTGCTAACATTGGGCTTAATTTGTTCTTTTTTCTTATGTTTCCTTGAGGCATAACATTAAGTTTTTTATTCACAATCTTTCTTCTTTTTGGATGTAGGCATTTATTGCTATAAGCTTTCCTCTTGGAACTGCTTTTGCTGCATCCTGTAAGTTTTGGTATGTTCTGTTTCCATTTTTGCTTGTCTCAAGATTTTTTTAAATTTTCTTTTTGATTTCTTCATTTAACCATTGATTGTTTAGGAGCAGGTCATTTTGTTTCCATGTAGTTATGAATTTATTGAAATTCCTGCTCTTATTGATTTCTAGTTTCATACCATTGTGGTCAGAAAAGATACTTGATATAATTTCCCTCTTCTTAGATTTGCTAGGACTTGTCTTGTGGCCTAACATATGATCTATCCTGTAGAATGTTCCGTGTGTGCTTGAGAAGAATTTGTATTCTGTTGCTGTTGGATGTAATCTTCCATATGTTTGGTCTACCTGGTCTAAAGTGTTGTTCCTTTCCAATGTTTCCTTATATATTTTCTCTGTAGTTAATCTGTCCATCATTGAAAATTGTGTACTGAAGTGTTCTACTATTATTGCATTTAAAAACACTTAAGAAGCCTGAATAGTCAGTATAGTTATGAATAAAATTTATAAGTTTTTGATAGGCTAATTTATTAGTAAACTTGAATTACTTATAAAGCAAATAGGATACAGTAAATTAATAAATACAGTATCAACTTGTTAATATGAAAGAGTTAAAGAGAAAGAACAACTAAACCAGTTGTCCAGCTGAGTGAGGTTTAGTGATTTTCTGCAACAAAGCAAGGAACTTTAAAGTAATTGTTTTTCTAGTTTTGTTTGTTTGTTTGTTTTGCAAAACACACACCTGCACTGAATGATTCTGAGGAGAGGGGCATGGGAAGTGGGAATAGAAAATGGGATGGTTGGTTTTTCTGAAGTGAAACTAGAGATCAGTTCTGAAATGATTGCTGTTATTAGATGAGGGCAGCTTAGCAATAGGGCATTTCTGATCTGTGTTCTAGATCTCTGATCAATGAACCAGGACTAGATATGTTATTGGTGAGGAAATAGCAGTACCTTAAAGGTGAGGGCTGCTATGATACTTTACAACTGCATGATGACCTTGGGAGAAATAGTTTCCTGTTAAATTAGCAGCTGACTTTATCTGTGTCTGTTATCACAGTCTGATTAATGGCATAGCTGATTTTCATGTTTGCAGTTCCAAGTTGACATTTTTCACTCTCAGTCCCAGATTAATTTTTACTCTCTCACAGAACTATGTTTTAAAATAAAACCAACATTAATCCAAGACTCCCTTAAAATTTATACATAAAACATGCCAAAATAAATAGATTTATAAATTAACTTAAAATCTAAGAAAGAATTACAATAAATAAATAATTATTTAAAGAATCTAAGTGCAGGTAAAGAAAACCTGAATATTTTACCCCCTCAAATATTAGTGAACTAAAGACTCAGTCTCGAGGTCTCTCTGCTCTTCTCCCCACCCCCCAACTTCTCTTAATCTTCTGACTCTCCCAATGCACAGGATGAAACTGTACCCTTATCTGCCTAAGGTTTGGACCCACTAAAGGAGAAAACAATTACTTCTGGTCTCTTCCCTGAGTTTTCATTAATTTAACTTATATCGCAGGAACAAAGACTGAAGTCTATCAACATACCTGGATGGACTTTTTTCACAAAGTACTATCATCTGTTTTGATTCCATACAGTTTCAAAGAGAATCATTTACTAGACATCGTCTGCTCTGTGGGCCAAACAAGCTTTGTCCCAGGCAACTGTATAGTCTCCAAGTCCATTGAATTCTCCTAAAAACCACTTATTCCTACACTCGTTCCCCATCTCTGTCTCCCCAAAGAAGAGGTTATTTAATCATCAGCCATCAGGTCCTCCTTTGAGTTCATATTTTCTATAACTCCTGTGTACACCAGCACATGTAATCGGTTTGTTACGCTTTTCTTCTATTAATCTCTTTTTTGTTAGTTGATTTTCGGTGACTATTCAGAAGGCAAAGGGAAAGTTTTCCCTTGGGCCCTATGGAACCAAAATACACCTTTCTATACAAAATGCTATTCTGAATGATATAAAAAATTTACAATAAAAAATTGTGAAGTTTACATGTTGATAGCAATTTAAAACTCAGTTTTGCCTGATGCTAAAGCCTTACTCATAACTTGGGCATTCACCTGCAGCACATTCCATTCTTTTAAACAAATTCAGCTTTTGAGAATGAAGAATTTTTCTGAGTATAAGAATTGCTCTTTGTGTTCCTGGACTCTTGAAACATGTACATAAACTTATTTAATTTAGGCAACACATTATTCTACATGAATTTTACACTTTTGCAGAAACCATAATAATACCTATATATTATAGTACAGATGATTAAATTTTTAGAAGTTTCATTTGCTTGTTTATCTTTGCTGTTTGCTGTTCTCCTCAGCATTTGGAATAATGGTCCTAAAAGCCACTATCCTTGTTGTACTTAGTATTTTTCAAAGGAATTGTTGAAAATATAAATCCCAAAGCCAACTGATCTCCTAACAGCAGTGCAGTAATTGTTTTTTCTCTTGTTTTTCCCTCCCTTCCTCTCTCCCTTCCTTCCACTCTTCCTTTTTTTTCTTGTCCCTTTTTTTGGCAGAGGGAGGGAAAAAAATGCACAAGTGGTTTTTTGTTTTTTTTTCCCCCCCATCCATGTTTACTTTCTCCTATAAAAGCAGCAAAGCAGATCACACACCAATCTGCTTCTTGTCCTCTCTCCAAAATGTTGATGGGGCTTTGGAGAATCCAGGACAATGGTAGTTGATTAATGTAGTGGATTGAATTATGTCCCCCCAAAACTCATTGAAGCTTGAATTGTGTCCCCTGAGTTTTATATATTAGAAAATTGGCCTCCACTGTGACTGTTAAGAGGGTGGGAAATCCTATTATGGTAATTGAAAGGTGGAGCCTTGAACAGGTGATTAGATTGTAGGACCGTGCAGTAGTGAATGGATCAAAAATGGTGGTCAGGGGCATGGTTCTGAGGGCTTTAAAAGAAGAGGAGAGTCTGTCTTTCTCTCTTTCTGCTCTCTCTGCTTCCCCCATCCTGCCATGTGAAATCCCTAGGTCACTGTCACAACCACCAGGTGGACCTTGGACTTCCCAGCCTCAGAAACTGTAAGGAATAAATTTCATTTTCTTTATAAATCACCCAGTTACAACTATTTTGTTATAAGCAACAGAAATGGACTACTACAATTAAAGTTAAACCATAAGGTCCGTTTGGCCCTGAAGAGAAAATATAGTTCTGGCTGAGTGACCAGCATTCATAGCTACGGTTTTTGCAAGCAGCAGAAAAAGGCCTCCCTGCCCTCATTTTTAATCAATTTGAAACCAAGTCATAGTAACATGTCAGTTAACTAAATCTTCAAGCTACTTTTAAACTGTGCCAATTAGAATTTTAATTTCTATATTAAGATATAAGCCAAAGCATAGACAAACAAAGCTATGAACACAGAAGCAGGACAACTCACTAGCCCACAAAGGCTTAAGTTTTCTTAGAGGAACGACCTGTATGAAAGAGTGAAATCACAAATAGTGCTCTCTACCAGGTGTTTGGTGGATCCCTAACCTCCATGAGGGAGAGGAGAGACCATAGTCCACAAGAGCTCTGAAGAAACCCAGCAACATATTGCTAACATTACAAAACTTGTCATTTACTAAAAATTGATTAAAGGTAGTTGCAATATAGCATAAAGGTCCAATTATTGTTAGCTTAAGAAAATTACAAATGCTTCTTTTTCATGCCCCATGAATGAATTTTTTCAAATCTTCCCAGTGTTTGTTTGCTCTAACCCTTCAGATCACGATTTTTCTAGTCTTTGATGCAACTGCTTAGCTATATAAATGACAATAAGTCTATTTAGCTATAAATTATTGATTAACCTATCTACCCATTCATGTTTTTAAATCCTAAATCTGAAAATATCACATTATGATTCTATTCCTTCTATTTCCATGATATTGGTATATCTTAAAGATCAGGAAGATCCCTTCTTCAGTTGGGTGTTATTAGCACCTAAACACCCAACTGAAGAAGGGATCTTCTTGATCTTTAAGATATCCATTCTAGGATGGATAAAAATAACTTTTTATGTCTAGAACATTACCATTAATATCTTCATTCATATATATTTATTCAATAAATATTATTGATAAAGTATGTTATGGACTGTGGTAGAGATAAGTTCTTTACATCAACTATTTTAGTAATATAATGTGTGATTCCTACTGTAATGATTATAAGCAGTACAATTACACATGTATTTTATTTTTATTAAGTAAATTTTGTTGATACTGTTATTACCAAAAGTGACAAATCTAGTGCACAAATTGCTTTTGCTAATTTTTATTTGTTTTATTTTCCTGACATAGGACCTATATATTCCTTGAGAAATTCACTTAACTGTTAGATCCAAGAGATAGCATATAACTCAGGACCAGAAATATAGTTTAATTCCCCTGACCATAGTGACTGTTCTACAAGTAGATGAGTAACCCAAATGGGTATAATCAGAGCTAATCATTAGCCACACTAACAGGATTTGCCTGGTCTCTGTTTTTGCTCTCTCTCCCTCCCTGCCTCTCTATCTCCGTAATCATCTGAAACCCCTCATTTCCTGCCCCTGATAATTATTAAGGAGAAAATATGTAATTCTGGAATTGCTGGTGACTTGTACTCATGATGTGTGTGTGGAAAAACATGTCAAGTATCAAAGGTAATATTATAACTAATAAAAATATAGGACTTATGTGTGAAAAATATAAGACTAGGTCTTGCTGAACTTGTGAACTTGTGAGTCAAACTGCCTGATGACACCTCTAAATTTTTTAGGTGAATTGGCTAATAGAATTACTTTATCCTTTTGCAAGAGTCATTTTATTTATTTTTTCCAAATTATTTATTCTCATTTTTAATTGACAAATTAGAGTGTCTACATTTATCATGTACAACATGATGTTTGAAATACGTATAGATTGTGGAATGGTTAAATCCAGCTTATCAACAGATGAGCCATTTTAAATTGGGTTATTTTTTTCATATCAAAAAGAATACCAAACAAACAAAAGACACTACAATCACAATAATCACAATAGTACCTTGAATTTGTTAAGATAAGTAGATATGATGTTGATGGGGAGAGGCAGGGAGGAAAGGAGGAATTGGTGAAAAGACACAAAACTCAACTACATTGTGTACTGACAAATTTAAATAAATAAATTAAAAAAAATAAAACTGTAAAAAAAATTAGGTTGATTAAAAAAAAAAAAGATACCAAACATTGAAATAATGTGTGAATAGCATAGCATTAGATGATGACTTATGCTCTGTGGTGACTACTGTCTTCACACACACACACACACACACACACACACACACACACAAACACTTTTAAGAGAATGCCAAATACTTTGGTCCATGGTTTGGTGGTTTAAATGATGGTGTTCCCTCCAGAATTCATGTTGAAACTTAATCTTCAATGCAACAATATTAAAAGGTAAGGCCTTTGAGAGATAGTTGATTTATGAGGGCTTCACTTTCATGAATGGGATTAGAACTCTGGTAAGAGGGCTTAGGGTGGAAGGGAGTCCTCTCTTGCCCTCTGTCCCTTCTGCCATGGGAGAACACAGTGTTTGTCCCCTCCAGAGGATGCAGCAGCAAGACACCATCTCAGAAGGAGAAACTGGGCCCCTCAGCAGACACAAAACCTACCAGCGCCTTGATCTTGAAATTCCCAGCCTCTAGAACTGTGATAAATAAATTTCTGTTCTTTATAAATTACCTAGTCTTAGGTATTTTAATACAGCAGCACAAACAGAATAAGTTCACATCTACCTAAATAAATATAAATTTTAATAATAGTGACACTATAGGCAATTTCTACAGGAGACTGTGATTGACAATATTTGTCGAGTGCTCATTATGTGCAAACTACCACAGTAGGTCCTAAGGAATTTAAATTTAAATCAGAAAAAGGCATGTTTCTCAACATGGCAGAGTGCAAGTATTATTTGGGTTCTCCAAGAAGCAGATGCCATAACAGGATGAGATTATTTGAGGAAGATGCCTGTGCAGGAAAGTGGAGAGGGAGCCAGAGAAAGCAGAAAAAGCACATCAGACCCCTGTGAAGTTGAGAGGGAAGGAAAAAGAATTAAGTAAGAGGAGTTACAGACTTGGCCAGCCCAATGCCATTCATTAAACGAATCCCACATCTCAGAGGAACTGACTTAGTTATGTGGGAGTTAGGTTAGAACAGATGAAGGAGAATGTGTCCTGCAGGTCCTGAAAGTGGTAAGAATTCATATTAAGAGAGTGATAAATGAAAAGAGTTGCGTGAGGTGCTCGTTCCCATTATCATCAAAGAGGCTGGGTTAGAAATGGCGAGTTTAAGAAAGGAATATAGGGCTCATAAAAGGAGAGAAACGATGTGAAGGCGGTGGGGGCGAGGGCAAGTGGAAGACTGCCAGTGTGGGGAGAAGCAAGGAAGGCAGCACAAGTCTGAAGTTATTCAGGACCCTTGTCTTACAGGATTGTGCAGGTAAACAACACAGAAGAAAGACAGGTTTCAGAGAAAAGGTGTTTAGCTTTACACTTCCTGAGTTAAGACATAGTACACAGTGCATTGGATTGTCATTTCTTCATCCAGACCGCCAGAGTTTGAATCATGGCTCCACCACTCTCGTGAGACCAAAGGCAGGTCTCTGCCTTAGTTTCCTCATCTTTAAAATGGGAATAATGTTATCTCTTCATTTGGGGGTTGTTTTGAGTATTAAATTATATAATTGGCTATGGTTATTTTTCATTATTATTACTATTATTATTTTATAAAGATGTTTAGCAGTTAATTATACAATTGCTAGTGTTTTTCCCCCAAAGCCCCATTTAAAAAAAAAATCAAATAAAAAGTTAAGTTACATTAGGCATCTTAATTTGTACAACTCCTTATGTATATTAATTCATAAAACGCTAAAATTCGGCAGTATAAAATATACATATTTAATTTGAACATAGATGCTTTTTGTTGAGTAAATGATTCTGCTTTATCAATTCCTGGTCAAGGTTATTTGATTTGATATAACTCTGCCTTGATACATAGCTGACATCCTCAGGACTCTCAGTTGGAATATTTACATAATAAAGACAAATTTGCCAGATTAGAATATATAGCTGGTTCTTGAGAGAGAGAGAGAGAAAACATAGATTGAACTTTTTTTTCTTTCCTCTCTCCTTCCAAGCTAACATGGCATATTTATAGCTCACTCTGTCACACTTCATATTAAGACAATAAATTTTATCTCTTAGCTGTTTTTTCTCTTTTGATTTGTTTTTACCTCCCAATAAAAAATATTATGTTCATGTTGCTATTTCTTGATTTATAAATTTTCGACCTTATCTACTTTTCCTTGCTGTTATGGTACACTAGGATTATGTGTATTACATATTACTACATTATGATTCAAGAGGATTCGGTTCTTTTAGCTCCCCTCTGCCACCTCCCCTCCCCCCATCTTCTCAATAGAGTTAATCTCTAGGTAATTCTATTAAGTGTTAGCATTATTATGAATATATAAACATTGTTAGTTGCACATCAAATAATACACCAGGAGTGATTATCTTTTCTTTCCTTAAGACTTGTTAAACTTTTCAAATCTTTCACTCGTTTTGTGATTTCTGTGTCTTAACGTATCTTCCCTGACATTAATTTATGCCTCTCCATTCCCGGAGAAATTTCCTTCCCTCAGTACTCCCTCTTTCTACCCTTCTGCTCCGACCTAGACTGCTTAATCTGAAGCACTGTCACACAGCTGTCATCCCCAGACTCTCCTACAATGTATTTATTGCTTTCTAAATATCTACATTTCTATGTTTTGCTTTTTGGTTCATTGTTAAAGAGTATTTCCCAAGGGATTAACAGGAAATTAAGAAGAAAAGCTTACATTTTTTTTTGGACCACTTGCTAATTGAGAATATCTTTAATTCTTTCCCTTGATTGACATATTTGTTGAGCATAACATTTAGCTAAACTAATTTTACAGAATTCTGAAGGCGTTACTCTTTGTCCTCCATCATTTATTTTTGCTATCAAGACCTCTAATATCATTCCACCTCTTTTTTGTTGTTGTTTTAATGTCAGTTTCTTTCCCCTTCTTTAGAAGCTTTTCGTATCTTCTTTTTATTTTGAAGTTTTGATATATTCTCTTAGTATGGTTCGTATGATTTGGTGTTGGTCGTTTTCATTTGTGGTGCTGAAGAAGTGCTTGGGCACTTTCAATTTAGAGAAGGATGCTTTTGGGTTCTGGGTACTTCCGTGCTGGATTCTCCGTGGTCAAAGTTATATCATCACAACCACCTTCTACTGTCTCCTTTACTTGGCAGAAGAGAAGCCTGGAATTTTTTATCCAAATGCCCTTCCCCAGTTGGTTGAATCTGTCAGTGAGAGGTATTCCATAGACAGGTGCATGTACACACTGGGCAGGTGGTAAACTCCTGAGACAAATTCATTCAGGGTTACAAGGCACAGAAAACAACAGTAATGATCCACCTCCTTTAGCATTCTTGATTTACGGTAGCTGGCAGGCAAAGCTTCTGAGAATCACCCATGTTAGCAGTTGAGACTGAGCAGGGCCTCCTTTGAGCCTTTCAGGTGCCAGACGTTGTCTGAAAATTTCCATCCCCAGTACTTCCAGCAGTGAGTAGCAGAAGTGATTGGTGGCCCTGAGAATCCAGAGACTCGTGGTGGGCATGTGGAGAGCTCTTGGGTGTCGCCTCCTTCTATCCACACTTTTCTCTACCTTTGTGCTTTCAGACTTTCCAGGGTTGCACACATCTCAAATTTTGTGTATGGAAAGTCATCCTAGTTAGAATACCAAGAATGGCTTCTCTTTTCCGGAATAATCTTGACTGAAGCACCTTCTTTTGTTATTTACTTGATAATGTCCTATTGATTCTTTATGCCCATATTTTCTAGAATGCCTGCTATTTTACTAATGGAATACTTATATTGATGCTCTTTGATTTTTTTTTTTCCAGGCTATTTTTAATAATCAATCTTTTGGTTGTACATTTAGAAAGCTTTCTTGATTTTGTCCTTTGATCACTCGCATCACTTTATTTTGTCTATCATATAATTCATTTCTAATAGTTATTTCCTGTCTCAGATTAATTTCCTTAATAGCTTCCTATTATTTCATGAATGCCAAATTCGTTGCAGGAAATTTAATTGTTGTAGTTTTTATCTGAGTTTACCTCCTGTTCCTTGCATTACGTCTTTTTGCTCTTACATCTTTTTCCCCTTAGTTTCTACAGTATTAGAGGTGTTCTGCAAATGTTTGGTGATCCTTAGATTCCCATTTAGGAGTAAAGTACTAAAAAGTTCAGTGGAAGCTGCAAAATTGCTGCGGCTGGAGAGTGATAGATTTTGTAAAAGGTACTCAGTTAAAGAGCTAGCTATTTTAGAAAGGACCCTTAATTGCCAAAATCCAGAGAGCTTTCTTGGTGCTTCTCAGTTTTGCTGAAGAATAATTTTCCATTCTCTCCTAGGAACCAACACCTAGCTAGAAACATTCTGTGAGTTGGAATGGATAAGCCTGGGGTTCCCATTGTTAAGTATGCAAAATTAAATTAATTCCCTTGTTTTCTACTCTATAACTCACTCCTTCCATCTGCCATCTGTGATGTGCCTAAAAGACGAGTGTGTATTGTTCAATTTCTGCAGAGAATAAACCATTAGTCTCCTGCCTGGGGGTGGAACACCTCAGCCCAAACTCCTACAGTGCCTCATATTTGCAACTCACGAGTCTCATTTGGTACTTCTTGAAAATTTATACTTCATCACTTTCCTGCTCTGCCTATCTTTTTACTACCTCTGTCTCCTTTTTATCTGCTAAAATGTAGCTAATATTTCCTATCCACCAAAGTCACAACTCCCATTTTATTTGAACTTGTAATTTTGTGCATTTTAAATTCTATATCATCATTTTATGGAGGTCTTGGGAGGAAAAATATAAATACACATGGTTAATCGTCCATGTATAGCTGGAAATCCCAGAGCCCATTATTTTATTTACTGTGAGACATGGATTTACAGTGTTATTTATTCTGAGGAACAATGGGAGGAGGGTAGAACAAGGGCTGGATAGAATAGAAGTAAAACTTAAGTAAATGTTCTTCCAGTCTATAATTAGTCCCACTTCAGACTAACTCAGTCTCTTTGGGGCATATGCTCAGTCTTACAGAATTTCTCTATTTTTATTCTTATTCCATAAGACAACTGGATGTAAGGTAACTGGGGACAAAGCCTATATGGTTAGTGTCTGTTGGTATATTTTGTGGGCCTAGTTAACAAGGTGCTGGTATCACTTGTGCATCCAAATGCTGCTGAAGTCAAAGCAGGTAAAGTTAAGGCTGCTCTCTGTTCCCTTTCTGCATCTGCACCGTGGGAATCATAAAGGCCTTACCCAACCCACATCACCCTGACTTTTCTAGGTGGCTGCTGATTCCACATATTGATATGTGTGGACCTGGGGCAGCAATTTCCACCTAGAGTCCCAAACAGGAAGTTAGAAGAGATCTTTCTCAGCTTTCCCATGTCTATTAGGATTTTGAATCTGGCATCTCCCCTCCATGTAATATGACTTCTTGATCTATTCAATAGCGGGCAAACGATGTCTATTTCTGCTTTTTCTTTAAAAAAAAAAAAAAAAACTCATTTCTTACATCATATCTTGTTTTTCATCTAATTATGACTGACAATAATTTGTTCTGAGTTATCCAGACCTATATTAAATATGTAAGAGAAGCTAAGGAATTGAAAGAATGAAATAACATAACATAATATAAAACAATATAAAATAAATTATCGTGCCGTTTACTCATGGTAACAGCTGTTCTCTTGCATTCTTCCAAATCCTATGTGAGAATCAGGACCATCTATGAGCATATATTGCCTCCCCTAACAACCCAATAAAGCACAGATGCTTGCTTCCAAATTTCTCTTAATGTTAGAATGTTAGAATGCTCCTGCTTCTCTGCCTATAAGAATTTATCAGTGTTTTTGTTTGTTTTCTTTTGTTTAGATGGGAGGCTGGAGACATGGGAGGAAGTGAAGAAAAATCATTGTGCAGTTCACATCTCATTTTAATTATATAACAAATGTGTGTGTGTTTTTCAACTTAGAAGCCAATTATTTGGCACTTGAATTGTCTAACTTTTGACAACTCTCTGTAGTATACATCTCTAACAATCTGAAAGAAGAGACTGGAGGGAGAATAATGGAATGTTTCAGTCTTCTAATTATTACTCTACCACATGTCTATTGATTTTCTATAATCCATACAGTGACTCAGCTAAATTCCATTTGGTCATATTCTATCCAAAACCCCATTTTTGTCCTAGTTGCTAATGTGCTGCAGTGGAGTCACTTGGAAGGTAAATATAAGGAGGTAAAAAGATACTGCACCTTAACTTCCCCAACTTAATTTATGTAAATAAATAAATAAATAAAAATAGTCTCCCAGCTTATCAACCAACATATTGTGCATCAAAAATACATATAATAGAATGTACAATGCTTATAATATCTGATTTTATTCTGCTGGTATTTAAAATGTATGAGCAGCATGGAACATTTTCATTTATTCTGTTTTTTTTTCATTTTCTGTGTTTGTGCAATTTTGATCAAAGTAAATTACATTTCTTTCTGAATTTTCCCTAGGCTTTCCAGTGAGCAGAATGCCAGTACTACAATTTCAATAAATGAAAAATTTCTCTCAATATAGGAAAATTGGAGATACATGCTGTGTCTGGTAACAGGATTAGTCTTTTAAGTTTAGAAGTTGAATTGCTTCTTTCCTAATTAAAAAGTCCTAAAGTGTGTGCAATTATTAAGTCACAATTGAATAGATATGAATATTTTATTTACGTCAAATACCACCTGCGGTGTGCTTGGATAGTTATTCCTGTACTATTATGCAGAAAAAAGAACCTAAATTATTTATTGAACTCTTGAAGTGTTCAGTGTCTTTAACTGTAACAAGGCACTATCATTTATTCACAGCTGTCAACTTGGAATTAATTCAAAGATTAATTATCCATTTTAGGATTTGTCCATACCTTTTCTCTTCCTGTCCCTCTTTCTCTTTGCCTGTTGGCCAACTTTCAATTTGATGGCATCTGAGCCATGGCATGGAATAAGAAACTAATGTTGGATAAAATGTAACACACCTCTATTAAATTTAAGACTACACTAAAAAGAAAAAATTGGATCTGTATTAGCCTTAATCATTTGTTCTATTTCAAATCCACATACATATCAGTCAAAAATACTCAATGAGAAGAAGTTTTATACTAACATTGACAATAAATAAACTGAGTTTGTTTCCAAAAATGGACATGCATCGTGATATATTTTAGCACTGTAGAGTAAAGCAAACTATTCAGAATCATTTAAAATTACACATCACACTTAAAATACAAGAAAATTATTACAGTAAATATATTCCCTTACCTATATGTTGGACTTTTTTAAAAAATTAGAAATTATTTTAAAATAATTCTGTATGTATAGGTGAAAACATAAATGTTTTTTATCTGTAGCATACACACACAAAAATATAAATGTTCTTTCTGTAACACAGACAAAGAAAATGAACACAGAATCATCTCCAATAATCATCTAAACCACTTAGTGGCAGCTTACTGTCCATATGGCAATAGATTGAAACCAAGAGATAAAAAATGATATCCTTTTAACCCATAAAAATGTTTGTTGCATCATTTATTTGCCTAACATTATAAAAAAAGAAAAAAGAAATGAAAGAAGAAAGAAAGCAGTCCCTAGGTTGTTGTTAAGCTCTTTTATATTACAGACTGTAGCTGCTGTGTTAGTTGGCGTTTTAAATGTTGATTAACCTCCCACTCCATTCAGACATTTGAGTTCCTTACCTCAGCTTCTACCATTGCTAAGTTGCAATGACAGAAGAGAATGTACAAATACACTTGCTTTTACCTCTTACATTTGGGGAGAAGGTAATCTGAGTCTCAGCAATTACATTTCTCATGATGTCAGTCTGTTCCAGTACAGGTAAATGGTTTTCTCCTTAGTATTTATCTGTTCATTAAATTATACACCCAGCAAAGAGTTATTTTGCATTAGTGAGCATCAGTATAACACTATTAAAAATTAGCTTATATAAGTTCAAGACTGTCTCTGGGTTTTATTTTATTAGTTAATGCAAGGAAAATCATTCTCAAAATCATCTTTATTAGAGAAAGGTCAGTGACAGTGAGAAGACATTGTCTCTGTTTTCTCCCCTCACCCCTGAGTTGATATTTATTGAGGTTAAGACAAGCTCCTCTGCTTACCTTCTTTATCTTTCACATTCTTCAACTGTAAAATGAATGAAGTCGTAATTACTATCTGCCTAACTTAAAGAGTATTATAAAACTTCATGAGTTGACAGCCTTAAAACATTTTGATCTCTCTAGATCAAAGGTGCTCCATAAATATGAAGTAGTTTTATTTTTGTAAATTAAGTTGAATAAGATGTGTGTTACCTCTAAAGTAACCATAACTCACCACTTGCTGTTCCTTATAAATACAAAATAATCTAATTAGCACAGTTATCTCTTCTACTTGAAATTGCTTTGCAAGATATGAAAAGACAAGGGCACCTTACAGCATACATACAATTAAGCTCCTAGAGTTTTTGAGGGGAAACAGTGCTCACTTCTCTTTTATTCCTAGTGTATTTGTGAGATGAACACTCCTTTGCAGTTACATACTTTGACTCTGCAGCATGAAAAAAATTGAAAAGAGAGAAAATATTCCACTAATTAAAACAAAGGAAGAACTATATTTTTATTTAGTTAAAAAGTGTACCTCTCTATAAACAATGTGAAAAGAACAAGGAACTAATTTTTTTAATTATTTTTAAAACAACCTAATTACAGTTGCCCACAAACTAATTAAATAAAAAAAAAAAAGAAAGAAAAGTAGAAACATTAAGAAGGTCACTGTTATTTAATGTGTAGAAAATATGGCTATGGTGGCGATTTGTCATTGTTTTAGTGGCACAGCATCTGAATTTTCTTTTACACTTTGAGCATTCCCCACCTTGTGAGGTGTGCTGTGAGGCAAAGTATGCCCGCTGCTAGAGAAGTTGAAAATAATAGAACTTACTTTCCAACATCCCTTGCAGCACAGACATAGGACATGACCCAATGAAATGCATTAACCCCAGAATTAAAGTGGGAATCTAGTTGTGCACACATGCGATGACCTAAGCTACTCTCTCCAAAAAGTAGTTTCTTGGGCATCAGTTGTATCACCAGGGTCCAGTAATGTAGAACTGGTCATGCCAGTTACAATATTTAGCATGTTATCAGCAGTAGCAATTATGTCCTCAGATGGCTAATCATGGTGCAGGTTTCGGTATATCCTTCTTGTCTATATAGGCCCAAACTTAATTTTCTAGTTAATCTGATTTCCTCTCTCATATATAGAGTAAGAAAGATAATATTTATATTACAGGATTGATGGTTGAATTAGAGGTGATATATTTCAAATGGTTATCACAGTGTTTAGGGCATGACAGGCATTCACAAAATTAAATGATATATTACTTGATATTAATGAGTTAATTTTTCAAACTGTTGTCTTGATATGGGTTTTATCTCAGAGGAGTACTTAAATATACGTAAGGTTGATACTGAGCCAGTCTGCTCCCATTTGTCACCATCTGATAATTACAGCTGCTCGTGCTGATGATTTTGTGTCTCTGCTCTACTGATGGTTAAATATTTTTTATTTTACTCTTGGTCATAGAAGAAGATGATACTGATTAGAAATATGTTAGGTTGTCTAAAGTGCATTGTGAAACAAAAATATTAAAAAATGTTTTTGTAAAGTGTGACTCTTCATTCATGTTTGTATTTTGTGTCTTTCTTGACCGAATATGACAGATCCTATAGGTTGGTTCCCTTAACTTAAGTTTCCAACATTTTACCCCTTGACTGATTAAGCTCAGGCTGATGCTGTGTGAAATAAAGATGCGTATTATCTATTCCCAAATCTTCAGCATGTATCTTCACATTGTTTTCAGATACTTTTTAATACAACACCAGTCTTTGATAGTTTCCTCGTTATTTGGTCTGACAAGATGTTTGTATTAGTCTGTTTTTGTGCTTACAAGATATCTGGAACTGGGTACTTTAGAAAGAAACAATTTTTTTTTTTTTTTTTTGCTTACAGTTTTAGAGGCTAGGGTGTCCGAAGTCCAGAGAATATAGCTGGTGAAAGCTTTCTTTGGTGGTGATTTCAGTGATGGCAGAGTATCACATTGTGAAATGGGGGAGCAGTGAGAGAGAGAGACTAACTTCCTCATTCACTCTACTTTTAAAGTCCTCCCGACCAAGCCCATCACCACCATTATTAATCCATTCACTACTGCATCGTCCGACAATCTAACCACCTCTTCAAGGCCCCAACATTTAATTACCATAACAGGATTTCCCACCCTCAACAATTACAGTGGGGATTAAGTCTTGGGGGGACTTACAAACCAATGCAATGTTCTAGACTTGTATTTTCTGCCCCAGATACATCTTTATCTTTTTATCCACACTGAAGATCCTAGTTTTCAAGGATGCAGAGAATAATAGGATTATAATTTCACATAACTATTTTCTGTCTCAATCCTACATTTCATGTACACTATTCGCATTGAACAGTACCAATACTACTACCACCATTTACGATTACAAAAAAGAAATAAAGTATTTTTTCATACGTATTCCCTTTTCACCTGATTTTTTAAAGTTTTATATCTACTTATCAGAGCATATAGACTTTACATAATAGTTTCTCTCTCTGATAACCTCAATTTTGGTATTAAGTACAGATTTCCATTGACTGCTCACAATAAATCTTTATGTTAATATGTAAGATAATTGTTTCTCTGAAGTCTGATATCTACTAGATTTCTCTCCCAAATGGTATACACTTTGTACACTTGAAAGTCAATTTAATCTAATGAAATTCTTGGTTCATATTTTCATTTCTTGAGACCCTAAATATATGTATCCCAGCATAAAGCATTGTTATAGAAATCTGATAACAATTCTAATCATGTTAATTTGTTTCTGTTGCTGTTTGTATTAGTCCATTTCTGTTGCTTACAACAAAATACACAGAATTGGGTAATTTATAAGAAAATAAAATTTATTGCTTACAGTTTCTGAGGCTGGGAAGTCCAAAGTCCAGGGAACACAGCTGGTGAAAGTCTTGGTGGTGGCAACAGTGATGGCAGGGTATGACATTGCAAAAATGGTGGAGCAGAGAGAACAGAGACTACCTTCTCTCTTCTTTTAAAGCCCTCAGAACCATGCCTCTGACCACCATTTTTAATCCATTCACTACTGCATAGTCCTACAATCCAATCACCTCTTCAAGGCTCCACCTTTCAGTTACCATAATAGGATTTCCCACCCTCTTAACAGTCACACTGGGAGCCAAGTTTTTAATGCATAAAACTTGGGGGACACCTTCAAGCTTCAGTGAGTTTTGGGGGGACATAATTCAATCCACTACATTGTTTTGTTTTTTCTCTAATAAATGATTTGATCTTTTTACCCAAGTATTTAAATGGTATTTTTCTTTCTGTCTCTTTCTCTCTATCCCTCTCTTCTTTAAAATCTGATAATTATACTCAAATTTATCTTGGTGTTAGTTATTCTGGGTCAATAATCTCAGGCAGGAGATTTTTCAATATAAATTTTCAAATCTTTTTATCATTTGTTTTATTTACTTAAAACTCATTATAAATGTGTTTTTTTGGCTGAACTTCTAAACGTGGCATATTCTATTGATATAGAACTTTATCCTCATTTCTTTTATACTATTGGTTTTAATATTATTGATTTTAATCCTCTTGATATTAATATCCTATTATTACCTTTATGCTTTTGATTTTCATTCTCATTTCTTTCGGATATTTTTCTTTCTATCTTCTATTTCTCTTAAGACATCTATATGACTATTTACCCTTACTTTACTTATAGTTTTAACTTCATTTCTAAAATGATGTTTTTCTCTTATTTAAATCACTTAATTTAAGAGCTTTCTAATTCTGATTTTTTAAAAATTTGTTTTGTCAAATCTTGTATTTTTTTAAAAAACATGTTGCTTCATATTAGAATGATACTTATCTGTTTCATGATTCTATGTTTCTGGAATACATTTCTTATCTCTAGCAATGTTGTTCTGCTCTTCATTGTATAAGAAATCCTAGTAAATTTCTTTTTTCCAAAAGCACACATTAAGGAATTTGACATCATTGGTTCAAGTACTCCCTAGCTCATTGCTAGGGGAGTTTTTTAAAATTCAATATATAGGTAGGTTCTATACCTTGCTTCAGATTTCCTAAGCAGTCCTCTCTACACGTCCACTTTCCCTCTAATCCCCCCAAAATAAGAAAAAGTAAATTAAATCCACACAAGCAGAATCCACTGAAGACATTATAAGTATGGGGGGGGGGGGAGAAAGCATTTGCATTATATATTCTTCAGAAAATTGCGTTAAGATACGTTTTAGATTTATCTGATATCCCAGGTATTTTTAAGTCACATAGCAGTTGGAGGGACTGGCAAAGTGGTGAATTAGTGTTTTCTCCACAGAGTTCCCTATCTCTTCAGATCCTTTATCTCTAAAAGATGGTATGTTCATCATCCATTTAAAGGAAGAGAAAAAAATTATTGTGCTTTACCTAAAGGCAGTTCTGGCTAATATACTATTTTCTTTATTACTATTATTATTTCTGATCTCTTCACTATTTTAAATTAAATCTTAAAATGTCTTTCTGAATTCCATTGCTTTGCCAATATTCATAGATAACACAGAAATCTAAAACAGCAGGATACTCCTTAATTAAAAAACAAAAAAGAGAAGAATGATTAAATATAAATTAGAATTACATCTCCTACAGTAATATTTATATCTCTCTGTGAAGAGCACATCTATGACTGTCTTGTAAGTTTAATTATAATGTGAAAAGTGACTATTATTTAATTCAATATTCTTTCAACAAAAATAAAATATTTATTTTCTTCCTGTTTTTAGTCTAAATTGTATTGCATTATGAAAACATTTTATTAACATGTATACTGAATATATTTTTGTACACATACATACATATGCTCTTATTTAAATATATTTCATATATGCCTATAGAATAACATTCACAGGCATAAATATTCCCTTAGAACCTCAAAGAAAGTGATGTTTGTTTGTTTGTTATGTACTAATTATTTAAAGTACTAAGAACAGTGTCTGGAACATATTTGACACTCCACAAATTGTTATTGAATGAGTGTTTCTAATATATCTCTTCCTTCCTGCACACCTCTTCTTCTTCTTCTTCAAAAAAATGGATATTTGGTGTTACAAGAATATTCTGAGTAATTCATTATTTGAAGGTTTGAAAGAATCATGTTGTATAGAAGAACATAGTGTAGTTAGAATACACAGAAAAAATAGTGTCTGTTACAGAAGATTTGCATAAAAGAGATTTTTATATTCCATTTAACTTGGTTGCAAGCTAAAATACTCAGTTCCTTGAGGATTTATAGTGAGTACTTAACCTGAGGGAGGGGGACATGATTCTTTTTCACACCACTGAAGGCAT
The DNA here is from genome assembly GCF_027409185.1 of Cynocephalus volans. Lineage (NCBI taxonomy): Eukaryota > Metazoa > Chordata > Mammalia > Dermoptera > Cynocephalidae > Cynocephalus > Cynocephalus volans. The sequence goes on along the minus strand of NC_084468.1, from coordinate 144,143,773 downwards.
GACCTTTGTCACCAATATTGCCACGTCTTTGATGACGTTTATGACTGTGATCATGTATTTCCTTGGACTGCGGAATTGGAGGTAAGAGCAAAAGAGCAGTCCACACTACCAAATAACTATTTTACAATAAATAGATTTCTGGTTTACTGTCCAGTGTGTGTGCTACGTATTTTTGTGGCTGAAAATCCAACTATCAGTTCATGAGAGCGCTGGCAGTTAAGTTGTGCAAGAATATTCTGGGAGCAATAAGATGCAGAAACACCAAGCCTAAAAAGAACACCAAATTTTCCTGTCCTTGTCAGATATGTTTACATTATAATCCCGACAACTTCTGAGTCCCTTTTTGCTTTGATGGTGTTACTGGAGAAAACTGGCTTCAGGTCATATGCTAGAGATTCTATAAACAATAACATTGTTATGTAAAAGGTAACTCCTTAACTGAGCTCTGTAATGGAACCTCATTTATAGTCTCACTTCGAAATAATTATCAGCTAATCTGTCATATCAAATTGCCTATGCTTGTCATTTTGTCAGATATTCCCACATTTGGCAGTTTTGTATCTGAATGTGCCAACTTCAGTTATCCAACGATTTGTAATTTTCTGTCTTCAGTACTAATCACAGGTAGTTTGGAGTCATTTCTACAAGGAAATTGACATATCAGTATCTCAAGTACGCAAGAATGAGGATACTTGTTTTAAGACAGAAGATGCTAGAGTATATGACATCCCCAGGGACCTGATTCACAATGGTGCAAACTCCTTGGTGTTTGTTTAAATAAAGCTTTATCCCCTTACCCTGCTATTGATAGGTCTGATGTTCTTGGTTAAATGGTTAGCAATTGTTGAATGTCCTGAGAACCACATGTTTCTGTGGACAGATATAAAAGAGGAGATAAACTGTTGAACTATTAATTACTTTTATTAGGAAGAGGACCTCACTCTTTCTAAAACCTTCATATGGCCAGGGAAAGTAAACACTGAAAAAAGTATATTTTGATTTATTTTTGTAAATTACTAATTAGGTAAACCTCTGACTCTCTTTCAGCTAAGAATTTCAAGTTCTTGAAGTTGGCTGTAAGAGTAATTTGTTTATAAACTACAATTTTTGCAGTCTTCTTGTTTATCCTCAGTAATACTTTCTAACTTTTAAGAAGGTTATATAATATGATATTTTAATTTCTGCATTTACTTTTCTAGTACATCAATAGAGCTCTGGAAACATGTCTTTTAATCTGAAATTATAGATGAAAAATAAGATCTTGGTTTATAGTGGGATACATTCAGGGTACTCTGTGGCTTATTTTAGAAGAAACACTGATCCAAATCTGTATGGTTTATCCATTCCTCTCAGTATGCCGAAAGTCCTGAGCTGAAGAAAAGAGGTTCAGTGCTGTCCATTTAGTGACTTCCCCATCTTTCTACTTTTGACGTAAAAGAAAAATGTTTCTTACAGTGTGATTTGACCGAATGATATTTACAGTCATTGGCCACAGTACTGACACAACTTTCATATCTAGTGGACACTGTGACTCTGGATCCAATGTTAACAATGAAATATGTTCCACAGTCCATTGTACCAGATTGTATTGCTGTTCATAAATAGTTATATTCCTACTCTATGGGAAGATTTTATTTTTCTTTCCCTGATGGAGTCAGGCTTGGTCATGTTACTGCCTCTCGCCAATGAACAGTGACTATGAATTCCTGGAAGAAGCTGTAAGAGCAACTCGTGCTTTGCCAAATGCACTCTCTCTTTCTCTGTGCCTTATTGACTGCAGTGCTCTAGATAGAGGTGGTGTTGGCCTGGGTTCCCTGCTGAGCATAACTTCTAGAATTCAGTTCCTCCCATGCTCACAATTCCTGAAAACTGACAATTGGCATGTAGTATAAGTGAGAAATGAGCCTTTATTGTTATAGGCTACTAAGAAGTTTGTTTTTTTCATAAACCTGATTTATAACCAACTTCTCTCAGAGAAAATGTTTTCTGCCTCATGACCCCCAATTTACCAACCAGGATATTTCCGTATTCTCTTAGAACTCTACAGTCACTTTGGCTGCATTTTAGTATCTAGAAAATTATTACTTTCTGTTGGATCGGCTCCTTTTTTTTGGTCTTTTTTTTCCTCCTGGTACAATAGCATATATCTTACAATTTCTTCTGTTGAGGTAGCATTGGTGACAGCAGGTTAGGTATCCTTGCTTTCTCAGCCTCCATTATATAATGAGTGGACCACAGTGTGAATCATACATCTTCCTAGAGTTTAAGACCAATTGGCACCATAACCAGTTTTCCAGTGTATGTGTGGTGTGATTCAAAAACAGCAATTGAAATCTCTTCATTAGTCAGGAGACTATCTATTCAGGGTCCTTGGGGTTTTCGTGTGTTTGTTTGTTTGTGGAACACCTTTACCCTGTCGTAGATACATTATTGCAATTTAATAATGGAATAATTCTGTATGTGTTCCACTGATGGGATAGAGACCATGAAATACTCAATTCATAATTGAGTATAATGGTAGAAAAATAACCAAATCTTAATGTTTAATTTCTGCGCTCAGTAGAATCTAGTAGGAGTTGCAGTCATCTTTTAAAATGTAAAATTTTCAAGACCATTTAAAAATACCTTTTGGCTTCTATTCCAATTTCCAAGCAATATAATGAGAGGCTTCAGAAAATTCCAGTATCGTGTTTCTTTCAGTGTGTACTTGGACCCCATTTTGCTTAGAAACTGTAGATCAGGGCCACCTTTCCACTGAAATCTGTGCCTGTAAAGTGATGGTTAAGGGAGCACAAAGAAGATTCTCAGGTGAGGTTACGGGCCTTGGCCAGATGACAAACAATCATATTGGTCATTTGACTTCCTTCTAAAAGTTTGTGTATGTTGAGGAAGGGGACATGGAAAGCAGTTGTCATGTTATAATGATTTTATTTGGTGATCTCAATATACCTTTGGGTCACTTAAACAGCTGTCGTTTGAGGTCAGGACTGATGATTGCCATGGAACCGGGCTTACTAGTGCCCTAGGGAAGATACTATTCAGGAATATCAGAAAATTGATGGTAGAACTTCATCCTCAAAAGCAAAATGGGTTTACTTACCTGGAGGGACCTGGAATGATGATTAATAGACCATGATGTTCCTAAGATAAAGCAGATTGTCAATCTATGAAAACATCATGTGATTTATAAAAGCAAAAAATCTAGAGTTAGTAAGCAAATTAATGTCAGCTGCTGTAATGGAAATTCATACTCAGCTTCCAGATCTAACTTATTCTCAGACTTAGAGCTCATTGATTAAAGAGGAGGCTAGTTTCCTTTGATAAAGAGCCTTTCAATGCCAAAACAAATGTTTAAAATAAATATTAGCCCAGTTCTTCCCCAAAGGAACTTAAGATTTTTATCAAAGTTACTATACCTGAGAAAAAAAGGAAACTCAAAACTTTTGAAAGCTGTGGGTTTCAGCTGACCCAAAGCATCATCAATACCCCTGCCCACTTAGTGTACATATATAAGAAATCCAAATGATTAACAGTTATAAGTCCACCCTGTGTGTTTTACATCCCTGCAGACCAAACCTGTGGTTATTTCTCTAGTCCATAAATGCACAATAGAGATAACAGAATTAGTGTCGGGAAGAACTATCACAATGGTTTCCCGGCCCATGGAATAACAGCATTAAAGTAAGAAAAGCCAGATAGAAGTCTCTGAAACTTCCCCATCTACCTAGAGAATATAACACATCAGAATCAGTGACGTGTTCCATGTGAAATGGCGGAAATTAATTCCTTAAAGGATATAGTGTTACTGGTTTTCAACAGTTTTTATTTAATTCACCAGTATAATCACTGAGGAAAACAGATGGATATCAACAGGAGACAGTGGACTGGACTGAACATATTGAGTGGTAATCCCAAAGGTAGCTGCCTTGGTGGATGTGGTATCTTTGTTAGAACAGATTTAATCAGCTCTGAAAATTGGTATATAGCTCTAATGATCTGGTGGCATGCTATTTTCAGTCTCCATAAGGAACTCTGCCTGCATTACAGTGTGGAAACATTTTCCACACTGCAGTGCATGTAACAATTTTTTTTTTTTTAAATATGTTTTAAACATGGTTCTTAGAATGCTAATTATATACACTGTGCAGACTGTGTACTGGATCAAAAGCAGTGCACATTCACTGCCTTATCCAAGAGCTAGGATAACTATCAAAAGGATTTAAAAATAGAATTAAAAGAAATTTGGTCACCTGGATATTCCTTATATCAGATTAGTCAATTCTATTGATGAACCACATTAAAGGGACTTGATGAATAGGAATAAACAAGTACTTTCACTTCCCTGATAAGATTCATGTGCAACCGTGAGTAGAAAACAAACCCTGAAATGATTCAGAAACACATCGCATCAGTGAAATTTTAAGAACTCCAATTGTCTGGAAATATTACGGCATCTCTCTAATGGAAGGACACATAATTACATTTTACATCTTCTACCAATAATTTTAAAAAGCATAACACTTTGTAGGCCCTTTCTGGACGCTGGAGCAAGATGTAGCATTTTTGAATACTTCTTCAACGCATTTATTGAATGATTCAAGGGCTGCCAATTATCAGTGGGCCCAGGCTCTGATACAAGCTGTTCTTGTCAATTCATTTGATCTGATAGACCCAAAGGTGCTGGAGATAAATGAAAATGTTCTGAGGAGTTTCTGGAAACAGTAATGAGAAAATTACTGTTAAGACTTGCACATTTGTGGAGAAAAGTAGTGATTTATGAAGCAGAATATTAGTCATGTTTAAAGCAGTTCCTGACATACTACTAGGTCTCAGGAAGATTGAGTACTGATCATGGAACGCTCAGTGCCGGTGGGATCAGACCTGACCCCCGTAAGCATTGGGTGAAGATATGCCAAAACATAAGTTTGAGCAACGCAGCAGCAAACCATTTATTATGGAATTGGTTTATTTGTGATTGGATCCCACCAAATGTGGAAAATTCTAGTAAGTGATAAAAAACTCGTGTATCTATGTCATGTCTTTGTGTTGCAGTAACAACTCTCCTTAAGCTCATATCATGTGGTATTATGGGGGTTTGAGGGCTGATTCCTTATTACTAGCTGATGGAGAGGGAGAATCTTAGCTCTGAACCAAGAACAGATCAGCTAGATAGGTTGTTTGACCAAAAAAAAAAAAAAAAAAAAAGATTTCTGTTGCTTTACAGTGCAAATTAGGGGTGGCCCTGAAAGACAGTGGTTAATGGAAATCTTTCCATCAGCTGGAGTCTTGAGCCATACCCTTGGGCATCCACTACGAGTGCAGAAAATAATTGCTAATGAAAACACATGTAAGGACTTCTGGGCAGTGACAAATGTCTTGAAAGAATAATCACAGTCTTGGAAAGTACACGAGAAGAAGATCAGATTCAAGAAGTTCTGGAGAGACTACACTTGTGGGTGGACCTTTGGTAGTGGGTACAAAGGGAGCAGATCTTTGTGTCTCATATTAATCCAGCTTCTGAATGTCAGACCTGTCATCGAAAGAGTCCTATGCTGAGCCCATGATATAGATCTATTTATTCTGTTACATACACTATTACTCAGAAGTTACAGGCCTGAAAGAACAGTTGAGTGGCCTCTTAAACATATAAATAAGGCACCAGCACGAGGACAGCACCCTTTGGAGGCCTGGAATGTACTTCCAGATGTGGCACACCCATTGAACTAATAGCCATTATAAGATGTGGTATGCCCAAAACTTAGAATAAGAGTTAATGAACCAAAGGGTGAAAGTAAGATTGGCTCCTCTCACCATTATTCCCAAGGACAGTTTGAAGAAATTTGTGTTTCTAACCATAAATGTGGGCTCTATTTGATTAGATATCTTGGTCTTAAGAATGAAATGATTACACCAATATACAAAGTAGAATTTCCACAGATCCTAAATTGGTCACTATCAGCTGTTCATTTTGGGTTCCTTAGGAAAGAACAGATTGGACTAGATGCGGGACAGGAATTTATCCATGCTGCATGTAATGGGCTGTAGTGGGTGCCGTGGGTGCCGGGCCTATATCTTTTCAGTCTCTTTTGGATTCAACTGAAGCTTCATTGGGTTTCTGTGAACAGTGTTTGCTTTCTCCCTCCAGCTTCTATGTCTTCCTGCTTGAGGACTTACAGTAACCACTGGAGGATGCTTAGAACCTTCACAGTCATAGGTAGAAGTATCAAATTCTTGAAAATAAAATAAAAAATAAAATATCATATGCTCTTACACCTTACAATGCTGTTTTAAAACCTAGACAAATTCTTTTAATTATTTTAGATTAAAATTAAAAGATTTACATCAATTACAAATTTTAAAATAAATCTATTAACTAATCTATAAGATTTTCCAATATGTTATACTTCTTAAAAAAACTTTTTACAAAAACATAAATATGCATATTAAAAATGTATACATATTATTTTTAAATGTATTGAGTATTAATTCTATTTATTTGACTCACTTCACTACCTCTATATTTAATTACAAACATTTCTCAGTATAATTGATTCATTTTTCTAAACTTAGAAGCAGCTAAAATGTCTCAGGCAAATCGAGGTTTCTGTTTTGAAACTTCAGAAGCACAATAGAGTTGAGTAACACTTAAAGATTGTTTACTAGGACACAGAATCTCAGTGCTACATGCCTCCAGATTATTATATCTGAGTCACAGTTGGGGACACTGAACAGATTTGATAGTGGGCTAGTTTAGCAGTCTTTTTCTACATTTTTGACCCTATCTTGCCCTTTGGTATAAGAGAGATTCCCTGATATTTTAGCTGTGTCCTTTCATTGTCCCAAACTTTGGCTGTGTGTTCTGCAGCCAGCAGTTTGTGATCAATTGTCTGGCACCCTGGTTCTCACTTTCAGAAAATTTCTGCTTTGCTCTGGGCAAAGGATCATGTTGATAAGATCCATGTCACACATAAGTTACAAAAAATTTAAGAGGGCTCTCTACTCTGTCCCACATATATCAAAGTTCCTATGCAATTGTCGAAGCCTGTTATGGAGGTTTAAAATCAAACAGTGATTTTTCTACAATTTTTCTTCTCATTACCTGTATTTAATTCATCATGAGATTGAATCATAAATCTCCCAAAGTCTCCAGAATTCACCCATCTCACTGTACCTTATACACCATCATGTTAATCCAGGCTGCCACTGTCTCTTATAAAAGACTCCTAAATAACCTGCCTTCTTGTCCCAATTCTTATCTGCATACTCTTTAATAGCCAGATGCTATTTTAGAAATAGATGAGCAATCACGTCAGTTCTCCTTTCCTCCTACCACATTCATTCACATTCAAATGCTTCCATGGGCTTTGCACGGTGCTTAGTCCTCAGTGCTGCTGTGACTGGTGCTCTCCATAGGACCTGGCTTCTGGCAGCTCCTCTACTTACAATGCTTTCCTCCACACTCCATCTGCAATTAACTCCTATTCACTCTGCAGTCCTCAACCAACTGTCATGCATACAAGAAAGCGTTCTCTCTGGTCTCCACATATGCTGCCATAGCACCATGGCTGTATTTATTTTATTTTACTTTTGTATGATCGTTTAGCTGTCTCAATTCCATGTGGATTTGGGCTGGGCTCATCACTGTATTCCCAGCACTTTCCACATAGTGCCCTCAACACACTTTCATTGAATAAATAAATCGCCTACTAAGGTCCATCGTGGAATGGCAGATACCCATACTCTCAACTCCATGCCTCATTCTAGTTCTGAAACAAAACATAGGAATTTTATTTCTTCCTTTTCTTCCACAATTTATCAGCAAGTAGTAAGGTAGGTTTCCAGAGGACTGGAGCCACAGGTCTCTGGAACACGGCTCAAGTGGGTCTGGGTTTCAGAAGACGTGAGAGACTGGAATAATGGTGTTAAATCTGGTGAATAAAGGAACGCAATGGAGTATAAGGGATCCTCAATGTGGTGGTCCATAGAGTTAATGAAGCAAGGCATGTGCTTCTCAGTCTCATTTTTTTCTCCCCTTAATCTTGCCACTGCTTGTTACCAACAATTTGTTGTTACCTCCTCTCAGGAACGGTGAAAATTGGGCAAAAGAGTGGGTCTGCGCTGAAGATAGAAATATTTTTACAATATTGCTTCGATGGGAGCATGCATTTCAGAGCTCAAAGTGAATACATTAAATAAACAAGAACTCCTGGTACACAACTCATTCACAACCTGAGGACTTCATATATCAGAGACAAGTTCTTGGACCAAATATTTCAATATCATACCTCAAAAACTTCTGTCTTTCAAGAATGAGCAAAGAAAATATATTCTCTTTGAAGAAGCAGCACTATAAAATAGTAGTTTATACACATTACAGAAAATTGTTGGATTTACTCCAGATAAATTATTCATCACTTTTCCTGGGCAATGTTAAGATTTTAAAGCAATGACTAAGTTTTTGCGTCATCTCCATAATGTAACTTTTAAAATACTTCCAGTTACACTTTTAAAAATTTATTTCAGCATTTATGAGTCAGCAATAACATCTACTCAGATAATTACAGAATTACTTAAATATATTTTGTTTAATAAACCATCCATTCTTTTGCAATTAATAATTTACCATCTAGCAACAAAAACATAATTTAAAAAATGTTATTTACACATAACCTGAATTGGCCCAGATCTTAACTGCCTGAGGTTTAAATTAGTAGTTTTAACATGAAACCCATGGGCATTTACTTGCACTGTATCATGGAGGTCTTTAGAATCTTTTACATTTTCCCTCTAATATTAGTTTATTATTCTTGCATAAGAATTTTTTGGAGGTTCCAGAAGCTGTCCCACTTGTCTTTTATAAGTATTGTTTATTCTTCTCAATGCTATTCTGGTAGTTCCCTGGTAGTTTCACCATCTTCAGCAGGCACTGCAGTGCTCTGCCTGTGACACTGGGGCCCTCCTGAGTATTTTCCTTTCTATCAGCATATGCACTGTACTCTCAGGCACTGCTGTTGCACCTGTAGGAAGTATGAACCTTGACAGGTGATGCCCCTGCGCTACCGAGTCCTGTGATCTCCCTCTCAGCTGCCGCTGCAGTCTCTCTTTACACTCCCAGAAATGCCTTGAGGTAGTCATGGTTCAAAAGCTGCTTCAGTAACTGCTCGTGAAGTACAGAAGAGTGTATCTCTTTTTGGTGATACATTCTCTTAGACTTAGGTTAACATGAAGCACTCATTGTACACTGTCTTACCTTGTTTTAGGCAACCATTTTTTCCTGTATTTATCTTATCTGGTTCTACTTTATAATCTGCCTATTTTCCATAGTTCTCAAGCATGAATCCATTAGGATTGCGCTGAGATACAAATTTTAACTTTTCTGACAAGTAATGCTTTCTCTGATTTTCCTCTTTATGCAAAAAGCTTTGGGTCTTAGCAGATCATAACAAATGTTTAAAATCTGCTTTGAATCATTCAAAGCACACCCCAACCTCAATTGTCATCAATCTGCAGAAAGAATAAATTTGAAAAAGTTATCTTACTTTCAAATTCTTGTGATGAGAGTACTGAATCGAAATGTTATATCTCAAAATAGATCATATCGATTAACAACAGCAACAACAAAAATAATAAGGTAATACAGTATGAAACATACCACACAAAAATAAGTATAAAAAATTGAAATCAAAAGCTTGTGTCTTATTATGCAATTTATTTCACATAAACAGGTCTTGAAAATCAAATGAAAACAGCTTTAAGTGTCTATTGTCCATTTGCCATGATTGAAAACTCTGGCTTACTTGAAAATATAGAAATATCATGTTACATAAATTATGAAATATATTGTAGTGATTTCAACAAAAGCAATTTATTTAGTGATTGTTGCATTCACAGTCAGGATTGTTAGGGCATATAAATTTCCTTAAAATAGAAAATAAAAAGTACCATGCTATAATTCAAAATAAACTAAAAAATTTTGATTACTAAAAATCTGCAGATAGAATCTTGATCTGCAGATAAGAATATGGAAAATTCTAACTGCAGGATTCATCTTAGTAACATTGGCAAAAGTAACATCAATGAAAGCACTTTAGAATGCAATGATTTAGGTTGCTAACTACCTGGAGTTTGGTCAAACTCTAGAAATGAAGGGCACATTCCTCCACAAAACTGCTCTCACTTCAGACAGTAACTGCAAGCTTGGAGATTCCCAGGAGCCCCATTCCTAATCAGCTGGCTACAAATTTAGGGGTTCCTACTACGCGTTCAAATTTACTAATGTGCTACAACTCACAGAACTCACTGAAAATATCACACTTATGAATGCAGTTTTATTACAGTAAAAGGATACAAATTAGAACAGCCAAAAGACAAGACAAATAGGGCAAGGTCTGGGAGGGTCCCAAATCGGAAACTTTCATATTCTGAGAACATCCCATCTTCTGGACCATCAATGCATAACAATACATGCAGAATAGGAGGGTACTTCAAAAAGTTCATGGAAAAGTAGAGTTTAATCAATACAAACCTGTCCATTAACCTTTTAAAGTACCATCATACTGTTTCCAGAGAAGCTCACCCAAGTTTCATTGTCCAGAGACGTTATTCGAGTTTTGTTACATAGGCGTGATTGATTGAGTTATTAGCCACGTGATTGAACTCAGTCTGCAGCCTCCTTCAGTCCTTGGAGGTCATGCTGATAACCACATGGCCCAACGCCCCAATTGATCTTCCAAACACTTGGTTGTTCTTTGTGACAAGATCAGCCCCCCTGCTGACTTTTATTAGTAAAAAATTACCTAGAGGCCCTCCTTGAGTCACCTCATTAACATGAACTATTAGGAGACAATATGAATAACAAAGACAGTCCTATCAATTAGGAAATTACAAAGATTTAGAGGATCCCTTACCAGAAACCAGGGGAAAAGGCCAGCCAACTTCTTTATTTCAGAATAGAAAAATCTGTCTATGTCACCTATTTCTTTTGTTTATCCTTTCTTTTTCAAATTTCTTTTTTAGTCAGTAATTTTGAAGTACTTCCTGCTCTGTTTTAAATTATTTATTCATGTGGAATTTATTACATTTTTAAAATATTAAACTGCCTCTGACAAATCCTTTTTGATCTCTTGGTTAAATTAAGTTTGGCCTAAACGTTTCTTCAGATGTAGTGAACTATAACCTAACTGAGAGAAAGTGAGCCGGGATGCTGGGTACCATTCAAGCTTTATTAAAGGAAAAGAATCTGCCTGCCAGCTGCGCTCAAAGTGACAGCCCGGGGCTGCCCTCAAAATGGAAGGCAGCACCAGGTGTGGGGGTGGCAGAGCTTATATAGGGCACCAAGGGTTGGCTGATACCATCAAGGAGGGGCATTATGCTAATGTGGAAACTATATGACCAGGGTGGAGAATTGCACCCTTGCAGAAGCAAAAGGATTTCTGTTTAAGTCACGAGGCTTCTCATAAAGGGAAGGGTGGAGAGGTTTGGTGCTGGAGTGGAAGACAAGGCCGGTGGCTGTTTTGTGCTTACCATGTGCACAGTGGCACCAGTCATGTCCAAGATCCATCACTAACTTGATGTGTAGACAGACTAACCTACCCTTGTGACCTACTTGATGTGCAAGGAGACCGTAACCTACTCTTGTAACAAATAGCCAAGTCTCAGCCACTTACAGACACCCAACTATTCTATAGCTCACTTACATGCTCTGAATATCACTTCCCTTTTTGTGTCTGTAAGTCTTAACCCACCAAATGGCAGCAGTGGAGCTGCTCTGAATCTGCTCTTATTCTGGAGGCTGCCCAATTCGCAAATGATTCTTTGCTCAAATTAAACTCTGTTAAATTCAATTTGCCTAAAGTTTTTCTTTTAACATCTCCATTACCAATTTCATTACTGTTTTTCTATCAAACCGGTTGTGTAACCATATTATAAATTGATAGCTCCCTAGCAGATGACATTTTCATCACTCATGGAACAAACAAGATAAGCCCAAAGAAATCCATACCAGACTACATTGTAATTACACTTTTGAAAACTAAAGACAAAATAAAATCTTGAAAGCACTCAGAGAGAAATAATACATTACCTGTAGAGAAATACCAATACAAATGGAATCTGATTTCACATCTAAAACCATTAAGGCCAGAAGAAAGTAGCATATTTTTTTAAGTGATGAAATAAAAGATTTGTGAACTCTAAATTTTATATCTGGTATAATTACTTCTCTGGAATAAATAGTATAAAACATTCTTACACAAAGGAAATTAAGATAATTTATCACAAATGTACCTACCCTTAAAAACTGACTAAAGGAATTTCTTCAAACAGAAAGAAAATAATAAAAAAATGAATCTTGGAGCATCATGGAGGAAGAATGGACAATGGAACGAGTAGAAATATGGGTATATACAAAAGACTACTCCTTTCCTTATGAGTTTTTATAAGAGTATTCGTATAAAATAGTTCTTACAAGTTTATATATTAGTGCATAAATATACAACTTATGAGCCATATTTCATAATTGAAACAAAAATTATGGGGCTGGCCTGTTAGCTCAGTTGGTTAGAGTATGGTGTACTAATTGAAACAAAAATTTTCATATCATATGATCCTCAAGACAATGATATTTGAAATTAGATAAAGTATAGGAACCTTCATGGAAGTCAGGTTTCCACACTTCTCTGAAAATGGTGAAATATTAGTACCAGTATACAGCTATAAGTCATCTATGTGTATTGTAATATACTAAATGAGATGCAAAATAATTGGAGAGTTTTATCAGAGATGGAATGTATTATAGCTTAAATTAAAACAAAACAAAACATTCAGAGTACTAGGTGAAAAATTAATTGCCCAGACATAAGGAAAACTAGTTAGTGGGTATGACACTAACTTATGTGAAAGATTTGGCACATAGTAGTATTGTTAAAGATGATATGAAATGGTAGATTCTGGTTATATCTTAAAGGTAGAACTATCAGTGTTTGTAATTTATTGAATGAGGATATGAGTCTTTAAGTAAAGGGATAAGGATAACCCAAAGATTATTGTATTGAGCCAAAATATGTAGTTGCCTTTATCCACATAGAGCAAGTTTATGATGAAATAAAGACAAACTCAGTTTACATTGGAAGTAACTACTGGATGCATTGTAGAGTTTTTGTGTAGAAATTTGAAATTTTTATATTTATATATATTTATAAAATTCAAGAATTTAGGGTAAAAAATAGGACTGGAGATATACATAAGATATCCTAAGTGTATGGATAATATTAAAGCCATGAGACCGGATAAGATCACATTAAGAGTTAAGGTACAGAGAGAAGAGAAATGGAATGGGGACTAACCCTGCTGAAATCCAAAATTAAGAAGCCATGAAAATGAGGGTAAACCAACAAAATTGAGAAGAAATGAGAAATGAGGTGGAAGAACTGAGAAAAAGTTATTCTGAAACCTTAGGGAAACAAATGTTTCAGGAAGAATTGGTTGATCTACTGTGACAAATGCTGTTGAAAGTTTAAATAACATGGTGACTGACACGGCAATTATATTGGTCATGCATTCTGTTGTCAGGATCTAAAAGTAATTTTAATGTCCAAAAATCTCTATGAGAGGGTGAAAATGGCTAAATAACAGATTCCATCTTGAGAAGACATATGAAACACTGTACACCTGAAAGAAATATATTTTCTGTCCACATTGTTACCTTTACCCAATGCATATTCTCTATCACTAGGCTCTTAAATATTGGGTGTAATCAACTAGAAAAAGCATAAAATATCTACTTAATTCACAGATGTTGCCTCTGAGGTAAATATAATGACTTGTTTTCTGTATTAAGAATCTTTTGAAGATCTAACTCTACAAAGCAGTCATGCAATAAACAGGAACAAGGAGTCAGTCAAATGTGCAATGCTTTGCGTTTCATTCTCCACATCCCCTTAGCCTGAATAAAATATTGTAAGCAAGCTATAAACAGAAAAATCATCAGTATCCATAAATAACATTCTGGGTGGGGTTTTTTTGTTTTTTGGTTTTTTTTTACAGAAGATCTATCACTTTTCCCTGACGGAGACCCAAATATTGTGAAGATGCAAAGATCCCATCTCAGTAAAATGAAGGCAGCGCTTGATAAATGATGACTGGCTGATCGGAATTGTACTGGGAATTGTATATACCAAACTGCAGATCTAAGAAGTGAATTAAAACATCACTCAAGCAGATAGGTAATGAGACCCAGGAAAATCCACATTCTCTTTCAGCGGAAACACTGATTCTGGGTAAATTGCTTCCAGCAAGTGGTTTATGGTAAAAAATACTGCAGACATAGGATCAGCATATCATTTTGAAGGCAAAATGGATTCATCAGGAAAACATAACTCTGGAAAAATCCATAAGAAATGAAAAAAGTGACATTATTTTTTTTAAAAAGGCAGAAAGTCATAAGGAAAATGAAAGCTCAAGATTATATGCTGAGATAAGATGATAATAGGGTTACAAAGGAAGAATTGAATAAACAATAATATCATAAAAGGAAAATGTACATTGATAGTGCTAAGAAAAATCCTTAAAAAAATTAGAAAAACAAGGTCACCATATTACAGCAAAAATTGTTGGAAATGTAGACACATTAAGAAGTGTCCTATAAAGAAAATTTTCAAAATTACAATAATAAACAACAAATTAATAAGTCCTCAAAAGAAAAAACACTAACCAAACATATTAAAATAAAATTAGTCATTCTTTAAGTAATTAAAAATTATAACAGGTTTTAAGGGAAAGAAATAATTGAAAATATTGTTAAAAATAGTTTTATAACATGTAAGGACATACTCAGACAATGACTCAGAAATTTTATAATACATGCCTTATTTTTTAAAAGAAATTTTATAAACCATTTATATATATGCAAACATACACACATATATGCATGCATATCAGCTAGCTAAAAGTGGGATCAAAATTTACCCTTTAAGAATGGGGGTAGATTGCAATAAAATGATGGATGATGAGCAATATAGTCCAAATGGTACTCAATATGTTTTTACAACTAAATATTAATATCAAAAGTATTCTTTGAAACAAAAATCTGAAATGTAAATTGAAAGACTATGATATCAATAATACGGGCTCTAAATCTTAACACAGAGGTAGAAATAATTTTGATAAAATTATTAAGAATAAAGGCTTTCAACTTAGGTAAACCTGTTTTAAATTCCAATTCTACCATTTACTAGATTTGAATTATGAGATGTTATGTAGACTTGGTCATTTAAATTATCACATGGGAAATTATCACAAAATACCAAATTATTACCACCAATATCAGAACCAAACATAATTTTTTGTTTAGAATGCATCTCTTAACTGTTAAATACCATCTGTGTTGCTTGGTCATGCAACTTGTTTCTTTATGACATACTCGAGGCCATTCTCATATATTCATATTCACCTTCGTTTAATAACAGTATGCTATGGCATATGACCAAACTTATGGCTTAGATGGTAAGATCCTACTTAGGTCATGATGAACAACTCAGGTTGCATTGTAGCTTTTTGTCACCTGGCCATGTATTTAGTCTCTACTGAGGCTAAGTATTAAGCCTTCTGAAAAGGAGAAGAGTTTATTGCTTTGTCCCAAAACCTTAAATATATGTGCTGTTCTGTGATTCACCTATAAAGTCTTTTCAAAAGCTCTAATGGCATTCCTATCTACCGTGTAAACTTCAGGCATTATTGAATCTAATAAGTCATATGGCCTGAGTGGATCAGCATCTTTCAAGGAAGTCTAGAACTAAAGCAGATGCTGTCTTCTTGTGATCCCACCTAAAACTGGCTATTTATCAGTTTACTCAACAAATGTTTCATAGGAGTGTGCCCAAATAAGTTACAGGTTGCCTCAAAAATTGCAAAGAGGCTAAAAGATGTTGTACTTCATTTATAGCTGGAGGAAGAACCAGATTTGGCAACACATCTTTTATTTGGGGAAGGTCATAACAACTTGCCCTATGTCAAGTGTTAGTAAACCACAGCCTATGAGCCAAATTCAATCCATTGCCTATTATATAAATAAACTTTTACTGGAAACAGCCACATTGATTTGTTTACATATTGATTATAGCTATTTCATGTTACAATGGCAGAGTTGAGTAGTTGTGATAGAGATGTATGATACAACTTAAAGTATTAACTACCTGCCCCATTAAATATAGTATGCTACACCCTTCCCTATACCGCTTGACAACGAGAAGTTTGATCTATAGACAAGCCATTGTATTTGGTGAGATTTGTTTCCTATCTTCTGGAATACAGAAGTCTTACCAGTATGTCTACATAGTTACAACTTTGTGCTTACCAGACGGATAAGCATCAATTCATCAACTTAATGAACTAACTTGATATCCAATGGAAAGAAGATATGGTATAGATCCTTATGACTAGATTGTGCCATAGTCCTAGACTGTTGTTATAGCCCCGAGGCATAACAGTGAATGTGTATTGCTGGTCATACCACCTGAAAGCAAATTGTCTCTGATGATACTTATTTACAGGTATACAGAAAGAAATTGCTTTCTATTTGGTAGCTGCATATATGTGCCAGAGAATGTATTGATTTATTCCAGCAATAAAATTGTATCTGGAGCAGTGACAGCAATTGAAGTCATCATCTATTTAAATATACAATAATTTACTTCATTATCCAATATACATCTCTCCTTTGCATGGTTCAAACAGGTATGTCAAACATGAAACTATTAGGAGTCACTATCTCCTGCTTCTTTTGTGTTCTTAGTGGTGGTACTAATATCTGAATTTTTTTTCTAGAAATGCAAGTACTTAAATTTATTATTTTGGTAGATTGAGGCAGATCTTGTGGCTTCCACTGGGGTTTTGCTACAGGATTAACCCTCGTGTTATATATCAAGGACCCGATAAAAGGATTCTGACAGGTGATGTGTATATCTATTCCTATTAAGAATTTCAGAACTGAGATAATCACAGGATAGAATAAGGGATACATTTAACCCATCGAGAGACAAATCTTAGCTGAAACTCAATTAATGACCTGAATGTCATCTTCCTCTACTCTGAATGGTGTAGCACAGTGGTATTTTGGTCTCCTCAAATGAGTGCAAGTGTGGAGACAGTGTGCACAATCCCCTCAAAAGCCTGATTATTTTCCATTACCCAAAACCCAGTGCTATAAGCTAATACCTGTCTCACCCATCAAAATTCATATGTCGAAGGCCTAACCTCTAATGTGATGTCATTTTGAGACAGGGCCTTTGGGAGATAATCATGTTTAGATGAATTTAGTATCTTATAGGAAGAGATGTCAGAAGAGTTTGCTTTCTCTGTCATGCAAAGACACAGTGAGAGGCTGTTGACTGCAAGCCAGGAAGAGAGCCCTCACCAGAACCTCCCAGTCTCCAGAACTGTGAGAAAATAAATTTCTAAGTAACCCAGTCTATGGTATTGGGGTAAGGCAGCCCCAGCTGACTAAGACAGATTTTGGTACTGAGTAGGGGGGTGATGTTGTAATAAATACTTTAAAATGTGGAAGTGGCTTTGGAACTTTTGTGGAAGGTAGAACTTGTAAACAATCACACCAGCTTTAGCTGAGGAGATTTCTAAACGAAGTGTTTGAAAAGTATCTTGTTTTTTCCTGACTGCTTGTAGCAAATTGCAAACAGCAAGAACTTAACAGATTTGAAAACTTATCAGTCTACCCATATTGCAAAGAATTAGAAAGTGTGTTCTGAAGAGAGCACCAAGGGTGTGGCTGTATTATCATTTGACAAAGAATTTGCGGGATTATATGAGCAAAAACACTGACTGTTTGAAGGAGACAGAGGCAGGGCAAAATAAAGACAAGCTATCAGACATTACGCATTTGACAGGATGGAATGATAAAGCTATTTGGCTGCAAACATATACTATTCTTCAGGAAGAGGAGAAAATGTCCCTGAAGGTGATTCAGGGATCATCAGGGCCACCACTTCAGTTTAAATGGAGATGTATATATGAGAATAGCATCAAGTATGTCCTGAAGAAACAAGTAAGTTTCAAGACCAGTGACAAAACGGGATTCAACAGGTAAGAGACACATTCCAGACAATGAAATACACTTTGCTTGATAATATACTTGACTACATGATTTTACCTCCAAATGTTATATTTAGTATTTTAAAGAAGTAATTGATTCAATTTTTCTAATAGGTATAGGTCTGTTCAGATAGTCTATTTCTTCTTGTGTGAGTTTTGGCAGATTGTGTCTTTCAAAGAATTGGTCTATTTTACATAGGTTGGCAGATTTCTGGGCATAAAGTTAAACACAGTATTGTTTTATTATTCTTTGAATGCCCATGGGATCTATAGTGATGTCCCTTCTCTCATTTCTAAGTAATTTAGCTCCTTTCTCTTTTTTTCCTATTTAGCCTGATAGAAGCTTATTAATTTTATTGATCTTTTCAAAGAATTACCTTGGATTTCACTATCTTTTCTATTGATTTCCTATTTGTTTATTTGTTTATTTATTCATTTATTTTTTGCTGGTTGGCCAGTATGGGGATCCAAATGCTCAGTCTTGGTGTTTTCAGCACCACACTCTACCAACTGAGCTAACTGGCCAGCTCTTGATTCCCTGTTTAAAATTTTGTTGATTTCTGCTCTAATTTGTATTATTTCTTTTCTTCTGCTTGCTTTGAATTTAATTATCTTTTCTTTTTCTACTTTCCTGAGATGGAAACTTAAATTATTGATTGTAGATCTTTCTTCTTTTCTAATATAGGGATTCAATATCATAAATTTTTTTCCAAGTGTTGCTTTCACACATCCCACAAATTTTGATAAGTTGTATTTTCATTTTTATTAAGTTCAAAATATTTAAAAATTTATTTTGGGATATTTTTAGGCCCATGATTTGTTTTAAAATGTGTTGTTTAATCCCCAAGTATTTTGAGATTTTTTAAAATGAGTTTATTAATTTTTCCATTGAAACATTAATTTTACATACTTATAGAGTACAGAGTTGTATTTCAATACATGTTTACAATGTGTGATGGTCAAATCAGAGCAGTCAGCACAATTATCATTGCAAAAATTTATTATTTCTTTGTGATGGGAACATTGGTGCACCTTTTTTTTAGGCTTTTCAGAACAGACAGTAAATTATTGTTAATTATAGATACTTGGCACTACTGCATAACTCTAGAACTAATTTTTCCTATCCAGCTGTAATTTGTGTCCATTAATTCTCTCCCTATCCCTCCTCTACTTTCCCCTTCACAGCATCTAGTAACCACAATTCTAATCTGTGGTAATAATGTGATATTTATCTTTTTGTGCCTGACTTATTTCACTTAACATAATGTCTTCCAGACCTACTCATTTTGCCACAAATGACAGGATTTCATCATTTTTCACGGCTGAATAGTATTCCATTGTGTATATTTACCATATTTTCTTTATCCATTCATCTGTCAATGGACATCTAGGTTAATTCTGTATTTTGGCTACTCTAAATAGTGCCCATTTTAAAATCAGATTATTTGTTTTTATGCTACTGAGTTGTTTAAGTTCCTTGTATCTTCCAGATAATAATCCCTTGTCAGATGAAGATTTTGCATATATTTTTGCCCATTCTGCTATTTGTCTCATCACTCAGTTGATTGTTTCTTTTGCTGTGCAGAAACTTTTTAGTTTAATATAATCTCATTTGTCTATTTTTTGCCTGTGCTTTGGAACTCTTCTTCATAAAATTTTTGCCTAGACCAATGTCTTGGAGTGTTTGCCCTATGTTTACTTCTAGTAGTTTTACAGTTTCAGGTCTTACATTAAAGTCTTTAATCTATTTTGAGTTGATTTTGGTATATGGTGAGAGAGACAGGGGTCATGTTTCTTTCTTCTACAAATGGATATCCAGTTTTCCCAGCACCATTTATTGAAGAGGCTATCCTTTCCCCAGTGTATGCTCTTGGCACCTTTGTCAAAGACTGGTTGTTTATAGATCCCTGGATCTATTTCTAGGTTCTGTATTATGTTTCATTGGTCTAGTCTATGTGTTTTTTTGTGTGTGTCAGTACCATGCTCTTTTGATTACTATAGCTTTGTCGTATATTTTCAAGTCAGGTATTGTAATACTTACAGCTTTGTTCTTTTTGCTCAGAATTACTTTGGCTATTCAGAATCTTTTGTAATTCCATATGAATTTTAGGATTAAAAAAAAAATCATACTATTGTCCTGTTGTTTTCTTTTTTTGTTGTGTTCTTATCTGATTTTGGAATCAGGGTGATGCTGGCCTCATAGAATGAGTTTGGGAAAATGCCCTGTGCTTTAATTTTTTGAAATTGTTTGAGAAGAATTATTGTTTATTCTTTAAAAGTTTGGTATAAATCAGCTGTGAAGGCCATTTGATCCTAGTATTTTCTTTATTGGTAGACTTTTGGTTACTCATTCAATCTCTTCACTTGCTCTTGGTCTGCTCAGGTTTTCTGTTTCTTCTTACTTTAGTCTTGGTAGATTGTATGTGTCCATACATTTATCTATTTTCTCTAGATTTTTAATTTGTTGGCGTATAGTAGTTCATAACTGTCCCTAATAATTCTTTGGATTTCTGTGATATCGATTGTAATGTGTTCTTTTTCATTTTGATTTTGGGTATTTGATCTTCTCTCTTCTTCTCTTGGTAAGTCTAGCTAATGGTTTGTCCATTTTATTTATTTATTTTTTTAAAACCCAAATTTTGTTTTGCTGATCTTTTTTATCTCTATTATTCAGTTCTGTTTTGATCTTTATTGTTTCTTTATTTATACTACTTTTGTCATTAGATTGTTCTTACTTTTTTAGTTTCTTGAGGTGCAACACTAGGTTGTTTATTAGAAATTTTTGTACTTTTTTGAAGTAAGCATTTATTTAATAAATTTTCCTCTTACTGCTACATTTGCAGTATTCTATAATTTTTGGAATTTGGCTCTCAGCCTCCATAAATTGGGAGCACTGGCTCCCTCTGTCCTAAAGGTGACCTTTGCACTGTGCTGGACTGCCTGTTCCCACCTTCAGTGTCAAAGTCATGATGTGCCTAGGGCTGTGGAGATGCTGGAGCTATTGGGCCCCAGGGCAAAATGCACTTCTGTGTTGGTGCTAATACCAAAATGAGGATGTCCTACAGAAGCCTGGGACATAGAGGATGGGAAAAGTTCTGTGTGAACTCCCTATCTGGATTAATGCAGTTGTGTGGGTCTAAGAAGTTCCTCACACTTGGCATATTGCCTGCAAAAACCATGCAGTTCCCCTGTCATTTGAATGCAGGTATTAATATTGTGCATGAACTGTTGGAGATTCCTCTGCCTACATTTTTCTCATAGGAGGGAGTCTCTCCTGGCTCTGAGTTGATCATGATTGGGTGTTTCACTTTTCTTTCTATGCCGCCATCATGAATTTTGAACTTCAGGGGTCTTTCTTGCCCTTTTACTGAATTCTGGCAGCTTTTTTCAGAAACTCTATTCAACCTGTGACTATCTCTAACTGGATGTGGCCCATTGCTCAATGCGCAACAAACCAATCAATGAGACACTGGCCTTTGCAGTACAGAAAAAGGTTTGTTTACAGGACATCCAAATGAGGCAACAGGAGGAAAAACTTTCAATCTGCCTCTTTGATAGTGGAGACAAAGGAATATTTAAAAGAAGAAGGTTAGGGGTGGTTTAGGCAATACTGGGCAGTGATTGGGAAAAGAGTTAAAAAAAGGTCTTTGGCATTCTGCATAAGCACAAGCTGTCTGCTTGCCTCTTCATGGGTCATGTGCTCAGAAAAGGACAATGTTAGCATGATCTGGAGGTGGAGTTTTCAGCCCCTCTGATGTATAAAAGTCATTTATCAGACATCTGTGCAGGCTTAAAAGAGGGGCCTGCAGGCTCAGCTAATCTGAAATGGTTTGTGCTGAACAGTGCTGACTCCAAGGGTCCTGTAAAACAGTTTAGACAAGAAACTCATGACTCTTGGATCAGAGATGTTATCTTAAAAGCCAGTAAAGTAAAAAACAGCACAGGAATCTCTTAGTGGAACTTTGCTGACAGACTGAGCAGAATTAGCAGGAGATAACTTTTAGCCAAGTGATCACTGGTTTCAGTCTCCTTTATTCTTTGCCCACTCCTCAGTCTTGAGGGATTTAGGTTGGTGACCCCTCTCGCTAATTCCTGCTTATCAGGGTGCATAGATCAGGTTCTGAGAATAAAATTAATTCCAACTCAAATGTAAATACTCACAGGTCCCAGGGTCTGGCAGTGATTTGGATCTTTATGTTAAATGATCATCACATGTGTTTAGGGTGTGGTGTCTTGAATCCAAATACAAGACAAATAGCAGGCACAGAATTTTTTTCTGCTGGCTTGTCAGACCTTGGTTTCTTGTGATTGTGATTTTCAGAAGAGCAGATTGACTTTTGGTGTCCTGTCCACAGCACCATAACTGCAGGGGCCAAGGGAAATATTTCCAACTGTAGCTGATTGAGTTGTATTTTCCAAGAGGTAGTTTCTGTTCAGTTATAGGAAAGAAGAGTCTAATGACACTTAATAACATAATTTTTGTAACCATGGGGTTTTGTGTCTAACCCCTCACTCCACTATGATTGTCTGGTTCTGTCTGATAGTTTTAGGGTATCTCTTAAAGTCACAGAGTCTGTCTTTTTCTGTCTGTTGGGGCACATCTTTACATAACCCTCATTAGTCAAAACCTGCTGTAAGCAGCATAACCAAATTTATGTTTTGCCATGTCCCATATTGGTGCCAAGGTGGTCTGGCTACCTTCCGGGAGTCCATTCAGTTCCTCAGCAGGACTCATATGGTGAAGTGACAGTTCAAAAACTCAGGCTAAGCAGAGAGACAAGGTAGAAAAGTATCTACTAAACTTTTTTTAATGTTTGGAGAAAAGACTTATAGGTTTATTCTATATATTGGCTATTGATATATAACGAATGTTTCCAATTGTGTACTGTAATAAAGAGAGAACAAATTGTTATTAAGCTTATGTAAATAACCATCTTGGTTATAAGAGTACTCATACAGTTTCTGAAATCCATCAATTTTCTCATTAGAGTTCTGAAAATTTTTATTTTGTCCATTGATCGTACAGTTATTAGAAACCTGTATTTAAGAGTACTTGTTAAATTCTTTTTCATGAATCTGATTTCAGATGCCTTTAGGAAAAATCTGAATTATGAGTGACAGACTTGAAATAATGGTTAAAATCTGATGAAAGCTTATTATGATCTACCATCAACCAGGAAATTTGATTATTTCTATTGCATACAACATTTTAAGATAATAACTAGAATAATGACTGATAAAAGTCACGTCAGGACGATCAGAGTTTTATAAATTTTATATACTTTTTAGAATGCTTATCTCAATAACATATTTGTTTAATTATTACATTAAAGAAGATTTAACATAGTAACTAAAATGTAACATAACATGTTCAGTTTTTCAGAATTTTATATAATTTTGTAACACTTATATCAACAACTTATTCATAAATGTAACTGAAAGAAGATCTCGTATCATTTGATAATCCTTCCTATACAATTTACCTAATAAGCCTAATCATTTAATATCTCCACAAGATGAGAGAGAAATCCTTTGAGGCTCTCCAGGGGCCCAACTGAAAAATCTCAGTGACATAATTTAGAATTTTCGTATGGGGGAAGCCCACATGGATAACCTGAAAGTTGACTCTGATGAAACAGTATTTAAATTTGATAAGACACAGGAAGAATACGTCCAAGGTTATGAGAGTAATAATTCAAACATATCAAAAATAGACAAGAATACAAAATCAAATTATACTGAACTAAAACACTGCTTTTCTAGGCATTCAAGACAGAACATTTTAGTGTCAGTGATAACATCAGAGTTAGCTGATGGAAAAGAGAATTATCATTCAAGACCTTCCCAGGGGTAGAAAAGGGGAAGCTGCATGGCGTTATGACCTGCAAATCACGTACAGCAAAGTTTAAACTTCTGAGATATGAATCTGAGAAGATTTGAGATGAAGATTCTCCCTCAAGAATAAAATTACCTTTCTAAATGAAAAAGACAGCACTTCCTTCCTGAGCTCAGAAAGAAATGTAGCAGAAATAGAAACTTTAGATTAGAAGATGGGATGCATGGGGAAAATAGGGTAATTTAGTCAGGCTCCCTCAGCTCAGGTCTGGTTGGGGGTCAAGCAGTGCATTCTTAATTCTTTGTAAACAAGTTGTGTGGGTGGAGTTAGTGTGCATGTGCACCAATGTATCTTTTTAGTTAATTGCTATTTTGTGTTCTTCAGTTTGTGAAGCAGAGCTGGCCAGCAGAGCTCACATCTAAAAATAGAGCATGCTTACTCTTTCCGCAGCTGCTCAGTGTTTCTTTCGACTTTGTTGGTAGCAGTTGAGTTTTGAGTTTCTCTTTGTACTGTTTAACTCTTAGACATGTGTGTGCTGAATAAAGACTATTCCTACTTCAACCAAGGCTCCAAGGACCTTTTTGCCAGTTACCTAGCCCTTAGACCTTTATGTGAAGTGTTTGTGAATGGGCTTGAGGGGTCTGTGAGGTCCAGATCCTAGCTCCCGCTCTATGGGCTGTTAAATGGATTTTAGAGTTAAAAATAAGACCCATTTCAAATTTTATTAAACATAGATCAATACTTAAAGAGAACTTTGTTGTTCTAACACAGAGAAAAAATTGAGTTGTGTTATCATTGTATTTTCAATGTCAAAGCTCAATCCTTAGGAAGAATTAAAAAT
This sequence comes from Cynocephalus volans, assembly GCF_027409185.1. Lineage (NCBI taxonomy): Eukaryota > Metazoa > Chordata > Mammalia > Dermoptera > Cynocephalidae > Cynocephalus > Cynocephalus volans. The sequence goes on along the minus strand of NC_084468.1, from coordinate 144,118,994 downwards.
AATTTCCTTTGAATTATACCCAGATTAATCACACATAAAATTCTTTCATCAATTCACCTTTCATGAACTATTATGATAACTTAGACATTTCTACTACATACTTTAGACTTCCCATTTTTCTCTTTACTTCATTTTTTACTAAATAACCAATCATTGTAATTTATGACAGAAATTTACTACATAATATTCTTTCTTATACAAAATTATTCTTTTCACTTTTCCTCCTCTCCTTTCTATCTTGTTTCTATTTCATTTCTAAATTTACTTTTTGGAACAATCTTAAGTAACCTCTGAATTTAGACAAAACTATTTTTTAAAAGAAAACTCATTTTATAAATTTTAAAACATGTTTTCTCATAACCTTAATTTTTATATGTATTAATAGACACTATGGTATTTAGCCTTCTTCCTTTTAAAAAAAAAAATCTTATTTGGAAATGACTCACATTGAGTACTTGTCATTTATTATAATATAACATAACTTCAAGATTTTAAATTTTACGAAGTTTATTTGTAAACATGAAGTTTATCACATTTAAATTTACCTAATTTATTTATTTTTAACAATTATATATAGATTACTTATGAAAACCAAGATATCAGACAAGGCCAGTTATCCTTTCAAGTTATTTTCCTGACATTATAGCCTGTGAATGTCAGCTGTTTACTTAAGTAAGAACCTTAAAGGTAAACATATGGGCACCTTGTTGATAACTCAGAAGATACAGTTGCTTTCATTAAAACAACAATATTAAATTAGACTTTCTTATCTAAGAATTACAAAGATCATTTTGTTTTAGGTAGGGTTTATAGTTTTTATCTTTCTTTCGAATCTTGACATCTCAAAACATCTAACAGAGACAAATATAATTCTGTCTGACCAGTAAACCCAGGCCAAAATCTATGTACAACATGTGATGATCAAATCAATATTATTAGCATATTAATTACTACAAATCATAAAAATTCTTTGTGCCCCATGCCCGGTATCTTCCTAACCTCCCCTCCACCTCTAGTAAACACAGATTTGCTCTCTCCTTCTGAACGTTCAATGTATTATTGTGGTCTTTCTTTCTTCCTTCCTTCCTTCTTTCCTTCCTTCCTTCCTTCCTCCCTCCCTCCCTCCCTTCCTCCCTCCCTCGGTCCTTCCTTCCTTCCTTCCTTCCTTTATTTCTTTTTTTTCTTTTCTTCCTTTCTTCCTTCCTTTTTTCTTAGCATACACTTATGAGTGAGGACATGAGGTATTTCTCTTTCTGTTTCTGGCTTATTTCTCTCAACATAATTTCCTCCAAGTTCATTCATGTTGCTCTGAATGGCAGAATTTAATTATTTTTATGGCTGGGTATTATTCCATTGTGTATTTATACCACAATTTCCTTACCCAGTCATCTGTTGATGGACATTTCAGTTGGTTCCATATTTTGGCTATTGTAAATAGAGCTGTGGTGAACATGGGAGTGCAGGTATCCCTTTAGTATGATGACTTTCATTTCTTTGAGTATATACCCAGAAGTGGGATTACTGGATCATATGGTAGTTCTATCTGTATTTGTCTGAGAAACCTCTATACTGTTTTTCATAATGGCTGTGCTATTTTACAATCTCACCAAAAGTGTAGAAGAATTTCCCTTTTCCTACATCCTCACCTGCATTTGTTATTCTCAGTCTTTTTAATAATGGCCAGTCTAACTGGGGTAAGATGATATGTCAATGTGGTTTTGGTTTGCATTTTCCTGATGATTAGTGATGTTGAACATTTTTTCATGTACCTCTTGGTCATTTGTACATATTTCTTAAAAAATGACTGCACAACTCCTTTGCACATTTTTTAATTGGATTATTTTTATTTATTTATTTATTTTTACTGTGAAGTTGTTTGAGCCCTTTACATATTATGGATATTAATCCCTTGTTGGATGTATAGCTTGCAAATATTTTCTCTCAAATTTAAAACTAGCTTATTTATCAAAGATTACTAAAGTCACATGAACTTTAAAAGCATTTAGGCTTATTTACTTAATTTATGAGTGTGCATTATTTATTAACTAATTTGATACCATGTGAACAATGCAAATGCAAGTGTAGATATATACTTGTAGACAAAACATACAATATAATATATGCATATATGTGTAAACATACCTAAACACTTATACATAGATACATACAAATAAAGACCTTATAACTTTCATTTTGGTTATGGGAAGTTAATATAAACTCACTCATTTATAAAAGACAACAGTATCTAAATTATACTTCTGACAAAATGGGACCTGTTCATGTGGTTAAACTTTATTTGCCCTGGTAGGTAATTTAATAAAGATTGTGAACCAGGTTTGGGGTAAATTGGTTTGATTTTTAAAGAAAAACTTTTTACCCTTTTTTCTTTGGTTTCAAATGAGTTTATGGTTAAATTTTCAATGTTTACATTTTAGCTAGGACTGGCTCAGTTTTATAAGAAAACAAAATATCCAAGTGGCCCTGAATTTTAAAAGGTGAAAGATTTATACGATCTGAAGAGAAACCAGAGTGTAGTGGCCCTGAATTTTAGTAGCAAGTTTCTCTTCTTACCTTGGTTGATATGCCATAAACTGTGAGTTTTTGTCTTAATACCTGTCGAAATTCAACAAAATAGGCAGAGAGCAAAGAATAGATAAAAGCCTTAGAAGTTCAAAATGTTCTATAAATAGTTTCTATAAATAAGCTCTATAATCTGAATCATCCTTTCTAGATTATGTGCTGGACCAAACAGCAGAAAAAGGTTAATTCACAGGGCTGCCAAGTGAGGAGACAGGAGGAAAATCTGAAATCTGGCTCTTTAATGGTGAGTAGAAAGAATATTTAAAAGGAGAAGGTTAGGGGTGGTGCAAGTAATATTGGGCAGTGATTGAACAAAAGGTTAAGAAAGTCCTTGGCATTCAGCACAAGGTGTCTTCCTGCCTCTTTATGGGTCACATGTTCAGAAAATGGCAACGTTAGTTAGCACAATCTGAAGGTAAAGTTTTTGGCCCTCTGATGTCACAAAGTCACCCATTGAACATTTGAGCAGGCTCCGAAGAGGGGCCTGTGGGCTCAGCTAGTGTAGACCAGTTTGTGCTGGATGATGCTGACTCCAAGGGTCTTGCAAAATGGCTTACACATGCAACTCATGACTTTTGGGTCAGAGATGTTATCTTAAGAATGAGTACAGGAAGGAACAACACAGGAAACTTTCAGTGGAACTTACTGATAGAGAAAGCAGAATATACAGGAGACAATTTTTAATTGAAAGGCCACCAGTTTCATATTTACTTGTAGTTTCAGACTTTCTTTACATCAGAGGCAAGAATCGGGCACCTCTAGTCACCCATCTTGAACCTTCTCTTAAATGCTGCATTTATAGTGTGTAGCTGCCCTTACATTCAGGAACATACAAATCTAATCTATGACAGTATAAATAAAAATACTGTTCACTGTCAGGAGATGATTGATTGGAAAGAGAAATCTAAAACTTCTTGTGAATGTACAGTTCAAAGAGATAATTAGATCAATGGAATTGACCCACATAGAGAAAGATAAAATGCTTGGAAAATTGCTTATTCTTATGTAAGAAATATACAAAATTGGATCATAATTTCATTTCAGCTCTATGTAAGTCTTAGATATAAATCACAAAACAAAACAAATTTTCACACATTAGAATAAAGAAAGAATCAGTCTCTAAAATAGCCTGGTAAGTAAATCAACCATTAATAAATAACTTAATGAACTTGAATAGACTAATAATAAATTCTGTCTTCAGTAATATACTATCTCCAGGAAAAAAAGTAAAATAATAAACTGAGAAGTATATTTGCAAAATATGTAACTAAAACTGGTGACTGCAAAATGTTTTTAAAAATTCCCAACAAATTAATAAGAAAGATAAATAGAAAATGGGTAGAAGTTATTAACAATCAATTCATAAAAGTGACTAAATAATATAATGAAAAATGTTCAGTCTGTGAATAATCACTGAAGTTAACATTAAACACCAGTAACATATAGTTTAACACATAAATTGGGAATGTATAAAATTTGCCAACATCAAGTGTTGATGGAAAAAAAGTTAAGAACATTTTTACTGTTGGTGGGATTGTAAATTGGTGCAATCACACTTGGGAGTATTTAAAAAATATCTAGTAAAAATAAAGATAGGAATTTTTCTAGGCTGGCAACTACACTAGGAAAACCCTTGCAAACATCAATTTGGAATATTATCCTGATGTTTGTTTCAGAATTGTTCGTAGCTGTGAAAAATTTGAAACTATAGAAGGGGAATAAGTATATCTTAGCATATATATTTACACAGTTAAATATATATATATAAAAGTGACTAAGAATGAGTTAGTGCTACATATACCAAATGGATAAATCTAAAACGATGTTTTCAAAAAGAGCAAATTGTATTATAATGTCACAGATAAAATATATGTGAACTTTAAAAACACACTATCATTGGCATATTTTCTTGGTAAACCAGTGCATATGTAATATAAATCTAAATACATGGATAGTGCTATGGGTTAAATGTGTCCTCCAAAAGGTCATGTATTGGAAACTTGACCCCCATTGTAACAGTGTTAAGAGGGTGGGAAATCCAATTATAGTATTTGACAGATGGGGCCTTTAAGAGGTGATTAGATTGTGAAGACTGGACCCTCATGAATGAATCAATCCATTCATGGAGTAATGAGCATAGTTCTGATGGCTTTAAACGGAGAGAAAGTGAAAAGGTTAGCTCTCTTGCTCAGCCCATTTCTGCATGTGACACCCTAATTGCCATGCTACCCTGCAGAGACTTCCCACCCAGAAGAAAGCACCCATGGATGTGTTCCCCAGACTGTGGACTTCCCAGCCTCTAAAACTGTAAAAAATAAATTTTAGTTTTTTATAAATTACCTAGTTATTCAGTTATTCTTTTATAAGCACCAGAAACAAACCAATACAGATCAGAAGAAAACGTAACATATTCTGGGTAGAGATTGATACTTGGAATGAACATTATCAAGAATAAATGTCATGAAGCATTACACAGGACTTCAACTATGTCTGTAATATTTTTGCCACCAAGAAAAGGAGTGCTGACCAAATGTGACAGACTTTAACATTTAGCAAACCTAGATTAGGTACACTGGACTTTGTTACACTACATTCTTTTATGTGTGAATCAAATATTTTTTAAAAAATTATGTGAGAAACAAACCATAACAAAATAAAAAATGGTACAACCCAATCAGCACTCATAACATTTTGAAGTTTAATCTTGAATCACACATGGTAAGAAATTTGGGAATCAAATACATGCTAAGATCTTGGGAAAACACAACCAGGACTGGGAAAACAGACACTCCAAACGTTAAAGCACATGTAGTCAATACACATGGACTTACATACATTCTTGAATAGTTAATTATAGAGGCGGAACAAAAGAAAATGTTTAAGGAAAGAGAATATGCTTTTTTATTATTAGAAAAACATATTGGATCTTCTTTAAATTTATCACCCCCAAATTAAAGAAATTAAAGCATTATAAATTTTAGAATAAAGGTTCTAAAATCATGGCAGAAATGTTTATACATTCGTAGAATAAAACTTCTTTCCGAAATAATATCACATCACATCTCATTAGGTTCTTGAATTTAACTTCATGCTTTAGATTAACTGCTTCCTCTACTTTTGATATTTTAAATCAATGGAAATTAATAAAATAGTAACCAGTTGACACACACAATATTTCTTTCCCACTCCTTACAAATGTGGTTTAATATGAGCATCAATATAAAAGTCAAACGGCATTAAACTAAGTTTAAATCGTATGCTCTCTGTTTGAAGATAAGACTTTCAGTCTACTTAAATGCAAGGCTAAAAATGTTAATAATTTTGAAAGTAAGAGTAATAGATTAAATGATGGTGAGACAAAAAGTTTAGGAGACCACAAGTTAGAGCATGATAATTAGATGACATTTGCTTTAGCAATTTCATTTTTAATACTACTATGAAATGAACAAAATAGTGTGTTTCTGTACTTAATATTATAGGTTGGCAAAGGATTTGCATTAAATGGAAACTATACCAGCAGGGCCGACAGTTGCCAACATTACTTCATAGAAGAGATTTTTCTCATCAAAATCTAAACAAGCTTTACTAATTTTTAACTTTGTAATGAGTATGGAATGACAAACAACAAAAAGAGGGCCTTGACAATTTCTTATTTTTTCTCCCATATAACAGGCGGTTCCATATAAAAAGAGAAATTAAAATTAAATCATTTGAGAAGAGGATAGTGTGAAATACCTGTTAGAGCTCAATTATCTGTTAACGAGTACTTTTTTTCCATTTTTTTGAATCTGGCAGCTGTGTGATTAGTGAAGATGTCAGGAGAATGTGCTAAAATCAAAAAACCAGGAGAATCACACAGACCTGATACTAATTAGCCTTGATACTAATTACTGTTTTGTAACTTCTTGGTTGTACAATTTTGAATATTGTTTTTCTTCTCCACACTTATTTCACTTAATTGATAAATGCAGTAAAATATATATTTCTTCATCTCACAGGGTTTTCCACATGGTTGCTGTAAGGGTTCAATGAGAATTTAGATGAAAATGTTAACAAAATTTGAACAACACACAGTATTCTGCACAAATGAAAATAATATAATTTTAATCTTGCATATTTCCGATGACATGACTGATACACAAAAGTAAATAATATGCTCTGGCACAAAGCTTTTGGGTTAATGATTAATTGTGTGATCTATTTAAAGGGAGGAACTTGTTCTAAATCATGTCTAGGAGATTTCATTAAGGGTCAAAACCACCATAGGGTGACTGCATATGTTGGTAAAAGGACACTGAAGATGAGAGATTCAAGGATGTTTAAGAATGCTATTTTTTTAGACTTGTACACTGATAGCTGGCAGATTTGGTTTGGTAGACACTAGTAAATAGAGCAAGAAACAAATATTATTTCAAATTCTTACTCAGCCATTTACTATCTATATAGTCTTGGGGGGGAAATTACTCAGCTCTTAGAATTCAATGTTTCTAAATTTCTAAAGTAGAGATTCTGACAGCAATAACAATACTATAGTGAGAGAAGCTAATCTCTGTAAGTCTCAGTTTGCACACTTCTAAAAGATAAATAACAGCAGCTAGTTAAATATTTTGAATGATTTAATAATATTACTTTTTCATAATATTGTCATAAAGATCCAAAATAAATATTTGTTTATCATGCAAATGGTGGTCTTGTCTGGGTTTTACATTTTGAGACAATTTGGAAAAAATCAAAGATTTATTGGTGTTATACTGTTGTACTAAATTCTGAGTTTCTATCTGGTTCTATTTTGTAAGATTCTAAATATACAGTTTTTATAAAAATATGGTTGCTTAAAATGAGCAGTTTTACTTGAAATCAATAGTACTTTGTTTTCAATTCATTTTTACATATTTGACAGATTAAAATAGATTTTTTTTTTTGTTTGTCAGTTCATTCTTTAGAGATTTATCAAAGTCATTTAAGCAGACACTTCTTAAAATCTTTATGAATGATCAAGGAAAAATTACTTGGAGGAACAAATTAAGAGAATTTTCAACTTAGTATGAATTCTTTCATATTCCAACCAAGATATTATTTTTAACAGATGATATGGAATTATTGAAAGTACAGTGCATGATACAAATGAAAGTGTACTTGTGTAACACTCAGTCATTTGAATATCTCAACAGCCCAGAATCAAGTGGAACCAAGAGATAAGCTCAGCCCTACTCTTCTGGTTGCAGGTTTCACAACTGAAAAGCCGTCTGGAGTGCCCTGAATATTGAGCAATGATTGTTGATCTGTGTACACAAGTGCACAGCACAGAGAGAAGCAGATTAACCCAGCTGGTTAATAACGGAAAGTCTAGTGAGGAGTAAAATCATGTTTATTTCATTTTCTAAGTTTTTATAAAAGATTTAGATCATTTTAATGTTTATAATGTGCAGAATACTCTGCTACATGCTATAAAGAAAGAAGTATTGAGAGGTAAATCAAATATAGACCTGGTGTTTACCCTTGAGAATTTTCCTTTATAAGATAGATAACATTTGTGCAGACACCAAAAATAAAATATTTAAAAGATGAGGACACGCAGGCAGTCAGGCAATCCTGGAAATAATTTCAAAGATGTTTCCTCTGGCCCAAAATGTGCACCAGAGTTTAGTGATATGTCACTATTGATGTAGTAGGCTATTAGTCAAAGTGAATTGACTGAAGCACGGATCAACAGAAAGACAATTTCCAGGAGGGAAAATGCACATCCAAGCAATATCCTTTCTTACTTTTTTTTTTCTTTTCCCAGTGTTGGATAGTTATAATATGTTTCTAAAGCTTTATTTCTATGTTTCTCTCAGTCTCTCCATTGCCTGAAATTTATTTCCTGTTTGGTATGCTGATTGACTTTTTAAATTTATGAGATTAGAGGATTTCCTGCAATGTGCCATTCATTCATAAAACAAGTACTACTTCTTTCTATATGTAAAATTCTTGGCCAGAAATTTAAAGTTAGGTAAAATACAGCCCCTGTCCTCTGGAACTCAATCTTGTTATTTTTACCAAAGAGTAGAGAAGACAGTAGAGTTGCAGAGAAGGAAGTTAGAAGAGTCTTTATAGAGAAAAGTTCTTTTTGTCCTGCCTTGATAAATAAGTGAGCTTATTAGGAAGAGATTCCTAGGGGAAAAAAATAAATAATGTGTCCAGGCTTAAAAATTCATTATCTATGAGGTACTCATGAAACTATGAGTATATTAATATAATTGCAGCACGAGATTTTTGAGGAATGGCAGGAAATAAAGGCTGAAATAAATTCAGGTCATATATTAGTTTGTTATTGCTGCTGTAAAACATTAGCACAAATTTAATGAAACAATTCAAATTTATTATCTTAGAGCTCTGTAGTTTGGAAGTCTGTTTCATGATGCTAACTTTAAGATTTTGGCAGGGATCCTTTCCTGTGTGGAAGCTCTCGGGGAGCCTTGCTCACTTGGGTTGTTGAGAGATATCAGTTTCTTGCAGTTACTACTGAGGTCACCGTTTCCTGGCTCTCAGCTCTGGAGGCTGCTGACATTCTTTGGCTCACGATCCACTTTTTCTAGCTCCAAAGCCAGCAGTGGTGGGCCATGTCCTTATCATATGTAGAACATCTTCTGCCTTTTCTTTCATTATTGCATCTCTCTGATTGACTCCTCTTCTTCCACTTTTATAGGTCCATTAAATTTCACTGGTTCCACCTGGATAGAGAATAATCTTTTTATGTGAAGGTCAGTTGATTTGTAATCTTAATTTCCTAATAGCATATTCATAAATTCTGGGAATTAGGTCTTAGACTTCTTTGGGGGCCATTATTTTGCCTACCATGGATACATGTATCAAAATTAGTATGAAGAAAATAAAGAGGTGGTTCTTTTATTTCATTTCATATTCTTTAGTGTACATTTCTCTATTCAAGTTTTCTAATTTTTTTGCACTATTTTCGCTTATTATATTGTAAATTCCTTCATTTTGTTTATGTTATGAAACTAATTAGCGTGTAAATATGCATACTGCTCTGTAATTGTTATTTTAAACATTTATTGTGTTTATTATATGTTAATTATAATTTTTACTGTGTTAATACATATTTAGCTTATTTTTATTTGTATATTTTTGTGTTTTTTCTCCTTGGTAAGTGTCACTAGAAGTTTGCCCTTCTCATTGATCTTTTTCAAAAGGCTGCTATTGGTTCTGTAGGTTTTATTTATATAATCTTTATTTTATATATTATTAATTTTTATACAAATTTTCATTATCTTTTTTCTTTTTAAATGTTATTTTATTTCTTATAATATTTTAAAATTTATGTAAAACAAATATTACTCATAATAACAACCAAAAAATAAAATACTTAAGAACCAACATAAAAGCTTGCTTTTTTGTAGAGAAAATTAAAACTATAATAAAATAAGAAAAATAGATTTAAATAAATGAAAAAGTACAGGATTATTTGTTACATTTTATATCAAACATGTCGATTTCCTTCTTAATAATACATGTTATTAATACAGAGTAAGATTTCCAGCAGTTTTCTGAGACATTTGACAATCTTACTCTAACATGGATATGAAAGTATTCAGATGCAGTGATGGATGTCAACTTCCATAGAGAAGACAAGGTTATCCTGACAAATATTGACAGTACTAACAAACTATAGTACTAAATTGGTGGAGAATTAGTAATTTTACTAAGATAACAAAAATAGAAGGCACAGAAGTGTGTATGTGTGTGCATGTATAATGAGAAATGATTTATCACAAATAGGGAAAGGATGAGCTATTTAGCAAGACATGTTGAGAAAAATAACAACTCTCTCTACAGTGATGAGTACAGTTATGTCATCCATTATTCCAAATAATGTTGCACTTTTCATATATTAATCCCATAAAGGTACAAGAAAAAAAGTATAAATATAATAAAGACAATGAAAAAAACTTTTTTGTCACAAGGGGTGGGAAAAACTTCTTTAATGAAATCTAAAAGCATAAACAAGATCACTGGCAGCCCCTATAACCAAAGTTAGCAGACAGATAAGCAAGCATTAAAAGCTCTTTCTGAATATCTTTTAAATATCTAAAACTAACAAAAAATTAATAATATAAATAGGAAAGAGTTCTAGTTAATGCACAATAAAAAGAAAAATATTGCAATAGTAAAATCGGCAGTGATAAAAAGGAAGTTAATAAAAGTTGTAGCCCAAACTGCATAAATAATTTTAAAAAAGTGCAAATTAAAGTATCAGAGTAAAAAAAAACAAAAAAAGTGAAACAAACTACTGATGACAAGACTGTGAATAAAAGGAATCCTTGACAGTATTTGGGCAATCAAATATGTGTAAACTTTACAATTCAGTGATCCTACTCTTGAATAATGTGTTTTCAAAGGAGGAAAACAAGTTCTCAAAGGACTTGAGAAGTCATGAACAGAATATTTATGGAAACTTTGTCATGGCAGGGTGTCTATCTCTAGATATATAGGTAAGAGATGGGTAGTCACTACTGAAAGCTAGAAGCAGTAAAAAGGAAGGGACTAAAGTACATGGATCACCATGGACAGATCTAAAAATCTAACGATAAATGAGAATAATTGTAAATAGGTCTTACAATTTAATACCATTTGTGTAAATTAAAATAACATATTCACCAAACAAGAATACGTATTTGATAATAACATCTGCAGATTAAGAACATATGTCGAACACATTATTAGACTGATGTCTACAGAAGAGAGGGACAGAAATGGTTATTAGGAAGAAAGGGAAAAATAAGAGAGAAACTTTATAACAGAAAAACCCATAAGTAGCTTAAATTCATAAATATTCCTTTTTTGATTTTAACGTATAGTTAATCCAGAATTAGGCAGACGTGAGTTAGTATAGCAGCTCACGTTATTATCAGCTTATCAAACTGTTTCTACCTTAGCATGATACTGTGTTCATCACGGCCACAATACTTCCGATTTACCTCCAGGTGTGGCACTTGCATTTAAGTTGGGAAGAAGAGGTCAAACACAAGAAAGGAATGCCAGTTGAATGTCTCTTTCCAACTGATTTCTCAGGAGTCCCATTCAAAATATTTTGATTGGATTTTATTGGCTAAAATTATGTCCCATGGCTAACTCTAGGAGCAAGGGCCCCTGGAAAATCAAATATTTACACTTTTAACTCTATAGAAAAGAGGAAAAATGTAGAAAATGTCATTGTAAGTATGTGCCCAATACAGAGCTCATGTATGCGTGTTATATAGATCTAATGGGCTGAGAATTTCCTTAAGGAATAAAAGGGAATAGATCTTAACACCTAGGAAATACAATAGCAAGTGAATTTATTAATAGAAAGATAAAATGTTTTAGTATGAAAGGTTACAAAAGTCACTGGCAATTTCTGAAAATAAGTAATGAAGCAATGAAATGCTATTTTAGAAAAATCAATACAGCTATAAGTAGTGGCATGTGTTGTAAAAGGGGTAAACCAGCAACAAAAAAACGGAGTAGGAAACATTTTTATAGTATAGCAAAAGTTCATGGACTTCATGCCCCTTGGTTTGATTTCTGGCCCCCATTAACTAGTTTCATAACCTTTCTGCTCATTAAATCTTTGAGTCTCATTTTATTCATCTGGAAATTAGGGGTAAAGATATATATTGCTGTGGCAAGTAAGCAAAATAATGTTTGTAGAATTACCTAGCAGTGCAGCACTTTTAGGATAGAGAGAAAGGTTCTTAACCATAGCTAGTGATACATAAAAGAAGCCAGTAAAAAATATACTTGCTTGAAAAAAATACTTTTTTTATTAAATGCAAATACAAGATATCCATGCTCACTCTACACTGTAATTTACATATTGAAACTTTGCTCTTGCCAATGAATACAAAAAGTAGAAATAAAAAGTAATTGGGCTTGCCCCATGGCTCACTCGGGAGAGTGCAGCCCTGGTAGCGCCGAGGCCGTGGGTTCGGATCCTATATAGGGATGGCCGTTGTGCTCACTGGCTGAGCGTAGTGTGGACCACACCGAGCTGAGGGTTGCGATCCCCTTACCAGTCCAAAAAAAAAAAAAAAGAAGTAATTAGATAATGCTTCTAAACTAATTCTTATATCCAGGGACTAATAAAAGCTACTCTTTTCAGAAATTCCAGTGAATGCTAATAGAAGACAAATGGAAATCTAGACCAGTCATAATTCACGGCTCACCCAGTTAGTCCCCAAAAGTATCCTCTAATTATTTCTCCTCTTGTTGAATAAGTCATACTGAAGAATACTTTGCCTCCCCACAAGCTGTTATTTCTAAATTATTCCTATAACAACACTTTCTTTGATCATTGTTCTTAGAATTTGGACATTACAGAATACTACCACTGCTTGAGTGTCCCCAAATCTAGCATAGTTGACTTTGTGAGCTCTGCTACACAGTCACACAGATGTCGCTGAGAAAATAAGAATATCCTTGAGGTTATCCTTGAAGTTATTTACTCTAGGGTATTGTTTACCAGAGATCACTGGTGAACATGAGTTCCTTGTTAACCCCTTTTTCTCTCACTGATACTGCGCTGCCCTCTCTCTACCCACAAAAACAAACAAATGTACACATGAAAAAGAAATATCTAAAGGAAAAATATTACTTTTGAGTGTATGTATATGTATACTGGGTATAACCAGAGATCTACAAGAACAATAGAGATCTCAGTAAGAAGTATATCCAGAGCATGAAGGAAGGTAGAAGGCAGGCCTAGGTAAAATTGTTCTCAACTACATAGTGATATTTTGGCAATTATGTTATAGTCTTAAGGAGATGAAACCTGTACTAAGTTTATTATTTAATTTTTCTTGCTAATGAGGCCAAAACTTTGTCATTTTACAAGATTAATTAATAAATAACAAAAACTGTACTGAATACTATAAAATTATAATTTTAACAAAGCATCAACAATTTCAATTATGAATAATTCAGCATATTTTTAACTAAGCGTGCTTATAAACACTGCAAGGACTTTGAGTCTTAACTTTAGCAAAAAATTTCATAATCGGGAGAGTAAGAATTTATTATATTTGCATCAGGATCCTCAGGTAGCATTTTAACATATATACGAATTTTTAAAAAGGTAGCATGATTTCTTCTTTTTATCTAATTCTACGTAATGTGATAGAGAACCAAAAAGACTTCTAATACTCACTGACCTCTGTCTCAAGTTCTTAATATACATTCTCTCATTGAATCCTCACAAAAACTCCTCAAGGTAAAGGCTATTATTATTATTATTTACGTTATAGAAGAGATTAAGTTTGAGAGGATAAATAACTTGCTTGAGTTGAAGAATATAGTTGGCAGTGGGGACAGAAATTGACATCTGGAATTCTATCTCCAAAGATTGCTCACTTAACTACTATACAACACTGCCATCTTTCAGAGATTTCCTTTTTTCTTTGTTTAAATTGAGGTTATGCCTTGACCAAATGCAGAATTTGGTTATGAGGCTATTCATATGCGTGTCAGTGACTGAAACCTGTGTTTGGTCATGTAGCTGATTGCATATTATGAGGGTAAGAGTAGAGGTATATGAAAGGAATAAAACAATTGTTAACTTAGAGCACAATAGATTGCCTTCCTTCTGGGCCTTATGAAACCCTATGAAAGGATTTTCCTTCATGAGTTTAAAAGTCTATGGCCTCTTATATATGATTTATGAAAATAGGCTAAATTAATTCTGAAAAACAAGTGGTTTAAAAGCTTTTTATTTCCTTCTATAGGAACATAACAGAAAAGCCAGAGGCAAGCAAAATAAGTTTATCCTGGTGCTTGTATGTCAGAGATGCCCTGGAGTCCCTTATAAAAATGCACTATGAATAATTCTGTCTTAGCAACCAAAGTTTAATAAGGAAAAATAATTATTTTTTTCATATTGAGAATTGAAAGAATGTTCTTTGGTATAACATTCTAAAAATTGTTTTCTATATTGAATAAGAGTGAATTATTGTAATGCTGAGTAATGAATCATTATATTTATTTTCCTTGTTAGATCACCTTCTTAAAAACAATTGTTTTCTGGTAATCTTTTAAACCGATGGTATTTTTATCAGGTAAAATTATAACTTTCTCAACTCTCATAATAAATATTTTTCTATATTATCTTAATAATACAGGTAGAATTTTAAAATGGAATTTACACATATATTCAATAAAATTGTTCAAATTAAACATAATTCAATTTTTTCAGTAAACAATAAGATTAAAATACCCAGTGGAATAATAAAAAGTAAATAAAACTTTTGCTTTGCCTCCCATGAATTTGTCACCCCTTTTCCCCAAATCCCATCTCTTTTGAGCAGTGAGAAGCCCCAGAAAGGGGTTAATATCCCAGGACCCTCAAGCCTGAGGCATCCTTCCATTTGGGAAATTAACCACAAATTGGGGTTCTCTTCCTGCAATTATTCTACAGAACAAGAAGTTACAGGAAGAGACATAGGTGGAGTTTTGCTAAGTACAGTTTTACAAGTTTTACAATAGAAGCTGGTAACATTCAGTAAAAACAAGTCAGATGACATTCTGTTAGGCAATTAAGTGATCCACTAACAAAGGCTTGATTTAGCAAACATTCTTTCTCCCTCTAGCAGTTTCTCAATATCTTCACATAACAATCAGTAACTAGTCTGTCTTTGAGCCAACAATCTTGCTGTGCCACAAATCTTTATCTCACACCAGAGACTTATAGCCTGAGGAAAATTTCCTGTCCTTGCAAAGTCAATATTTGGAACTGCAAGGCTTTGGAAAACCAGGCCCTGTGACGTACATATGCTTTTTAGTATATTCCACATAAAACCAACTCTTCACTATCATTGTAGCATTTGCCTCTAATCTACCTTACAGTATCAACTAGATATATAAATCGGTCATATTTAGTATTATTTCTGTCTACATTTTGAAGATTAGATGGTCACATCAATATTTTTTAGGAAAATCCACAATAGGAGTGGAACTTAGTGTCCAAAATCCCTTACATATTGTACTACAACTTCCAAACAAAGTAGAGTATGAAATGCTACTAAATTCCCCTCAAGAATTTATCTTTCTCCACTTCCCTTCAAGCCACCATTGAATGGGACTGAGTTGCTCCAGTAGGCATTTCTGGCTGCTTCCAACATACTGTGTGGAGTTGCTGCTTGTAAGCCATTATCAATTTTATTCATCATCAGTCAACAGCTCATAAATAATTTCTTCATAAGACCTTAGAAGTGAAATAAGAGAAGTATAGTGGTGAGGTAGGAATAAGCACACTAGGAATTTAGGTAACTTAAGTGTTTCTTCAGGACCTGTGCAAAGATTATTCTTATGTCTACTGCTTCTGTTTTATGATCAAGTATGTTACTGTTCAACGCCAGGTATGTGTTGATGGACCCCTCTGTAATGAAACAGAGTCCTGGGGAATGCTGAGAACGAGTGTCTCTCTAGATTGAATTAAGGTACACATATAGAGAATTGCCCTGAGCCAAGTTAAACAATGTACGTCACAATTCCTTTCAGGAGAAAGCGAAGTGTTTCTTTCATTTGCTGCTTAATGATTACAGAGAGAAAGAGCTGCATATCGGGTGTTAAGGCATTTATTCTCCGCTCCAATAGAGATCACACTTGACAATTTGCTATTTGAAACATCACCTTACTGAATTTGTAATAATCCACTTTTATTTTTTAAGACCCATCAATATTTTTTAGAATTCAAATTGGTAGGTAAAATGGTCACATTATAGACATAACCATCTCTAAAACTTTCAGGTCTTTGATGTGACTATAATGCTACAATTGCCCCATGGCACTGCTCTTCCTTATTTGATGTGAAAGAAAATTTCTAAGCACATCTTGGCCCTTTATAACAAAAAATTTCTTTATGCCAAGAATCATGGAACCAGTGAATGAATTATGCCTTTGCTACAAACACCTGTTCTAACTACATGCTCAGAAGTTGAAAGCTAACCATTGTATGGATTTGGAGTCCCACTGTTTTGACTAAGAAGAAGAATCAGGCCCCAAATCCACTTATTAACATACCAATATTTTTACATGAACTTGATAGCAGAATCCTTCCTCAGGAGTATGCAGACCTCACTTCCCCCAAAGAGCACTCTGTGTTTGTGGTCCCTATCTGGCAAAAGAGAGGGGCTCTAACTACTTATTGTAGTGGCCTTAGTCAGGTCCCCAGGCCTATAGATTTCTCAGTTTATTAATCTCACAGAAACTGTCCTAGGGATGCCATGAACAATCTATTAAAAGCTTACTATGAGTAGACCATTTTTATTGCCATTTTCCTGTTCTGCATTCCCTCATTGTTTGGCTTCTGCTGCCTAAGAATATTAGCATTTTCAATGAACTCAAGAATTTTTCAGTGGCATAGTCTGCACCTTCATCCTCAAATTATACATAATAACCATTAAAAGTATGTTTGTCATAATGCCACTTGCCTCACTAATGTGGTTCTCAAGAGGTATATTCTATGAAGACTCTCAGGGGACATGGTAGACTACGTGTTGAATAAAATCCACATGATACAGCTCCCCTGACATTTCTACCTCCTTTGATTCATCCAATTACATAATACAAATTAATTTTTAGGATCCAAATTTCACTTTTACTATAGGATACCACGAAGTTCAAGTTCTAGTTAACTAAACAAGTAACTACCAGAACTGTTTAAGAATTCAAGGATTCTTGGGCCGAGCCCGTGGCGCACTCGGGAGAGTGCAGCGCTGGGAGCGCAGCGACGCTCCCGCCGCGGGTTCGGATCCTATATAGGAATGGCCGCTGCACTCACTGACTGAGTGCCAGTCACGGAAAAAAAAAAAAAAAAAAAAAGAATTCAAGGATTCTTTTATTGGTTGTTTTATCCAAAAGTAGGGACCAATCTAATACTCTCAGAGTATATCACCAATTATATTATTTATGTATATTCTCCATAAATATTAGAAAGTACTGATTTTTTTGTTGTTGTTGATATTTTGGGCATTTTGAGAGGTACCTGTAGCACTAGGGCTGGGTCTGGAAATCACAGACCCCTCAAGCCTGTTGTCCAGAATGGGTCACAAACACTTTACACGCAGGTCTACAAGATAGATAAACAGAAAAAAGGTCCTTGGAGTCTTGGTTGAAGAAAGGGTAGTCTTTTTTTCTGCACACATGTATAGGAGTTAGGCAGTCCAAAGAGAAACTCAGAAACTGAAATGCTACCAGCAAAGTTCAAAGAAAAACTGAGCAGCTGCCAGCAAAGTAAATATGCTCTATTTTTAGATGCAAGTTCTCAGCTGGCTAGCAGTTCAGGGTCACACAACTCTCAAACACAATAACAACAAAACTAAAAAGATAAATTGGCGTGCATGTGCACTAACTCCACCCCCGCACACAATTTGTTTACAAAGAATGTGCTGTACCACACCCAAATGGACCTCAGGTGAGAGCACCTGACTAAACTCTTCTTTTTCCCAACAGTACCAAATAAATAGAATGCCTCATCTTTTCTTGAATTCTAAAACTCTTCAGAATTAAAAGAATGAGTAAGTTAGATGGGGCAAAACACTTCCTTTATAATTGTGAAAGACTAGGTGCAAGCCCATTAAGATCTCAACTATTGGCTCCCATTATTAGTCAGAAAACCAAACCAGTCTCCCCACATTAGAAGGCTCATCCTAAAGAGCAAAATGAACATTTACTTTGTGAAAGTAGTGCTGGACTAGTCCATTTCTGTTGCTTATAATGGAAATATCTGGAACTGAGCAATATGTACAGAAATAATAATTATCACTTACAGTTTCAGAGGCTGGGAAGTCTGAAGTCCAGGAAACACACCTAGAGACAGTCTTGGTGGTGGTGACTCTCCTTGGAATATGACATGGTGAAAATGGCAGGAGCAAAAGAGAGCTATCCTCTCCTCTTGCTTTTCTTTTAAAGCCTTCATAACCGTTCCCATGACCACCATTAAACCATCAATGGATTAATCCATTCACTAAGACATGATACACACAATCTAATCACCGCTTCATGGCCCTACCTTTCAATTACCATAATAGGATTTCCTACCCTCTTAACACTGTTACAGTGGGGATTAAGTTTCAATGAGCTTTGGGGGAACATTCAATACACAGTATTCCATCCATATCCCTGCAAAACTCATGTCCTTCTCAAATACAAATACATTCATTTGATCCCCAAATTTTAACTTATTTCAAATCAATATCCAAAGTCTTATCCATGAAATCAAAACAAGTTATCTACTTCCAAGATATCAATGATGGGACAAACATAGGGTACATATTCTCGTTCAAAAAGAGAGAAATAAGCCAAAAGAATGGGTCCAAAACCCATCAGGGCAGGCAACAAATCTTAAAGCTGGCAAGTCATGTACCTTTGGAGGCTGTTAGCTGGAAAGAAAGGAGAAAGTAAGTAGAGAAAAATATGGGTTCTGCATAAACAAGAGAAAGTTACAAAATCAGAAAGCACCCCTTTCCAAAAAATAAAATTAAAAAAATACATCTTTTAATTTCATTGTACAAACAAAAGAGGGTCATTCTGAATAAAGAAACCTAGAAAGCCACTCTGACCTTGAGTACTCTGCCAATGGAGACATATCTGTTATTGTCAGTTCAGAAAAATTCAAAGCATTATAAAAATGAACAGAAATATCAGAAAACCCCCAAAACAACTACTGCAGGAATAAAATACAGCCAAAATGCAATAATGATTAAATGCTTATTAAAATGCTTACAATGAATCAAGCACGAAGCAGAAGAAAATTGTAACTTAGTATACTCATATGAATTAGTATCATTGAGCTTTAATTTGTAGAAATGAAATAACTTCTTAAGTCAAAAAGTCAGTATAATAATGGATGGTAAAAGGAAAGTTTAAAGTACAAATGATTGACATAGCTATGTAAAGAATGAGGAGTAAAAGACAATACCATCTTATAAATGATAATTAAATTAGGATGTCCAAAGGAAAATAAAATTTGCTGAACACGTAGTAATAGACATTAAGAAAAGTAATTAAAACAGTCAAAAAATAAAAAAATAAAAAAGGAAGTAAAAAGATCAGAGAAAATATAGGGATAGAAGGAAGGAAAATTCTGATAAATCTCAGAAAATGAAAACCAAAGCATGAAAGAGAATATTTTAAACTATGTCAAGAAAATTTCTGAAATTAAAAGTCCTGAAATTACTAATTGAAAAGAACTAATGTGTACTGAGAGAAACTGACATAGAACAATCAACTCTGTGACATATCCTAGTAAATTCTTAGACCTTAAAAATATTGAGAAAAATATCTAACAGCCTCTGCACACACACACACACAAAGCAAGCTACCTACCAAGGATAAAAGGATTCCAAAGTTGTTGGAATCGGGCATCTGGAAAGTAATGGAAAAATTAAATCTACAGTGGACATTTTTCAAAACAACTCAAGGAAAGGAAGTTTTAATGAATAATGTTCTAGATAGACTTTAAATGCTATAAAAAATTCCTTTTTTACATGCAAAAACACTTTCACTGATGTGAGTGTGAAACTTCTTCAAGCAATTCACTAGAGGATGGATTTTATCTAACCAGGAAGTGATTAGGTAAACACTAGCAAAAGGATTGCCAGTGGGAAGTGAACATTAAATTCTAACCTAAGACAAAACAAAGGCACCAGAGTCAACTGGACACATACATATGTTCATGTGGCCAATGTGTCCGCTTGCTGAATATGCACCAAGTTTCCTACCAGTGTGGCTGCAGGATTCCTGTGGGAAATCACCCCAGTGATGTCTACTAACTGGACAGGTGTATGGGCAGGGTTTTCATGGCCAATAGTTGAAAGGATAGAGCTACACGGACAAGTCTCAAGATGTTTGAACGTACAATAAGTCAGGAGGTTATATGGATGCAAGGATCAGCCACCCTCTCTTAGGGAACACTGCAGAAGATCTCAGACACATAGATTGTACAGTGAGAGACCCCAAAGGGGTGGAGTGTGAGAAAAATGGAGTTAGTTTAGTCAGGCTCTCTTGCCTGATACCTGGTTGGGTATGATTCAGCACATCCTTTGTAAACAAGTTACATAAGAGTAGTGTTAGTGCACGTGTGCGCCCATGTACCCCTTGGTTCATTGCCATTGTTTTGTATTTTCAGTGTGGAAGACAGTGGCTCTGAACTGCTGGTGGTGGAGCTTGACTCTAGAATAAAGAGCATGTTTATCCTGTTATCAGCCACCAGAATCTTTTTTCAGCTACCTGGTTTAGGGCCTGCACAGGGCAGGGCAGAGGGGTCTGTGATCCAGCCCGACAGCAAGTGTAATATAAAACAGTGTGGCAGTGTTGAGTAAGGTCATATCAGCCCTATCAATAAATACAAATAGGTTTAAAAGGCTTACTAGGAAAAACATTTTAGATTTGCTTCAAGGGCAAAATGCAACTCGATGTTGTAAAACATGTTGTTATAGACTGAATTCTTGTGTACTGCCAAAAATTGTATGTTGAAATCTTAACCCTCAATGAGGTGGTGTTAGGAGGTGGGGCCTTTTGGACATAATTAAGTCATGAGGGTGGAAACTCATAAACTAGTCCTTATAAAAATGACTTTAGAAAGTTCTCTTGTCCTCTTTCTGCCATGTGAGGAAACAACTTGGAAGAAAGCCCCCATCAGAATCTAACCATGCTGGCACCCAGATCAGTGATGGAAATACAGACAAGAGTTAACCTAGGTTGGGAGGTGATATATAGGGCCTTGGAAACTAGATAAGAGAGTTTTGTGGTAGGCGATTAAAATGGGCATTAAGTAATTGAAATTATTTCTGTTAATTCAAGTCTAAAAGGATTTCAAATCCCTGAGATCATTTCAACTTGCTTGTTTTAGGGAATATTCAGCTTGTGGTAAAGAGGAATACTTATTTTCTCTGTTTCCATCTTTGATTTTTCTTAACCTCAAATGTGTCATTAAATAAAACAGTAAAGCACACAGAAAAATGATATTTAAGAAACAAAATTTGTTGGGATAAATAATTTATACTTTGATATAATTTATCTTACACTTCTCCCACAAGTTTTCTATGAACAGTGAAATAGTCAAGATTATTATGGTTGGAGCAGATAGTATAAAAACTGTCTTGTATTTTCGCATACATGGGAAAAATAATAATGATGATAATATTAGAGATAGCCTAATGTATTGAGCTTAATACTTATGTGCTAGGTACTCTGATAAGCAATTTATATGCATTGATTCATTTAATTATCCCCAAAATCACATGAGATTGATGCAACAAGAAAGTAATTATTTTCCTTAAGAGAATTACTTTCTGGACTAAACTAATATACATGAATATTAATCCAGCTTCTCTAAAGTTTGTGTGAGTGCTGGGTTTTCTGATTTATTTTCTATTTATGTATTATAATTTTAATTAAATCAAGATCTAGTTATTATAATTCTTATCATTACTCATTATCTATCTTTAACATTCACCAATTTTTTTTTTAAATGAAGCCTGTTTTTCACCATTTTGTGAAGTTAAAAATAAGGCAATTATATAACATTTTTACAAGATGAGAGGAAAAAGTTTACTTTTCTAGTGTCTGAGTAGTAGCGTACTGTTAATCCATCTCTCTTAATTCAGATCTAGTTTTTCTTATACAGACTAAATTAATTTTTTCTGTTATTTTTAGTTCATTGACTAAGTCTTAGCTGATTTACCTTGAGCAATGCCAGTGCCATTTTGAAAAAGATTAATCTTTCTTCAATTCTAGAATACACAGCATATATGAAAAGGTTCATAAACTTTAAAACATCATTCAAATATAAAGTATTATCAAGGTATTATTTCAGCTCTGCTCTGACACAACTGGGAAATATTTTATCAATATTATTTTTCTCATGATTGGAAAACATACGTTTTCTTATAGACTTCAGAAAACATAAAAAAAGGTGCTCAACGAGAAAATACCTAAAAATTACCAAGGTTAGCAATCTCTTACAAATGTCTGATTGTATCCATATATTCATCCAATATATTTACAAATATATTGACAAATACACACATACACACACATACATATGTTTTAAAAATAATATCATGCTACATAACATTGTTTTATTCATGGTTTTTACCAAAACCATTAAATATTTCTTAAAGACGTAACTTTAAAAACTGTGCAGTATTCTCAAAAATACACATGCTATATTTCATTTCATTATTATTCTATTGTTGAAATTATAATTGATGAAAACTGTCATCTTAAACACACTGAGAATGTATTTTCAAAGAATTCAAGCTGTTGATACATGAGTGTAGTGGGGTGTCTTTTTAATATATTCCTCAAGAGAATTCATCAGCCTTCTTTAAGATTGGCCTTCCATGTCCCCAAGGTTCTATTTTTCATTTGGAAATGTTTTAATATCTAGCTAGCAATTATAACAGCACTATCACAGTACCTGAGGCATTTAATCATACATGATTCTCCCCTCTTTGGCCTACTATATCTGAATTATCTTGGTGAGAAAAAAAATAGTTATTCTCGGCATGGTAGCAGTAAAACTAGTGAAAAAAAAAAAAAGTAATATTAAAGATCAAGTGGAAAGGCCTAGGAAATGCAATAGAAATTGCACCTGGATTTAGGGGATTGGTTTCAACTCCCTGTTGGGCACTTAAATATTTTTGTGCCCTTGGGAAAGTCACTTAAATTTTCTAGACCTCTGACTCCTCACCTGATAATTTATCTCAAATAGTAATTTTAGCCGTGAAAAATTTTAATTTATCCTTAGAGGGAATAAATGCCTCCAAAGATGCAATCTTGTTTCCAAGTGATGTATATGAAGTCAGATAAAAATTATACAGATTAATTCCATATATTTGGTTAAGTTTACTACTGAGGTTTTTAAAATTAGAATCTCACTTGCGATAACATTGTTATATGTGGTTAGAGTTCAGAGCACTTTTCTAAATGTTTTCCTACAATTAACTATTTTTACCCCTGCACTCAAGTCAACAATTTTTTTTGTGAAATATGCAATAAATACTAGTATGAGGGTACTTCAAAATTTCATGGAAAGATTCATATTACCTTTTAATTCTATTTTTCTATGGACTTTTTGAAGTATTATTAATTTTTTACATAAACATTAGAATTATATGTTTTACTTCTAAAACAGTTCATTTCATATTGATGAGAAGTGTGTTTAAATTAGACATTAATTTGTGAATAACTTACGTTATAATATTGAGTCTCACATGGGTGGAATTATAAAATTGCTTTGGCAAAAAGCATCTCTTAGAATCTGATATTTTCACTGGTTCCAAGATATGCTACGCATACCTTTCTGCCAGTGTGATTTGGAAAAATGAATGGATAATATTAGCTCAGCTTATTGTGTGTGAGTAGACAAATGAAAGAAAGGGAACTTGCCTGAGTAGATATTAAAATCTACTAGAAGGCTATAAAATTAAAGCAGTGTGATTTGGGGCCCTGAATAAAAACTGAAATCAAAGAAACAGAAATCAGAATGTATTAAACAAAACAAGTCTAACATTAATAGAAAAAAATAATTAAAAATTCAAAAATAAGATTGGGGCACTTGTTAGGCATTTGGATCTAAAACAAAGTTATATGCTTTTTTCACAACTTAACCAAAATGAATCAATATGAATCAAAGTTAAAACAAAAGTATATATGAAGTTTAAAATAAAATACCATAATGATCATAATAAAGGTTTTGATGTATTTTTTATTGCTATTACTATGGCATAAAATTATTTTCTTAGCAAAACACTAAAAATAAAAATACGTAAAGAAAAAAATAGTAGATTTAACTGCAAAAAACACTACAAGCAAAATGCAAAAAGAAAAACAAAAGTAAAATAAAAAAAACTGCATCACAGCCAACGTTATATCAGTTTAATATTTTAAATAACTGAGGAGATTTTACAAATCAATATAAAACGTTTATGTGTGAAAAGAGAGAAATGGCATAGAAATTAAACAGATTGATTAGAAGAGCAAATATAAAAGACAAATAAATACATGTAACATATTTGAGCACACTTGTAAACAAAGTAAAGCAAACCAAAGAAATAATATGGCATATAATGTTCATCTGCAAAATTTCTATAAAAATTAGTGGTACATTATCATAGACTATAGCATAGAAGTAGAAGCTTTCCTTAGGTCCATTTATTGTCAAAAGATTTTAAAGTTCATGGCCTTTGTTCTAGCAATCTACTTCCAGCAACTTATCTTAAGCTAAAAGATAAGTATGCATAAAGTTACACATGTATTGGGGCAGTTTATATCACTGAAAAATTTAAAACAGCTTAAGTTTCTTTCAATAAGAGACCGATTAAATTAATCATGGTAAATTCTCAAAAGGAAAACTATATTAGTCAAAATGATGAGAATACATTTATATATTTGTTAATAGGCAAAGATGTATAAATATATATTTGTAGTATTTCTCTTCATTTTTTATTTAGTTTATTGTTTTTTATTTTAAAGAGCCTAGATCCAGATCAATCTGTTTTCCCCTAAATGACATTGCTGTAAATGCCACTTTCAGAAAAGCCCAGTGTGTGTATGTGTACATATACATACATATATATACAAAAACATAAATTTATAAAAGTGTAACCATATTGTCTGTCATTTTTATAATATAATGTAGCTGACAGAATTTTTCCATAAAAAAGTTTTAGATTAGTATGATCAGTTAAGTGGTTATAGGAGGTCATTTTGAAAGGAAGTAATAAATGTTATAAATCATATCATATTATAAAATACCATGCTATAAAATTATAAGTCATTTATATAATTTTATAAAAATTATTTAAAATTTGGACTCATGTAAGGCAATTAGAAAAAAATGAAAAATTTTAAAATGTTGATCAATATCTTCTGTATGCTTTACATATTTAATAGATATGCACTGATAGATGTTAGCATTCATATACTTAGGTCTGTTATTAAGATGTCCTTAGACTTGCCATAACAGAAGCTTTTTCTGGTGTTTTTGGAATTAAATATCTCTTAGATGATGTTCAAAGTGAATTAGCTTCATAGAAAATTTCACAGTGAATTGAACAGTGTAAATTAGTTAAGTGATTGTATATATACATTTTTATGCCTTCTGACATTTCATTTGATCTTCTATGGAGGTGTAAAGTTTATATCTTTGAAAACATCATTTCTGGAGTTAATTTAAAATTCATTGCTGCTCAGAAAATGAAAAAAATAATGTTTGAATGGGAGTCATTCATTATCATATTGTTTCATAGTCTTCTTTTACTAATACTGATATTTGAAAGTATATTCACTTACAGTGTTGGTTTCCATGTAAGTATCAGAATCAGAGAGAATTTGACCTGGATTTACATATCTAGTAATTATCAGAAAGTATTTTAAATATTTATAATTTTTCAATAGATAACTTTGCTGCCATATTGGATTATTGGACAAGACTTATAAGAGAACTTAACTACAAAAGAGATAAGTGTGCAATTAGAGTCATACACATTCAGTCTTTCGAGATGGAAGAAGTAAGGTTAAGAAAAAGCCCTGAGAAAACCCATATAAGAGGCTTTATTTTACTACTATTACTTTCCAAAAAAGCTATCTAATATTTGTTATCTAAATCTACTCTAATTTAAGGTATTCAGAATTTTCAAAGGGACTGAAACTGCCATGTTTCTAGTAGTACTTGTAAGTAAAATGGCCCCAAACTGCTGTGACGCTGCTGTCAGAGCCACTGTACTGAATGTTTACAAAAGAGTACACTTGTGCAAGTTACATAGCACAAAGGAGGTTTTGAATAAATACTCATTCTCAGTTTTACTTAGATGTATGTGTGTGTGTGTGTGTGTGTGTGTGTGTGTGTGTGTGTGTAGTTCTATGCAATTTTATTGCTCAAAATTCATGAGACCCCCACCACAATCAAAATACCTAACTGTTCAAGCATCACACAAGAGCTCCCTTGTGGTACCCTTTTATAGGTGGAGGCTTTATTTTGAAGACATGACTTAATTTACCTAAAGAGAGCAACACCTTGTGCATTAAATCTGATATTAACCTAAGCACTTACCTTTGCTAGAGGCCATTTTGTTCTTTGCACACTTTAATTCTTTTAATTCATATAAGAACAGTATGAAATAGATACTATTATTATATACATTTCACAGACAAGGATAGTGATAAATGAATTGTCAGAATATGTTAACCGTAATTCCTTAACAACTATGCTGTGCTGCTTTTCCAAATAATGAACACACATTTTTGAAGAAAAAAGTCACTTTTGCTATTTATTCATCATTAAAGTTGCCCATGTGTTGCATTAATTTTAAATTATAAATGTCTGTTAGTTGTTGTTGGTAAAATATTTTCCTATTTAGAACCCGTCTCTCTAATCTCAGATAATTTAGTAATTTTTTAGTCTTTAAAATAATTAACTGTTTGGAAGAATGATAATGTAAATGATTAATGGTTTTACCAATTTCTAAATTGTCATTTATGATATTTTAAACTTTTAAAATCAGTTTGTGAAACACTAATTTGAGGTTTTGCAGTAAAAGTTCAACTGTCTACTTCCAGGAAACCAAGGTTCATGGAAATAACAATAAATTGGTCAGTTACAATGAATTTTTTTTTTGTGTGTGTGTGTGTCCTTTTCGTGACCGGCACTCAGCCAGTGAGTACACCGGCCATTCCTATATAGGATCTGAACCCGCGGCGGGAGCGTCGCTGTGCCCCCAGCACCGCACTCTCCCGAGTGTGCCACGGGCTCGGCCCTACAATGAAGTTTTAAATTCTCAAATACATTAATTATATAAATTATTTTTTTTGATTATAAAAATGCACTAATTTATGTTTTAATTTGGAGAGATTAAAATATATAATTTCACATTTATCACTGCCATATATTACAAATAGAATATTTAAGCCAATTTCTACTCTAGAAGATATGAAATAAATTGTTTTTCAAGGACTAAACTGTAGCTTTGGTCCTTAGATATTACTTATGCTGTATCCGAACATGGACAGCTAATGTGCTGTACTATATATTTGTATTTAAATATATTACAGGTACTTTTGAATTAGATGTGTTGTGTGTGCCTGAGACGGTTTTGTTTCTATTGTTTTTTTCAGGGAATGATATATCAAAGAAAGATCTAAGAGTGTTGGGTCATAATATTCTTCGCAGTAAAATAAAGCTATTTCGTTTGAAACTTTGTTATTACACATTTATCTTATTTCTAACAAATGTATTTTGTCTAGTCTGCCACAAAAAATACTTTCGGTATTAAATAGTTTGTGCTTGTCCAGGAAGCAGGGAAATTTCATTTACTAGTATACACCATATGCTTTTCTTTTTATGTATCCATGGAAATCAGAGGCAGTAAAAGTACAGTGTTAAAACATAACAAAAAGACATAGGACTTGAAAACAGATAAATGATGAATCATGGTCAAAGGAAATATAAAATTGACTCTGAATTTTGTTATGTACTCTAGAGATATATAAAATTTATCACGGTTACAAGCTACAATCATACACTTGGGAGAAAAAACATCCTAACTTCTGAAAACCCAGAACTCATTCTTTAATAATGAATTAAAGAATGGGAAAATGACCTTATGACTCTTTAATTCAGCTATCAGAGAAACCCTGCTGAGACCATAATATTCAGTCTATGCACCACAAAATGAAGCTTTCATGTTTGCCACATACACACACCGACAATTCACATTTTAAAATGTACTATTTCAAATGAGTTCCATGCTCTGCACAATGTCTCCTATCAACACTACATAACTAAATCAGCAGCCAAAAGTATTATCCTAGAAATTGTCCAGATCCAGTGGTCCCTTCTGATACCAAATACCCTGTACTGAACCTGGGATGTCTGAGACCGAACTGTTCTACCTGGGTCTCTTACTCCATAATCTTTCATCACTTCCTAAAGGCAAAGACATTGTTTTGCTACTCTTTCTGTTTTTTTTTTTTTATATGTTATTGCCTGTTTTTAATTATTTTTTCCAAACCCTATGTCTTCTGATACAAATCTACTTATTTTATTATTTTCCAACTTAAAAAATGTATTAAACATCCAGTTTATTCATAATTCTATTAGGTAGCAATTTATAAATAATTCATACACATTTTTTATTTTATTGTAAAATTATTCAAAATAAAAGGTATATAGAATAATATAATGAGCACCTGAATATCAACCAACAAATTTGAGAATAAAATATTACAATTATAAGTTGAATTTCCTGAATTTGTTTTCCTTCCTCTCAAAGAACATCATAAACATTTAGTGTTTTATCCTCACTATGCATATTTTATACTTAGAATATCTATGCACATGAACTAAACAGTATAGAATATTGTTTTGAATGCTTTTGAAATTTGAACAAGCTGTGTCCCACTCCAGTTATAATTTTGAGATTTTTTTTCCATCTGTACCTTTCTAAGAGGAGTGCAACCAATTTAACTTTTCTTTCATTGTATAAATACGTTCTATCCATTCTCATTTTGATGAACGTATAGTTTATTTTCAAATTTTCTCTATTACCCAAAAAATTGCTGCAATAAACATTTGTGTTCTGGTCCACCATATAAGAAGCTAGAAGTCACTACCCTAAGAGCAAGTAAAAAGCTGAACAACTCTTCCTACATTTGTCAGAAAGGTGTGGTCACAAGGCAAACCACTGCCCCCCACATTGGAGAGACTAACAGGCAAATGCAGAGAATTGTGGCTTGCTAGGGCAGTACCTCAAGAGCGTGAACTTTCCTGGAGACACGTGCCAAGGCAGAGAAATCTGAACCTTAACCGGCAAATTGCCAGAGGCTCATCATGGACAAGTCTTAGAGGTAAAAACTCCAGGGGGACCCAATCACTGGGGTCCAAATACTTTCATGAATTTTACCTTCAGGAGCTCAACCAGTGTCTCACAGTAAATATAAGGGAAAAATCTCTTCATACTTTCAGCAGGGGGAGTAAAAAAGAAACCAGCCCATTCAAACCATGGTATACCACAGAAAGAGAAGAAAAAACTAAGGAGCAATGGTGGAATTCATAGCTCAGGGGCATAGCTCACTAAAAGATTTGAGACTTACTCATAGGACTATAGAATTTGTTTCCTCCCCTTATGCCTTACCACCACATCAATAAAGACCGACTTACAGCAGTTTCCTTAACCCAGTATATCATGTTCAGCTATCAAGAAAAAAATTACAAGGCATATTAAAAGGCAAGAAATACAGATTGAAGATAAAGAGCAAGCATAAGAACTAGATTGAGATATGGCAGGAATGTTGGAATTATAAAACCAGAAATTTAAAACAACTATAATTAAGAGGCTAAGCATTCTAACAGATAAAGTAGACAGCATGAAAGAGCAGATGGGCACATATGCAGAGAAATGGAAATATTAAAAACCAAAAAGAAATGCCAGAGATAAAAAAAAAAAAACACTAACCGAAATTACGAATGCCTTTGATGGGCTTATTGGTAGATTGGACATTGCTGATGAGAGAATTTCAAAGCTTGAGGCTATATTAAAGAAACAGACAAAACTGAAAAGCAAAGAGAAAAAAGACTGGATAAAAATATATACAGAATATTCAAGAACTGGGAACAACTATAAAATGTATAGCATACACACAATGGGAATTCCAGAACAAGAAGAAATAGAGAAAGAAAGAAATAAACAAAAATATTTGAAACAATAATGACTGAGAGTTTCCCTATACTAATGTCAGATATCAAACCACAGATCCAGAAAGCTCAGAGAATACCATGCAGAATAAATACCGCCCAAATTATATCAAAGCATATTATTTACAAACTACAGAAAATAAAAGATAAAGAAAAATTGCTGAAAGAACCAGATTGGGGGTTGGGGGGGACCTTACCTATACAGAAGCAAAGACAAGAATTAAATCTGACTTCTCCTTAGAAACCATGAAAGTAAGAGGGCAGACTGAAATATTTAAAGTGTTGAGAGAAAAAAAAAAATCTACCAGCCTGGAATTCTGTCCCCTCTGAAATTGTCCTTCAAAAATGAAGAAGAAATAAAGACTTTCTAAGAAAAAGAAAAATTGAGCAAATTTGTTGCCAGTAGATCTGCCTTGTAAGAAATGTGAAAATACATTTTTTAGAGAGAAGAATAACAAAGATCAGAAACATGGATCCACGTAAAAGAGCAAATTAAGTCTAAAGTAAGCAGAAGAAAAGACATAAAATGTAGAGCAGAAATCAGTGAAATTAAAAATAGGACATCAATAGAGAAAAATCAATAAAACTAAATACTGCTAGTTATTTTAACCAGAAAAAGATTGATAAAATTGGTAAGCCTCTAGCCAGGCTAACTAAGGGAAAAAAAGAGAAGACACAAATTACTAATGTCAAAAATTAAAGAGGGTTGTCTCTCTAGATTCCATGAATATTAAAAAGATAGTAAAGAAATGCTATAAACAACTTTATGCTCACAGATTTGATAATCTAGATAAAACAAGCCAGTATCTGTCAAATCTCACGAGAAGAAATAGACAATCTGAACAGACCTATGTCTATTAAAGAAATTGAATCAATAGGTAATAACATTTCAAAACAGAAATCACCAGGCCCAGGTGGGTTCATTCGTAAATTCTACCAAGCATTTAAAAAGGAAATAACACCAATTCCCTACAATCTTTCTCAGAAGACAGAGGAAGACAGAGTACTTTCCAACTCATTCTATGAGGCCAGCATTACTCTTAACACCAAATCAGAAAGAAATTACAAGAAACAAACAAACAAACAAACAAACTACAGACCAGTGTGTCTTATGACCATAGATGCAAAATCCTCAAAATATTTGCAAATAAAATCCAAGAATATGTAAAAAGAATTTCACACTATGACCACATGCGATTTATACTGTGTATACAAGTCTAATTTCAACATCTGAAAATCAATTAATGCAATTTGTATACTGAAAGTCCTATCTAATGTATTAAGACATAAATAAATAGATGGTATACAAATTGGGAAAAAATAAATAAAACTGTCTTTGTTTACAGAGGACATGATTGTTTACTTAGAAAATTTAGAAGAATTCACAAGAATACTCCTGGAACTAATAAGCAGTTATAGCAAGGTAGAAGGATACAAGGTTAACATCTAAAAGTTTATTGCTTTTCTATATACCAGCGATAAATAAGTACAATATGAAATTAAAAATATAATTTCATGTACATTAACACCATAAAAACTGAAATATTTAGGTATAAATCTAACAAAATATCTAAAGATCTATATGAGGAAAACAATAAAACTGATGAAAAAGATCAAAGAAGATATCTTCCATGTTTATGCATAGGAAGACTCAATACTGATCATGATTCATTATCTGTCAAGATGTCAGTTTTTCCAACTTCATCTATATATTCAACATAATTCCAATCAAAATCCCAGAAAATTATATCGTGGATATTGAAAAATTGATATTATAGTTTATACAGAGAGACAAAAGACCCGGAATAGTCAGCACAATTTTGCAGAACAAAGTTTCAGACTGACACTATCCAACTTCAAGATATACTATAAAAGTTCAGTAATCAAGACTGTGTTGTATTGGTGAAAGAATAGATATATCAACGGAACACAATAGAGAACCCAGAATTAGATCCCCATAAATGTAATCAGAAGATTTTTGACAAAGGCACAAAGGGAGCACAATGGAAAAATGATAATCATTTTAACAAATGGTGCTTAAACAACTGGACACACAAAAACAAAACGAAACAAAAAAGAATCTAAACACAAAACTTACACTCTTCACAACAAATTAATTCAAAATGGATCACAGACATAAGATCTAAAATACGAAACTATAAAACTCCTAGAAAATAACATAGGAGAAAATCTAGATGACCTGGAGCTTGGCAATAATGTTTTGAACGAAACATCAAGGGTATCATCCATGAAAGAGAGAATTGATAAGCTGGACTTCATAAAATTCGAAATGTCTGCTCTGTGAATGACACTGTCAAGAGAACGAGAAGAGAGGTGACAGATGGAGATGGAGAGAAAGCATTTTAAAAGGATGCATTTGAGGGCCGAGCCCGTGGCGCACTCGGTAGAGTGCTGCGCTGGGAGCGCGGTGACACTCCCGCCGCGGGTTCGGATCCTCTATAGGAATGACCAGTGCACTCACTGGCTGCGTGCTGGTCACGAAAAAACGACAAAAAAAAAAAAAAAAAAAAAAAAGATGCATTTGATAAAGGACTCTTTTCCAAATTATACAAAAAACTCTTAAAACTGAACAAAAAAACCACCACAAAAAGCCCAATTAAAAAATGAGCCAAAGATCTTAACAGACGCCTCACCAAGGAATATATAAGTGACAAATATGCATATGAAAAGATGCCCACATTATATGTCATCAAGGAAATCCAAATCAAAACAATAAGATACCACTACACACCTATTGGAATAGCCAAAATCTAGAACTCTGGCAACACCAAATGTTGACAAGAACGTGGAGCAAAAGGGACTTTCATTCATTCCTCACAGGAATGCAAAATGGTACAGCTGCTTTAGCAGATAGTTTGGTGATTTCTTACAAAACTAAAATACTCTCAGCATCAACCAGCAATTGTGCTCATTAGTATTTACCTAAAGGAGTTGAAAACTTATATCCACACAAAAACCTGCACACAGATGGGTATAGCAGCTTTATTCATAATTGCAAAAACATAGACTCAAACAGGATGTCCTTCAGTAGGTTAATGAATAAATTAGACAAGGGAATATTGTTAAGCACTGAAAAGAAATGAACTATCAAGCCTTGAAGAGACATGGAGGAAACTTAAATGCATATTGCTGAGTGAAAGAAGTCAATCCGAAAACAAACAAACAAACAAACAAATCTACATATTGTATAATTTCAACTATGTGATATTGAGGAAAAGGCAAAACTATGGAGACAGTAAAAAGTTCAGTGGTTTCCAGGGCTTTCCTGGGAAGGAGGGATGAGTTGACAGAACACGTAAAATTTTTAGGCATACAAAACTACTCTGTATGATGCTATAATGGTGGATATATGTCATTATACCTTTGTCCAAATCCATAGAATGGACACACCAAGCGTGAACCCTAATGTAATCTTGGAAATCTGGGTGATGATGTGTCAGTGTAGGTCCATCAATTGTAACACATGTACCACTCTATTAGGGGACAGTGTTAATAGGGGAAGCTATGTGTATGTGCAGGGAGGGGGTAGAAGGTCAATCTCTGCACCTTCTGCTTAATTTTGTAGTGAACCTAAAACTGTTCTAAAAAAAAAAAGTCTACTAAAAAATGTGTGTGTGTGTGTGTTTTAAGAATTTCTCTAAAATACTAGGATATATATTACTATAAGTAAAGTAATTGTAATTATGTGTACCCAGATTCTCTCGGGATTTCCATATACAATCTGATTTGTATATAAGGATCTTTTTTTTCTTCTTGTTTTCCAATTTATTTTGTCTTAAGTATCAAGGAAAATGTTGAATCAAATAAGTAGTCATGGATTTATTTTTCTATTTGTAATTTGAAGGGGTGCACTTCTAACATTTAGGCATTAAATATGATATCTGCACTAAGTTAATGATAAATATTCTCTAATAGGTTAATTAAATTCATCTTATTGCTTCTTAAATAAATGTTTTTAAAATCTTGATTTAATTTGGAATTTTAGCAAATGATTTTTTTCATGTATTAAGATATAAACATTTTTTTCTTTTCTACTGCATTAACTTTTTTACAGTTTTAAAAAAAGCAAACCCTTTATCTTCTTGTTATAAATTCAATATGGACACAATGAATTTTCCATACTTTGCTTAAATTTTAGATACTAATATTTTATTCAAAATTTTTGCATACACTTTTAAGTATGAGATTAGAATAAAAATCGTTCTTTTATTCTGTCCTTATTCAACTTTGATATTTAGTTTATTTTAGTCTAATAAAATGTTTTGAAGAGGATGTTTTGTCTGTTATTCATGGAGGGTTAAAGAAATGGACACCATGTGTTTCATGTATGGTAGAAATCAACTGAAAGTTATCTGAGAGGTTATTGTATTTGGTGTTTTGCTTTGGTTAGCATATTTTTTAATAGCTAATGAATTCTCTTGGTCACTTATAAACATTTTGTTTTCTGTCCTTTTTCTTATGCCAGTTTTGATAAGAACTTTTACAGTTTTGCAAATTTTTAAAGGAAGTTATTTATTACTTAATTTTTTTTATACTTTTGGTCACTTAGTTTATCTTGAGTACTAGCTATATTACTAATCACTTTGGTTTCATAGTATAGTCCTCTTTTTTTCCTAACTTCTTTTTATGCCTTTCCTACTTCTTTTTCTTTATTGATTAATGCCTTAAGAAATGTTTTCCTTTTTTTAATTGGTCTCCAAGAAACATTTTTTATCTTTGTTGATATTCTCTAATCTAGCTTGATTTTAGGATTTCATAATTTCTGTTCTCAAAAATATTATTTTCTTCATTTTATGTATTTGGATTTATTGCGTTAGGCTTTTACAAACTAAGTTGTATACTGAGCTTAGCTCATTAATTTTTTTTTAATCTTAATTCTAGGTGCTATACATTTTTCTCTATGTACCAATCACTTTACTAATATCCTAAATGTTTTGACATTTCACATTTTACGTAGTATTCACTTCTGATTATTTTATAACCTACATTTTGATTCAGACGTTTTTATATCTCTCAATTATAGGATTTTATCTTTTTATTATTTGTTACCTTTTATATTAAAATTCTAATTTTATTACACAACTGTAAAAACAAATCTTAGTCCAAAAATCATCACTTCTTTAATATGTTTTAAGTTCTAGTACATGGTCAATGTTTATTAAAGTTGAAGGTGCTTGAGAAGTCTGTGTATTCTCTAATTTTAGGATGCTATATTCTATATTTGACGTTTAAGACATCGTTTGTTCAATTTTTGTTTTAAAAAACTTCTTTATTTAATTTACATTTTGGTTCATTTAATCTATCACTTTAAAAGAAAAGGGGACTAATAGCCTCATTATAAAAGGGAATTTGTTAGTTTTTTCTTGATATCCCATTCTTTGCTACTTTATGAATTTTGAAATACAAATATTAGTAAATGATACAATTGGATCATCATGGAAGGCTTTATCTTTCTAACAATGTTCACTTTCCCTTCGTGTCTATTTTTGGCAAATATATAAATTTTTGATCTTTATCCCCACCCCCCAAATCTTCCTTCTTGTGCCCAGTAAAATGCATATTGCTAATTCTTTCTCTCTTTTTATTTATCCAATTGTGATGATTTTGGTTTTTCAGGTAGAACTTTGGACCATTTCTATATAGTTTGTCTCCTGTTATATTTCGATTGCTTTTGTATTTTCTGTTTACCTGCCTTATCTTTATGGAAAATATCCACACTCTCCCTCTCTCTCTTTTTGTCTCTGTCTCAGATTTTACTATTTCAATGTACATAAGATTTCTCTAAGAATATTGTCAAAACAATTTTTTTCTTGCACCTTAGTAACATATAGACCTTAAAATCATTCAAATGAGATCACACCATTGACACTACAATGTTATTGTTTTCCAGTATTTAATTACAAATTTTAATTTTTCCTTATCAGTCACTATTATAATATATTATATCATCTGTGTTCAGTTCCCTTCATCCAGAATAACATTCTTTAGAAGTTATGTGTGTAAAAATGTATTGATGACAAATCATTTCATTTGCCCAAGCATGTCTCATTGAGCCAGTTTCTTGTTCTTGAATGATACTTTACCAAGTTCAAAGTTCCAGTTTGGCAAACTTGCTCAGAACTTTGAAGAACTCTATCTACTCAACTCTAATTTCAATTTTTCCTCTTTAAAGTCTTATGCACTATATAATTATTTTTGTGCTCCCCCACTAATTTTATTTTATTTTATTTTTTCTTCTGGGTGTTTAGCAATTTTATTTCAATATATTTAGGTGTGATTTTCTTTTTTTTTAATCATATATGGAATTTGTGAAGCTTCCTGAATATGATGATATTTTCCACTTTTCTACTGAGTATTTCTTTCCCTACCCATTGTTTTTCTGGTCATATTTTCTGAATTTTCTATTTTTTTAAATTTCATATTACTTTCATTTTAAACTCTCTTACTTTTTCCTAACTCTTTATTCCTTTATGTTCTATTCTGACAAAGCTTACAAATCAATTTGTAATGTATAGGAATAATTAAGGATAATTTTCTTAATTATCAGGTCAGTTAAATCTTAATAGATGCTTAATACCTTCATTTGTTTTTTGAATTTCAATGATTAGGCATTTCATATCTAGAAATTGTATTTCCTTTTAATGTCTATCACTTTTTTATTTTATCATGTTTTAAATTTTACTAATATCTTAAAATTTATTTATGCACTTATATTTTTCATCTGTAGCCAGTATTTTTTACTTTCTAGAGTTTGGCAAATTGCTGATTTAGCTGTTTGTTGTTTACTGTGACTCTATTTCACAGTGGTTTGTTTTATTGTTCATTTTGTAATTCAGAATTGTGACTTTCTATTTGGTTGTTCCAATCTATGAAAATCCTGTGAGGTCCAACTTAGGTGTTTGCTTGCTTCTACCAGATGATCTAAAGATTTACTGGACCCATAGTATATTTTGATGCTTATTTTCTAGGTTTTTATTTGATGGATCACACAGGTGGTATAATTTCAAACCCCTAGCCCATTTGATGATAGGCCTGTAATTTGAGTTCTTAGGAGATACATAAATATGTATACATATATATGTATATGTATATAATATATATACATGTATATACTATATATATATATATTTTTTTTTTTTTTTTCAGTAAGATCTCAGGTCAAGATAGACCTGCTCTAATTTTACTTCCCTTTTCCTGTAGTCAGGTTTAATTTCAATTCCTTCTTTTACTTATCCTGAAGCTGCTGAGAATCCCAGTTTGGGCTCAAGTAGTTCCAAGAAATTGTCTTTTATACCGACATGGCCTTTAAATTATCAGCAAAATCCCCAAGAGGCAGCTGAAATATTGTCAGAAACTGAGCTTTATAATTTTAGAGCCATCTTTTCAACTACTGGAAATTTAACTTTTTAAATGTGTTCTACCACTTAAAACAGTGTTTGGTATGTTTTCAATAGTTTCTTAAGAGATTTGTGTATATCCCCAGCTGACACCTGGGTCTGTTTACTTCCCTTTGGCTCATTCAAGTAGGAATTTTTATTTGTTCATACATATCTTGTCACAAAACCAAGAGAAGAATTTTCATTCATCTGTATTTTAACCCCCCTCCCAGCCACTAGACAACCTCCTATTAAATTCCTCTCCTTGGAACCCATCCAAACTTGGCAACATAGCATTAAAATAGTAATAATATATTAACTGCCTAATATGAATCTAGGTAAAATTATGAGTACTTTGCACATACTGATTCACTTAAACCAAGAAAATAATATTTTTATGCCCATTTCAATAATGAAAAATCTGAGGTATAGATTAAGTAATATGGTCAAGGGAGTAAATTAATTCATAACTTACACCTAAAAAACCTGTTTTCAGAGCCCACCCTTAAAATAACTATTCTTTATGTTATACTCCCTCATGTTCTACATTTTTTGATCTTCAGGATTAATGTGATATTTAGCTATCTGGTTTATCAGTTTCCTCTTAAAACCAACTGCTGTCCTAATTATATAAATTACAAAATATTTAGGACAACTCATCAAAAACACTAGGGTAGTGTCCCCTGAGTTTTTTTTTTTTTTTAATATCAGTAATTATTACTTCTAATCTATTTCAACTACTTACTCTAATTTTTCCACTTTCGACCTTAATTTTTTATTGCAGTTTCCTCCTCTAGAATCTTAAAAACAAAACATACTCTGCAATTTCTGCAGTGCTTTCAATATCTTATTCAAAACAAACCTCACTTTTAAAATTAGGGAAATCTCTACATGGAGATGTCTCATATCTTTTTTTGCCTCAATTTCCTCATCTGTAAAATAATGCTCTTTCTCCAAATATTTCATAATCTAAACAAGATAGTATGTGTAAAAGCTGTGCCATTAACCTTAAAGATTAGTTCTGATTAAAGGCTTAAAATGTACTCCATTACTTTTCTCTTAGTACTTCAGCTATGTTGTAATATTTTTCATTTCCTGGCTAATTCTGTGTTCTTATAGGACTTACTATTCCCTGTAATTATCTAGTTTATGTAATTCACTTGCTTATATTCTGACATTGCCAGCTTTGAGAAAAGCATCACGATGTTGCTGCATAAAAAGCAATTGTTTGTTAACAATCATTTGAAGTAGTTAATAAACAGAAAATGCTTATTTTAAAACGTGTTTTGCATCCTAGCATTACAGTTTATTAACTTTAGATGTTTATTGTGTTTTACTCAAGTTTTAGTCAATTATTTGAGGGTTTGGAATTTACATAATAAATTATAATCTCCCCTACTGAAAATAATGGCAACCAGCATCTGGTTGGTCTTTTGTGCAGTGCCCTGTTTTTCAGGAGCAGATTATTGACATGAAGGTGTAAATCTATATTTGGAAAATGCCAAAATAGTAACACAAGTCTAGATTAATAAAGGAAATGTCCTTGTATCTGGTTTTTGTAAAATATCAAAAAAGACAATTTTTTTTTATAACAAACATTTGGAAATTTGACAAATGTAAAATATTTGCCTGTCATGACCATTGTTCTTTTCTTATAATAAAGTCAAATATCCATAGCAAATGTACCTTAATATTTAAAAATAGATTTAAATTCTTTATGTTTCTAAATATAAATGCTTTATGTTTAGAAACAAAGTCTTTATGTTTAGGAACGTAAATTTTTTATGTTTAGAACTACTATTGTAACTTTACACTTAAATACTTTTAGAAAAAATAATTAAGTTGCACTTTTTACTTGATTTTCTGTGGCATACCACAGACCCTTTTAAAAACTTCAATCTAGACAATCTGCCAGTTACTACTGAGTTTTAAAAATACTAATTAGATTTGATGAGTTTTAATTACATGGAGTGGAATTACAGAAACATTTGGATAAATATAATGAATGTCTAGAGAATTTAAGCCCCTAACATTAATTTACTTATTAATTATAAAATTTTATTCTCGTTAAAAAAAATAAGTATATTAGCCATTTCTAAGCAAAAAGGGAATATGAATAGGACAGAAACTTTGCACAAACTGGAAAAATAATTTTTTACCAGCTGCTGGGATAGGATTTTACCCAACACGTACTCATACCCTAGTTTAGCAGTCTATTGAATGTATCAAGTCATAATAGTAATTCAGTCCTTCAGCTCAAGTATTCCTAAAACTACTCTAGAGGGTCTTGGAACACTGGCATTTCATATATCTCTTCAATTATTTATTTATTTATTTGTTCCTATGAGAAGACATGATTCCTCACTTTCTAGGTGGTTTTATTTTGTTATGTGAAATAATTATCTGAGCTGTATATTTTACTCCTCCCTTAGGAAGAAATTAGAGTGATTAAAATCTTGCCTACTGTATTCTCAAGGTATCATTGTTTTTGTTTGCTCTTCTTACAGTGTTGTGAACATACCTAAAGAAACATTTGATTGTTGATATTATTTTTATAAAGTGTGGCTTTCTTTCACATGATTTCTATGCTACAGTTTAATTTTCAGTTTATTTTAGTTGTAACTTAAAATCGGTCAGCTAATGGTATCCCATTTAATGCTGATGTTGGTAACAACAAAGAAGGTAAGATCGCTATGTGTTTTCCTTATTAATTAATACAGTAAATCTGGATTCTAGTGAAGTGGACGTACGAGTGAAATGAAGAAAACTATATTCAGATGAGAGATGTATAAAATCGCTAAGACTGAGTTCACATATTTTTGGACATTTTATCTATTTCCATGAAAGCTAGAAAATTTTCAAGCTTACATTGATTTTTTGATATTCTGATAAGGTGATATTCAGTTTAATCAGGTCTGTGGCAGGCAGAGACCCATATCTATAATTAGATGTTGCTGTGTTTGCCTTACATTTTGTGAGACATCCAGTTTGTTTGAAGTTGAATACAACTGCATTTACACAAAGCATTACTTTTGGATTTTTATGGTTTACAAACCTGTATAGTGACCTACGTGTGCATATATTTCTGACAGCACATAAACCAACCTGTAATTTTTCTAAGTGTAGTGGTCACAGGCAAAACACCAAATGCAGTGTGTAATGCAACATGTTTAAATCAGCATCTTTACCTTTTGACATCTTTACATTTGAACCTTAGTCATAGAAATGTCACTGCTATACTCACAGCTGTTTC
This sequence comes from Cynocephalus volans, assembly GCF_027409185.1. Taxonomy (NCBI): domain Eukaryota; kingdom Metazoa; phylum Chordata; class Mammalia; order Dermoptera; family Cynocephalidae; genus Cynocephalus; species Cynocephalus volans. The sequence goes on along the minus strand of NC_084468.1, from coordinate 144,078,034 downwards.
TTGTTGTTTTGTTTTGTTTTGTTTTCTTATAGTACTGTGGCTATGTTCCCCTTGGATGTTTGTGATTGCTTGCAAAATTTGATTAAATAGCACAATTTATACAAAAATCTCCTTTAAAGATATTGGTAAGTAATTCATTACACCTGTTACAAATAGCTCAGAGATGATCCAGAGTTATTGTTATTAGTGTATTTATGGTTTTCAAAAAAAGATCCAAGGATTAGATACATTTAAAATTTTAAAACTTAAAATGTAATCAATACTTTGAAAGCAAATAATTTCTAAAAGAACAGAAGAAATTACTTGGTGAAAAAATTTCATATGTGTAATAATATGAATTATGCTGGACTGCAATGGTTTGAGGGGAAGAATTATTACTGAGTTTTATGTCCCTAGCATCAGCTTCTTCAAGTCCCTGCATACAGTTGTAAGAAAATAATGGCATTTGTTATATGTTATAGGACACAATGCTGTTCACTCATTCCTGTTTTTAAATTCCTCTCAATGTTTGGTTTATTTTAAATGTGAGATATGATATTGAAGCACATTTCATTCATAGTCATTGTGGATCAAATGCCTCCCCTGCCCCCAAATTCATCAAAGCTTAAATTGTGTCCTCTGAAGTTCCAGGTGTCGGAAACTTGGACCCCACTGTAACTTTTGAGGGTGGTAAATCCTACTGTGGTAATAGAAAGATGGAGCCTTGAAGAGGGGATTAAATTGATGATTTAATGGTGGTCATGAGCATGGTTCTGAGGGCTTTAAAAGGAGAGCACAAGAGTTCTGTCTCTCTCTGCTCCAGCATTTTCTACCATGTGATGTAAGAAAATAATCTAAGTGATTCATTTTCAGAAATCACTTATCTGAGGGTGTTTTAACTGATTCAGGCCCAGCCCAAACGTTGTCTGACTGGTCCAGCTCGTTCCCGGAGGATCACGGAACAGATAGGGCTCGCCTTGAGGTGGTAATTAGTTACCAGCCCCCATTGTTTTCTTCACTCCCCATTTCTTTTTTCACAGGGCTTTAGCAGGCCTTTTTCGCAGGCTTGTCCTGAGCCCTCAGACAAAGAAATTTCTTACAAGGGGGAATAATTCTTAGGTGTTGTCCAGGAAGATTGTGCACCCCACAGTACTTTCAGCCAATGAGGAACTGGGGGGAGGGACTTGTGCACTAGGGAATAAATTGCTCAATGTTACCATTTCATGTGTGTCTGCCTTCCAGACACTCAAAACTTGCAAGGCCATTATTGAAGTCTCATTTCACGGTACCTCATGTCTCCATGTCCATCCTTTGGCATTAGACAGGTGAAGGCATTTCTCACACATGAGACTCTTGCATTGCTGTAAAGCCACCACCAAAGAAGTCCCTGATTGGTTGTGTTCCCTGGACTTTGGACTTCCCAGTCTCCGAAACTGTAATCAATAAATTTGGTTTTCTTACAAATTACCCAGTTCTGGGTATTTTGTTATAAGCAACAGAAACTTACTAATACAGTCATGATTTCATTTACCACCTATACATGAATGATTCTCAAATATATATATCTCCATCTTAGATTTCTCTTTTAAGTTCCATACCTACATAGCCAGTGGACTTCTCCACCTTAACTCTGAATCTCTCATCAGTACCTCATATTCATTCACCATAGCCAAGAATTATACCAATGAATTAGGGACATTGAGAGAGTGTTTCTCTTTTCAGTCAAAATATCCCTAACAAAGTATTGTTCAAGCCTGAAATCTTACAAACTTGATGATAATCTGCTTATTAAAAAAGCTGTCCATCATACAGTTTAACACATTTACTAAATATTTCACAATCAAATTCTCTCCACTTATGGCACCACTATGGTAGTCCAAAATTTCATCAAGGCAAATCTCTTTCAAATGCTATTAGCCTCCTGATTAGTTTCCCCATATCTATATTTGTCTTACCCAATATGGTTGCCATACTCATGACACAGAGATCACACAAAAAAAATGAAAACTGAGCATGTCAATTTTCTTCTAACTCTCAAAGCTTTCTCATGGCTCATAGAATGAAAATTCACACCTTACTATGATAGCTTCAAAAGCCTGGATCATTTGGCCAATTTGAGTTATTTATTTTCCATATGCTCTCTTCTTTTTTTAGATACAACAATCTCTTAGCAGTTTCTCAAAAATGCCGTGACCGGCACTACCTCATGTCTTTGCAAAACTGGTAAATTCTTTGCCTGGACAGCTGTAACATTTGCCCTTTCCTTTAGTTAATTCCTACTTGGCTTTCAGTGCACAGCTCAAATGTAACTTCCTCAAAAGAGGCTTCATTAAGCCTAGCACTAAAGTAGATCCTCTGGTTGCATGGCCACATAGCTTCCGATGTTTTTCCTTCATAACACTTATCACAGCTTAAAATATACAACTTGGCAGTATTGAATTACTCTGTATATACTACATGTGGCTCTAAGTTTCATGTGGTCCAGAGTCATATCTGTTTTTTCCCATTTAATTTTTGCCCCCAATTAATTGCGTGAAAATCAATACATGTATGTTGATAATAAATACCGAACCTGAAAAAAATTGTTTTTCAACTCCTGTTGGTTTGGTACTTGTTCACAGCTACCTGTATACCATGGTATCCATAAAATTAATGACTGTGGTTCAGAAATTGGGTAAACAGATCCAAATTACCTACAGAATGATCATTATTAGATTACTCACCCATAATTGTACCAGGTCAGAATATAATCAAATTTCTATTTTCTCTCACATGCCTCTTTTAAAAATCACTGCTTTATCCCCTTTTATGTCACCATAGAACCATATATCCCTGTAAAAGTTACCATTCTTCATCTGATCTATTTCTGCCATTGAATTTTCAAAATGAAAATGCTTTGTTTAGAAGAGGAAAAGAAAATGGGGAGTTGAGAAGAAATTTTTTAAAAAGCAAGTTTACAAATTTTGCATGCTATTACTTGATTAATATTCTTGTAAGATATCCTCTTTAATAATCAGATCCCAAATCAATTTTCTACATGAACTACACAGCAAATGTCATAAGAAATGTCCTTAAAGCTCCACTCTTATCTCACAATAGTAAATAGAGGGCAGCACATTGTGATGCAGATTTGCTACAATGTTCTGCCTACTTCACTAGCAAAAGGTTTCCAATGAATATCATTATCCTGCCCACAAAGAAAAGCACACCTAGTCATGGGCAAAACACTACTCTGAGTAAAATGAAAAGCCCTCCCAGCTAGCAAAAGGAACCACCTGAAATTTGAATGTTTGGAAACTACCCAGGGTGCAGGGAAGCAAGACAATAAGGACATTAGGTTATAGTTTAAGGAATCAAGAAGAGAGGTCAGCGTTACCACTGAGAGATGTTGAACTGAGCTTGATATTTAACAAAGGTTATATATTTGAGAGCTATAATAAAATATGTAAGGCTATGGAAATGACTGTGCTATTTAGAGGCATTATCAAGAACAAGTCTTAAAGTCCTCTCTAAAAAAAAGTACACAGTAAGTGAGGCAGTTTCATATCACGTGCTTCCAAAAAAAAGTCTTGAAGTGAAAATGTATGTAGTTTTTACCGTTTGCTATATATTATATATTCATACTAAAGGATTATTTTGCTACAAAATTAGGAGGCTCAAAGATAGATGCACATTTAATTTATCAGTGAATTGCTTTAAATTAAATTTATTTGTATAATCTAATATGTACTCTGTAATATACCACAAGGATCTTTAATTAATTACTTTTGTCATATTAAAAATTAAATAAAATTTAGATCTAAAAATCTCAGATAATGTAAGGCTCTGAGGTGTCTTAATAATCTATTTAATGTTTAAGTGAACAATAAACATAAAAGAGGCAGACTGACACTAAGATTATTGATGATTTTATAAGAGACCGGTCAAGATGGTGTAGAGGTAGAAAACGCATGACCCCTGTCTATCCCATCCTAAGGGTCGTGGCTGACACCCCTAAACAAAAATCAAGAGAAATGCAAAGCAATTTGATTTGATCACAGTCTTACATGACTCCAGGAGCCTTTGAAATGAAGACCCAAAAATACAGGGTGAACTATACATTTTTATGGTTAGGTTCTATGAAGCAGGGACAGCCCAGTAGAAATATGATTGAAGGGCTGACCCAGTGGCTCACTCGGGAGAGTGCGGTGCTGAACACTGCGGGTTCAGATCCTATATAGGGATGGCCGGTGTGCTCACTGGCTGAGCATGGTACGGGCGACACCAAGCCAAGGGCAACGATCCCCTTACTGGTCACAAAAAAATAAATAAATAAATAAATAAAAGAAAGAAATATGATTGAACAAAAAGGGCATGAGCTAATGCTAATAGACTGAGTGAGAAAACTCAGCAAGGACTGTCCAGGTGCTTCTTGGCCTCCCTGTGCATTACTTTTTTTTTCCTTGCTGTGGGGTAGGACCCTTCTGGAATGCACATCTTAATTTATTTATGGCCAGCTGGTAACAGAAAGGGGGATAGGGGGTTGAATGATATTTTTAGCCTTTATGGATGGTTTGGGGAAAGATGGATTCTAGTTTCCATGGCTTGTGTAAGGCAGGATGAGGGGGGTGAGGCAGAAGGGCAGGAGGTCAGATAGATCGTTTATGAGATCTTCACTTTAGGGAATCACTTTCTGAGATAGGGACATTCCATATTGAGTAATTTGACACTAACACCATTCCTATCATTAAACAAGGATATAAATTTTGAAGTAAATGCTCTTTATTGGTTTTTAATAAATTAATGATCACTTATTACTTATTTTAAACTGTATCTTTATTGATGTCTAAAATAAACACGTGTTATTCCTACATTTAAAATGTTATAATCATTTTGGATGACAAAAAACAATTGTGAACTCTGGACAAAATATATAAATAAAAAGAAGTACTTGATGGCTCTGAAGAGTGAATAAATACAGGCAGAGTTTGGAAAGAAGTTGAGCCACATGAATGTGTTTCCTTTTTAGGGTATGGGTGGCTAAAATAACAATAGGCAGTCTAAGTGTATTTCTGGCTGGATGAACCAGGGAATCAGGGTCACCAGAAAAGAATCAGGAAACCTTGAAAAGAGGGGAGTCAGAAGAAGAAACTTCAAATTCTGTGTACAAGTTTGCCAAGATTGCGTGTATGCGCAGAATAAACTAAAAGCAGTCTGATTTGAGATCTGAGTTTCTTCCCACTAAAGGTATGACAGATTTTGGGTCTAACCTGCTTTGTTAGAAAAAAACATCAACTCCCTTTAGAGTGATAGAAAATAATTCAGACTATCCATAGTTCAACATTCACAAAGTCCAGTATACAATCCCGTATTACTTACACGAAAAGCGTTACCCAAGTTAGTCTTGAGCATCATTTGTCTTTCAAGGACTTTATTGAAATGCCTGTTCAAACCTATTTTTTTTTTTTGGGGGGGGAAATTAAGAGACTGATAGTACGAATATTTGATTCAGATGTGCAGCAACTGAAACTCTTATATATTGATGGTGAGAGTGTAAAACATACACAGTTTTGGAAAATGGCTTGGCAATTTCATTAAATGTTAAACAAACACCTACTGTATCAGCCAACAATTCTACCCACAGTTATTTACCCAAGAGAAACAGAAAAATATGTCCACATGAAGAGTTGATAATGAATGTTCATGGGGGATATATTTATAATAGCATGAACAGAATGAATAAACCAACTATGGTAATGCATACAATGGAATAATACTCAGCAATAAGAAGTAACAAACCTCTGAAATATGCAAAAGGGCTGAAGGTCAAAAGCACTACGCTTTCATAGTGCTTTTAGAAAAGTCAATTTTAGAAAAGTCAATGTAGGGCCAAGCCTGTGGCGCACTCAGGAGAGTGCGGCGCTGGGAGCACAGCAACGCTCCCGCTGCGGGTTCGGATCCTGTACAGGTATGGCCCGTGCACTCACTGGCTGAGTGCCAGTCACGAAAAAGACAAAAAAAAAAAAAAAAAAGAAAAGAAAAGTCAATGTACTCTGTAGTGACAGAAAGACAATCATGGTTGCTTATAACTGAGGATGAAGGGAAAGGTGGTTTGTACTGAGATACAAGGATCTTTTAGTGATAATTGAAATGTTCGGTATCATGAGTGTGGTGGTGGTTTCACAGTAGCATACAACTTTAAAAGTGCATCACATTTTTTCTTTTAAGTGGTTGTAGTTTATTATGTTCATTTTATGCCTCATTAAAGTTCATATAATGAAAATTACATAATAAATGCATTATATTATTTATGCATAGATCTCTCTTGCAAGATGTATGTAACATAAATCGATGCTACATAGACAAAGCTTTTTGTACTTTTTCTAAAGTAGTACAGTATCAGAAAAAAAGTTTTGAGGAGTAACAGTCCCACATCTTAGAGTGGGATAAATTTGTCATGCTAAAATTGTGAAGGTGGACTTGTGCATTGATATCATTAGTAATAAAGAAGGTCCATTTTTGTAACAGAGTCCATTCAGGAAACAGAAATCACACAGTAATTTAAGTAAGGAATGTTTAATATAAATAATATTTAGCTATTAACAGGGGACTGGACACATGACTGGCTACAAAGATAAAGAAAACGCTAAGGAATATAGGAAGAATTGTTACAAGAATAGGTAGCAACAGGATCTTATAGAACAACAATCCGAAGACAGGGATTTCCTTACTTTGAATGACAGATAAAGACAACAGAGTAATTGTAAAGAACGCAGCCTGGATTTCATCTTATGTGGGAACATTATCTTAATTGATTAACAGCTAGTCTTAGTTCTTTATTATATTGCTATAAACAGAAAAGATAGACATTTAACAGCATAACATCTGATTTACAATTTTATGCTCAAATGCATTGTTTTCTACTTTTCCTTACTTATAGCTAATTCCATTCTTATAGGCAGGCTTATACTTTTAGTTTTTTATATTACTTTCCTCAGATAAAAAGACATATTATTCTGTTACACATTATTTTATATACTAAAGTAGAGCAGTAGTTTGCTATCTGTCCTCAAGAGGTCAGCTAACGCAAACTCACATCTTTATAGCATATACCTGATTCTGTGACCTTTCTCAAGCACACTCTAGTCTTATTTTATAATAGTCAAGTCTTATAAATGGGCTCCCTATTTCCATTCTTTCTTTTATATTAAACCTTGCCTCTCGTATTCCAATTTACTCATGTTATTAGAAATTATCACTTCATGTGCATTGGGATTAATGTTTGTCTGGTTAAGGTAAATGGTTGTTTACATCAGGGAATCACTGACGAAATGATGCCATATGTCTTAAAACTTGTTTTTTCAGTTTAAAACATAAAAAAGTACATTCATTCATAATCTTTTCTGTCGATGACTGGTATGCTTTATCTTTTATTTATAAAGTACTACTGTGAAATATCATCTATAATATACAGTTGAGTTCTTTAAACTAAGCATGATTTTGAAGATAATGGCAAAGTAATCTTAATTCAGAATCATTCTATGTTTCTATGATTTTTTCTCTAGTGTTTTAATGTTTGTTCTACTCTGAAATTTAGTTGTATTTCAGTAATGACATTCTTAAAGTAAACACAAAGGCAATATAATTTATAAAACTTATAGAATTTCAAACAAATGGTAATACTATTTAGTTTCTCACTTCCCTTATTGGCTTATATAATATCTCTTTAAATTACATGGTGCAATTATAAGTACAACTACCATAAATGAGATCAAACAAAATAGAATCATGGTAAGCATATATTTCATCAGACAGATAGATAGAGCATTTGCTTCTGTGCATCCTAGAGAATAACTTAGTATGACCTAAAGGTCATCATCAAATATTAGTCAAAATAGTAAATAGATGAATAATGGTAAATATGGCAGTGCCTTCTTTTCAGCTGAAATTGTTTTTTTTTTTTTTTAATTTCCACTGACTTTTCCAATTTTACTAGACCACTAACTAAATTAGCCACTTACACATTTAATGAATTTCTGCAAATCTATAAAATACAAAGACATGAAGCATGTTTTATTAGAAAAAGTACCAGATTCACAGATACTTACTCAGGCATGCATGAATTTAATCATTTACTGAACCATTTATTTAACCTCTTCCTGTTCCCTGGGCATTATGCTTAACATTGGGGATATAGAAAAGAACAGAACAAATCAAAGGCCTGGGTGGGTTCAAGTTCAGTCTTTCTTACCAGATAAATGATCTGGGAAAAATCACTTTCCCATCCCAATCTTCACTGTTTTCTGTTCTAAGATAGAAAGTATACATAGATCTGATGAAAATTAAAGGAGTTAATATGGAGATAAACCACTCGTAAATATTCACATAAATAATTCCCTACAATACCTGTTTTTATTAACACACCGAAGCTTTCTTAAAATAATGACTATTGCAAGTAAAAGAAGAAAGAAATGGCAAATGAGAGGTAAGTGAGGGCAATTGCAAACATTTGCAGGATTGGGAGACACTGAGAAAATAATAACAGGAAGTAGAAAAATACTTAGCCCTTAAGAATACGATCTTGACACTTCTGAAGGAACACGGGGAGTCTGTTTGAATTGTCATGATAACTATTTTGTTAGTTTCTTTTAATTTGTATATTTTCTCTGATATAGAATAATTATGATTAGAGGTAAAGTCATAGGCGTTGAGAAGTTAGAAAAATTCCCCGGATATATAAAACAAGAGCCTTATTAAGTTGATCAAAGAAAACGTTACTTACGCTTAAGTTTACAATGTTAATTAAAATTTTCAAATCACTGTAATCCATAGTCTTAAATATACAGAGTTAAATACCATAGACCTCTTTTTAGATCTTCTATGAAAAACATTCCTTTCTTTTTTTAAAACACATGATCTTCAATGTCATTGGTGATATGCAAATGATAGTTAAAATCTACAGAAATGTTGTAATTGTGTTTCTAGATAAAAGCATTTTCACATTTCTTTCAATTTATATGATATTAAATTGAGCTATTTTTTTTTCCAAATTAGTCCTCTAATGTAAACCCTCTGATAAAATGTTAATAAATTGTAAAATACATTCATATACTTCCTAGAGCTACATGCACTTCCCTGAGTCTTAGCTAGTAATTGCTCTTGGGCGATTTATTTATTTATTTATTTTTAATTATAAATTTTAAGGTCAAAGCTTGAGAACTTTAGTGTATCTCATGTTTTTTTAAACTAATATTCACTCCCTAAAAATAATTTTCTCCTACTATGTTCGTAAGAGATAACATGGGGCTACTAGGTAGGTCAGGCCAAGTGTAACTAAGGCAAGAATAGGATATTATTGAGTAAATCTCACACATACTGTGCTTGGCAGGTATGTATTTAGGTAGAAGCAGTAATTAAAACAAGAAAAAAATTAACATATTTATTAAACAAATATTTACAGAAAGGTGTCATGTGTCAAGCATTTTTCTAGATGTTGGGGATAAAACAGTGAATAAAAACACAAAAATGCTTTCCCTTACAGTGCAAAAATATTTTACTTTTATTATTTTATGAATTCAGCTTTATAATGTAATAGGAAATCAGGAGATTGAGAAAAGAAACTCTGAGTGAATTTTAAGAATTTCAAAACAGTCTTACAGAACTAGGGTTTGGACAGGATGGGACAAGAAAAATTCCAACCCAAACAAGTATTTTAAGGTCAGCATCCAAAGTTAAAAATAATGGGTCAAGATAAAAGGGAAATGAATCCTGTTCAAAAAAGGAATAGTAAACTGGTGTAAAATAAGGAATGCTCAATGGCCTGTGCCTTGGTCGTATTAGCCCTAGGTGAATGAAAATTCAAATTGAAGCAAAGCTTACCACTAAGCTTCCTAGATAATTGAAGTGGATATTTAACAAAAGGACAAAATCAACCTGGTATGCTTCAAAGTGGAATAAAAAAAATCATATACTTTGTTCTTTCAAGCCAACCTTAAAAACAAAACAAAAAAAATTTTTTAGATAGTTTTCTTATTTAAGAAAAAAAACTTTATTTTATTTTAAAACAGTAAAATATCCCAACTTTAATTTCTCTATTAAATTATAAGTAACATGGTATTAGCATATATTTCTCCCATATGTCAAGAGAAGGTTAAAATTACTATGGCAGCTGATGCATCCCGAAAGGACTACAGTTAAATAATATGAAGCTCTCTGCCTTGGAGGTTCTAAGGTAAGTCAAGATTCACTTTGTCCTTTAGATTGCTGCTTTTGTACAAAAATGACATTTTGGTTGAAATTCATGTTTGACAGCTCTATAATGTGATTTTCCAGAATGTGTTGAAGTGGAACCAAATGTCATTGCCTTCATTCAGTAGATTTTCTGCCTGATGGAACAAACCATTAGTATTCTATTTATTTTTACAACTGATGAAAAAATTGATTATTTTGATTTGTGGCATTCTTTTACACATAGTTTTCCAGAAAATAAAGATCCTATATTAGTCCTTATATATGCTCCTGACTGAGCATTAATTGACTTTGACCTGTAAGAGACTGCCTATGTTTTGTTCCATCTTGGCATTATTTGTAATAGCAGTCAATAGGTGGTATGTTGGACTAAGGGATGCGTGTGAGTGGTGGGAGAATTCTGTGTAATAATTTAAAGGGTGTTCTTGTCAAAGTCCTCCAGAAGTGTCAAGAATGAAAAGGGCATTTTGTAATATAAAACCAATTCATAATCTGAGAGTAGAAACAAAGCTGAGTAAGCTATAAATGCTGAGTCTAAAACACTAGGGTCTTGGACACACTTCTTTTGGAGAAGGGAAGCAGAGGCTGAAGGTGTTGGTTCTAGGTCAGCGTGTTACAGAATTTTCTGGCTGGGAAGTTAGCCTGGGAAAGCAAAGATATACAGGCTTTTAGGTCCTAGAATTATGAAGCCCAGCCAGACAGGGACGTTTGTTTGTTATTGTTGTCATTTTAAAGTAAAATACTGCTTAGTTTTTTTCTATCAAATTAATCAAAGTAACCTTAGTGACTCTAGTGATGCTGTAACTACTTGGAAAAGAGGATGTTATTAGACATCATAGTAATTTAAAAATGATTTTCTAAGAGTACATTTTGCTGCCTATCTCTATTACATTAATAAAAGGAGGAAAATTTAGCTATTAACATACAGATTGTGATTTTAATCTATCTACTTCGGATAGTGAATTTGGGAAGAAAACAAAAAACAAATGTTCTATAGGAGACACCAAAAACCACGGTGTTTATCATTTTAAATGTACACACTTAATTTCTCATTTTCTTTTGTTTTCCACCAACACTTTTCAGCATGAAGATGCATGTATTTAAGAAATCAGGCTGCTGAAATGGTAGATGGGTTATCTAAGAATTTCCACATAAAAGACCATCATTTGATATAAGATTGATTATTTTACGCAATGAACACAGACATAAGGTATTAGAACAAAGAGTATTGTCAATCAAGTAACTGGAAAATATCCTGTGGCCCCAGGCTGTACATATTAATGCTATGATACTCTGTTCACGGGAAATCTCTTGAAAATGAAGTAAGCATTATACTTCCAGGCTCTAGATCTTTTTCATGAGAATAAGAAACAAACATTGACTTTTCTGGAGTCAAAGCCGACTTTGCTACCTTCTTTTCACTAATGCATTATACGTAAATCTCTTGTGCAAACCTGTGAAAGTTGTCTGACCTTTCCTGCCTCAGCTGCCTCCCTGTGGTACAGCTTCTCTCTTATTTCCAGCAGCTGTACCATTTCTCATTCCTAATTCTGAGTCTCTTTGATGGCCACTTACAGGCGATAGTTTTTCAATTTGATTTTTAACTTGGTTATGGTATATCAAGTCTACTAAGATTCTCTTTTCAATTACCCTGATGTGATCCTAGGACTAAAGTCTTTCTCAATTGATTAGTTCTCCTTCTTTCATTAGAATTCAACCTAGACTAGTCTAACTTAGTTGATACCTTTTATTAACCAACTGTCAACCTCATGGAGTTTCTATGGGGATTAAATTATATAATGCATTTAAGGGCCTAGCATATTGCCCCCTACCAAGATAACCTGTTATAGTCAGATGCTCTTCCTGTACCTTAAAGTTTTATAATAGCATTGTCCACAAGAAATATAACATGTCCCACATATATGATTTTAATTTTTGTTAACAATATTAAAAACATATAAAGAAATAGGTGAAATTAGTTTAATGTTATATTTTACTTAAAATATATTCACAATTATGTCACCGTGCAATTGATATGAGAAGTATTAATGAAATATTTCACTTATTTTTGTTTGTACAAAGTCTTCAAAATCCAGTGTGTATTTAACACTTACAGAATATCTCGGTTCAGATTACCATTATTTCAAGTACTCAATAGCCACATGAGGCTTGAGGCTACTGTATTAGACAGCAGAGCTGTAAAGTTACATGGATCTAAATTTAAAATATGACCTAATACTCATTTTTTAAATCAGATCAGATCACTTCACTAAAATGTTCTACATTTTCCAATGATTCTTATCCCTTTGAGTTAAAAGTCTGGGCAATAAATTACTGCATCCAAGGTTTTCTACTGACTGACCCTTGTCAATTTCTCAAATCTGATCATCTGTCGCTTTCCCCCTCTTATGCATTTCTTCAGGCACACTGCCTTCTTGCTTCTCTTCAAATAAGATACACTTTTACCACCTCAGAGCCTTACCTTGCTATTGATTTTGTTTGGAATCCTCCTTCATATCTTTCTTTACATGAATGCTATTCACATTATTCAGATCTCTGCTCAAATTTCAAATCATTAGAGAAGATTTGCAAATCACTTCACCTACAATATCAAACTTTTCACAATCCCTCTCATTATTTTCTCTCCCACTACTCCCCATAGCATTACACTGCACCATTTTTCTTCTCTGTACTATAATCATTGACTTTACATTCTCTAAATTAAAATTTGCATTTTATGAATAAAATTACCTGCCCTGTTCACTGGTGAATCTTCAGTACCAGAAATAATGTCTTTCTCACCATATGTGCTCAATAATGTTCGAATATTTGCGGAGTGCATGATATATACCTTTAAGTAAAACCGTAATATTCAATTAAATGAGGCATTTTTTTCCTATAAATCCAGATGAATATATAAACACATAGAGAAAAGTATATGCAAATATGAGGAGTCTGAAGAACTGTCCTAAAAGCACCAAATCCAGAGGACTTAAAATGACAATATGCAACATTATGTATCTGAATAGAAACTAGCTAAGCATTAATATTCTTTCATCACAAAGTTTCAAGTACTAGTTTTTCTTAAATGATACGCAGGAATATCAAAAAGTTTGCGGAAAAATGGAGTTAAAAGATAAAAATAAAAAGTATAAACTTTATTTCTCAATGCAACCTCCATCAAGTTCAACACACTTTGGTAAGTGATGACACCAGTCATTTGGCCTATCCCTAAGAACTGAAGGTCCTGGGAACTTAACCATGTCACTGTAGTCTTTTTTAGATTATTAACGGAAGAAAAATGAGGGCTCTTCAAAGCTTTTTAAGATTAAGAAACAAAAAGACATCAGAAATAACCAAATCAAGACTGGCAGGTGGATGTCTAATGATTTTCCATCAAAACTCTCATATAACTGCCCGTATGCGATGAGAGGAATGAGCAAGAGCATTGTTATGCTAGAGAAGGACTCTCCGGTTAAACATTCCTGGGCTTTTTCTGCTAAATCTTGGCTAGCTTCCTCAGACGATCTCATAATAAGTGAATGTTATTCTTTGACCCTGTAGAAAGTCAACAAATAAAGTGCCTTGTGTATCTCCAAAAAACTGTTGCCATGACCTTTGATCTTGCCCAGTCTGCTCTTGCTTCGACTGGACCACTTTCACCTTTTGGTAGTCATTGCTTTCTGCTTTGTCTTCAGAATCATACTGGTTATAGTGGATTGAATTATGTCCTCCCAAAACTCACTAAGGCTTGAATTGTATCCCCCAAGTTTTATGTATTAGAAACTTAGCCCCCACTGTGACTGTAGAGAGGGTGGGAAATCCTATTTTGGTAATGGAAAGGTGGAGCCTTGAAAAGGTGATGGGGTTGTAGGACCATGCAGTAGTGAATGGATGAAAACTGGTGGTCAGGGACGTGGTTCTGAGAGCTTTAAAAGAAGAAGAGAGTCTGTCTCTCTCTCTGCTCTCTCTGCTTCCACCATCTTGCAATGTGAGACTCCTGGGTCACTGTTGCCACGACCAGATGGACTTTGGACTTCCCAGCCTCAGAAACTGTAAGCAATAAATGTAATTTTTCTTTATAAATCACCCAGTTTCAGCTATTTTGTTATAAGCAACATAAACGGACTAATACACTGGTAAAGCCATGTGTCATCTCCTGTTACAATTCTTCAAAGAAATGCTTCAGGATCTTGATTTCACTTGTTTAAAATTTCCATTGGAATCTCTGCTGATCTGTGTGCAACAGTTTTGGCACCCATATAGCAGACAATTTGCTCAATTTTAATTTTTTAGTCAGAATTGTGTAAGTTGAATAAATTGAGATGTCTATCGTGTTGGCTATTGTTTCTCCTGTTTATCATTGGTTCTTTTCAATTAGGACATGAATAAAATGAATTTTTTTCTTACAAATTGAATTGGATGATTTATCACTGAAGGCTTCTTTTTCAGCATCTGCTAGTCCCTTCTTAAAATTTGTTATCCATTTGTAATCTGCTGATTTCTTTGCGGCATTGTCCCCATGCACTTTTTAAAGCATCAATGATTTCACTATTCTGCCACTCAACTTTCCCGATAAATTCAATGTCTGTTGTTGCTTCAATTTTAGCAGAATTCATGTTGCTCTGATAGGGGCTCTTTTCAATCTGATGTCTTTTCCTTCTTAGCGCTCAAACTAGACCCTGTTCAGACACGTTAAAACAAGTTAGTATGAGTTTGTTTTGGTGCAAAAAAGTTTTTTCAATCCATGCATAGTTTTTTTTCATAATACCCATTTTCTATGAACTTTTGGAAGACCTCTCATTTGAGTAAGGTTCTCTATCATTTGTATAAAGTGATAAACAATATTTTTTCATAGATAACTGTAAGTATTAGAATTTGTTGATCTAAAAGGCCAGAGCATGATCTATTTTAAAAAGGATACATTTGACTGTGTTTTAAATTACAAACTTTTGTGCTTCAAACAATACCATTAAGGAAATAAAAAGACTAGCCACACAGTGGGAGAAATATTTGAAAACCATATATTTGAGAAAATACTTGTTTTTAGGATATTGATAGTAAAAAGATCAATAATCCAATTAAAAATGAGCAAAACATTTCACAACATTTCACCGCAGAAATATGTGTATATAACTAATAAGCACTTGAAACAATGTTCAGCATTATTGGTCATTAGGGAGATGCAAATTATAACCAAAGCCAGGTACAACTTCAAGTTGCTGTAAGGGCTATAATAAAAAGGACAGACAGTAACAGCTTCTGGCGAGGATGGGCAGAAACTAACATCCTCCTACATTTTTGTTGGGAATTCAAAATGGTGCAGTCACTTTGGAAAACTATTTGGTAGTTCTGAAAAAAGTAAAACCTAAATTTATCATACCACCTAGTGATTTCACTTTCAGATATCTACTCAAGGGAAATAAAAACATATGGGTAGACAGCCACATGCATGCAAATGTTTATAGCAACATTATTAGTAATAGCCAAAAGCTGGAAATAACCCACAACTAGTGGATGGGTAAACAAAATATGTTTACTGGTTTAATACTGTCTCTTAAAAACTTCATGTCCACTTGGAACCTTAACATGTGACTTTGGAAATACGGTCTTAGAAGATATAGTTAGTAAAAATAAAGTCAGATTGGATTTAGGTGGGATCTGATTTAATGACTGACCTCTATAAGAAGAGAGAAAAGAGGAGACAGAGACAAACACGAAGAATTACATGTGATGATGGATGCAGAGATTGGAGTGATCTCTTTACAAGCCAAGGAAACTTCAAGGATTGCCGGAAACTACAAGAAGCTAGGAAGAGGCAAGGTAGTTTGGATCATCAGAGAGAGAGTATATCTCTGCTGAAACTGGTTTCAGATGTCTAACTGCCAGAGCTGTGAGAGAATAAATTTAAGCCACAAAGTTGGCGGTGCTTTGTTACAGCAGCCCCAGAAAACTAATACAATGTGGTACAACAGAAGGCCATCAAGGCATAAAAAGAAATACACTACTGATATATATCTATATATCTATATATCTATATCTATATCTATATATATATAAACACATGGATGAATTTCAAAATAGTATGCCAATAGAAAGAACACAGACTCAAGAGTTCACATATTGCATGTTTCATTTCTGTGAAAGTTCTGCCTTATATAGGGGCAGAAAGTAGATTAGTGATTTCCTGGGTTTGCTGGTAAGGAGCATTGTCTGCAAATGGTCAGAATGAATTTCTTTGAGGGGATGGAAATGTTTTCAAACTGGATCATTTTGGTGATTATGCATCTCTGCAAACTTGCTAATAATCATTAATTGTATACTTAAATGAGTAACATTTATGGTATATACATTTTACCTCAATAAAATTCTATTTAATAAAAAGAAAAACAGATGCTATGAAAAAGAGTGATATGAGAAATTAAATTGAAAAGACTGGAAGCTCTTGATAATGTAAGTCAAGATCAATGGATTGGAAAAAAGAAAAAAATTATATATCTAGAATCTCTTTATATACTTTCCAGCTTCTTTATTCTGAAAAAAGCACTTTTTTTTAATTATTATTTTTTTATATATATATATTTTTTTTAAATTTTATTTTGTCGATATACATTGTAGCTGATTATTGCTCCCCATCACCAAGACCTCCCTCCCTTCTCCCTCCCCCCTCCCCCCCAACAATGTCCTTTCTGTTTGCTTGTCGTATCAACTTCAAATAATTGTGGTTGTTATATCTTCTTCCCCCCCCCCCCGGTTTTGGTGTGTGTGTGTGTGTGTGTGTGTGTGTGTGTGTGAGTGTGTGTGTGTGTGTGTGTGAATTTATATATTAATTTTTAGCTCCCAACAATCAGTGAGAACATGTGGTATTTCTCTTTCTGTGCCTGACTTGTTTCACTTAATATAATTCTCTCAAGGTCCATCCATGTTGTTGCAAATGGCAGTATTTCATTCGTTTTTATAGCTGAGTAGTATTCCATTGTGTAGATGTACCATATTTTCCGTATCCACTCATCTGATGATGGGCATTTGGGCTGGTTCCAACTCTTGGCTATTGTAAAGAGTGCTGCGATACACATTGGGGAACAGGTATACCTTCGACTTGATGATTTCCATTCCTCTGGGTATATTCCACACAGTGGGATAGCTGGGTCATAAGGTAGATCTATCTGCAATTGTTTGAGGAACCTCCATACCATTTTCCATAGAGGCTGCACCATTTTGCAGTCCCACCAACAATGTATGAGAGTTCCTTTTTCTCCGCAGCCTCGCCAGCATTTATCGTTCAGAGTCTTTTGGATTTTAGCCATCGTAACTGGGGTTAGATGGTATCTCAATGTGGTTTTGATTTGCATTTCCCGGATGCTGAGTGATGTTGAGCATTTTTTCATATGTCTGTTGGCCATTTGTATATCTTCCTTAGAGAAATGCCTACTAAGCTCTTTTGCCCACTTTTTAATTGGGTTGCTTGTTTTCTTCTTGTAAAGTTGTTTGAGTTCCTTATATATTCTGGATATTAATCCTTTGTCAGATATATATTTTGCAAATATTTTCTCCCACTCTGTTGGTTGTCTTTTAACTCTTTTAATTGTTTCTTTTGCTGTGCAGAAGCTTTTTAGTTTGATATAATCCCATTTGTTTATTTTTCCTTTGGTTGCCCGTGCTTTTGGGGTCGTATTCATGAAGTCTGTGCCCAGTCCTATTTCCTGAAGTGTTTCTCCTATGTTTTCTTTAGGAAGTTTTATTGTTTCAGGGTGTATATTTAAATCCTTAATCCATTTTGAGTTGATTTTAGTATACAGTGAGAGGTATGGATCTAGTTTCATTCTCCTGCATATGGATATCCAGTTATCCCAGCACCATTTGCTGAAGAGGCAGTCCCTTCCCCAGGGAATAGGCTTGGTGCCTTTGTCAAAGATCAGATGGAAGTAAGTGTGTGGGTTGATTTCTGGATTCTCTATTCTATTCCATTGGTCAGTGTGTCTGTTTTTATGCCAGTACCATACTGTTTTGGTTATTATAGCTTTGTAGTATAGCTTAAAGTCAGGTAGTGTTATGCCTCCAGCTTTATTTTTTTTGCTCAGCATTGCTTTGGCTATGCGTGGTCTTTTATTGTTCCATATAAATGTCTGAATAGGTTTTTCCATTTCTGAGAAAAATGTCTTTGGAATTTTGATGGGGATTGCATTGAATTTGCATATCACTTTGGGTAGTATGGACATTTTCACTATGTTGATTCTTCCAATCCAAGAGCATGGAATATCTTTCCATCTTCTTGTATCCTCTCTAATTTCTCTCAGCAGTGGTTTGTAGTTCTCATTATAGAGATTTTTCACCTCCTTGGTTAACTCAGTTCCTAAGTATTTTATTTTTTTGGTGGCTATTGTAAATGGGCATACTTTCTTGATTTCTCCTTCTGCATGTTCACTACTGGAGAAAAGAAATGCTACTGAGTTTTGTGTGTTGATTTCGTATCCTGCTACTGTACTGAAATCATTTATCAATTCCAGCAGTTTTTTTGTAGAGGTATTAGGCTGTTCGATATATAGGATCATGTCATCTGCAAACAGGGACAGTTTGACTTCATCTTTTCCAATCTGGACGCCCTTTATTGCCTTCTCTTCTCTGATTGCTCTGGCTAGTACTTCCAACACTATGTTGAATAGGAGTGGTGAGAGTGGGCATCCTTGTCTACTTCCTGTTCTTAAAGGAAAAGCTTTCAGCTTTTCCCCATTCAGGATGATATTGGCAGTGGGTTTGTCATATATGGCTTTAATTATGTTGAGATACTTTCCCTCTATACCTAACTTATAAAGGGTCCTTGTCATGAATGAGTGCTGAACTTTATCAAATGCTTTTTCAGCATCTATAGAGATGATCATATGGTCCTTGTGTTTGAGTTTATTAATATGGTGTATCACATTTATTGATTTGCGTATGTTGAACCAACCTTTCATCCCTGGGATGAATCCCACTTGATCGTGATGAATTATTTTTCGTATGTGTTGCTGTATTCTGTTTGCTAGTATTTTAGTGAGGATTTTTGCATCTATATTCATCAAGGATATCGGCCTGTAGTTTTCTTTTTCGGTTATATCTTTACCTGGTTTTGGTATCCGGATGATGTTTGCTTCATAGAGTGAGTTTGGGAGATTTGTGTCCGTTTCAATCTTTTGGAATAGTTTGTAAAGAATAGGTGTCAATTCCTCTTTGAATGTTTGGTAAAATTCTGCTGTGAATCCATCTGGTCCTGGGCTTTTCTTTGTTGGGAGCCTTCTGATAACAGCTTCAATCTCCTTTATTGTTATTGGTCTGTTCAAATTTTCTACGTCTTCACGGTTCAGTTTTGGGAGCTTGTGTGTGTCCAGAAATTTATCCATTTCCTTCAGATTTTCAAATTTGTTGGCGTATAGTTGTTTATAGTAGTCTCGAATGATTCCTTGTATTTCAGATGAATCAGTTGTAATATCACCTTTTTCATTTCTAATATTTGTTATTTGAGTCTTCTCTCTTCTTTTTTTTGTTAGCCATGCTAATGGTTTGTCAATTTTATTTATCTTTTCAAAAAACCAACTTTTTGATTCGTTGATCTTTTGAATTGTTTTTTGGTTTTCAATTTCATTCAGTTCTGCTCTGATCTTAATGATTTCTTTCCGTCTGCTAACTTTAGGTTTGGATTGTTCTTGTTTTTCTAGTTCTTTAAGGTGAAGTGTTAGGTTGTTCACTTGCCATCTTTCCATTCTTCTGAAGTGAGCGTTTAATGCAATAAATTTTCCCCTCAATACTGCTTTTGCAGTATCCCACAGGTTTTGGTATGATGTATCATCGTTTTCATTAGTTTCAATAAATTTTTTGATTTCCTGCTAGATTTCTTCTTGGACCCATATGCCATTAAGTAGAATGCTGTTTAATTTCCATGTGTTTGTATAGTTTCCAGAGGTTCGTTTGTTATTAATTTCTAGTTTTAATCCATTGTGGTCTGAGAAGATACATGGTATAATTCCAATTTTTTTGAATTTATTGAGACTTGATTTGTGACCTAATATGTGATCTATCCTGGAGAATGATCCATGTGCTGATGAGAAAAATGAATATTCTGAGGTTGTTTGGGTGGAATGTTCTGTAGATATCTGCCAATTCCAATTGGTCTAGAGTCTTGTTTAGATCTTGTGTTTCTCTACTGATTCTTTGCCTAGATGATCTGTCTAATATTGACAGTGGGGTGTTCAGGTCCCCTGCTATTACGGTATTAGTGTCTATTTCCTTCTTTAGGTCTAATAGAGTTTGTTTTATAAATCTGGCTGCTCCAACATTGGGTGCGTACATATTTATGATTGTTATGTCTTCTTGATGGATCAGACCTTTTATCATTAAGTAGTGTCCCTCATTGTCTCTTTTTATAGTTTTTAGTTTAAAGTCTATTTTGTCAGATATAAGAATAGCTACTCCAGCTCGTTTTTCTTTTCTGTTTGCATGGTAAATCTTTTTCCATCCTTTCACTCTTAGTCTGTGTGAATCTTTATGGGTGAGGTGGGTCTCTTGTAGGCAGCATATAGTTGGGTCCTGCTTTTTGATCCAGTCAGCCAGTCTGTGTCTTTTAATTGGGGAATTTAAGCCTTTTACATTAAGAGTTGTTATTGAAAGGTGTTGATTTATTCCTAGCATTTTATTGGTTGTTTGGTTGTCTTAGGTTTCTTTTGTTCCTTGCTTTCTGATTTACTGTTTGCTTTCTTTGTTTGGTGGTTCCTTAGGTTGTAGATAGTGTTTTTCTTAGCTTGTTTTCTCTTCATGAATGCCATTTTTATTATACTAGCGAGTTTAGATTTTTCTTGGGTTTTTATGGCAGTGGTAGTTACTTTTCAGGAACCAAATCCAGTACTCCCTTGAGGATTTCTCGTAAGGGTGGTCATGTGGTAGTGAACTCCCGCAGTTTTTGTTTGTCTGAGAAATATACTATTTGCCCCTCATTTCGGAAGGCTAGCCTTGCAGGGTAGAGTATTCTTGGCTGGCAATCTTTGTCTTTTAGTATTTTGAAAATATCATCCCATTCCTTTCTAGCTTTTAGGGTTTGTGATGAAAAGTCTGATGTTAATCTGATTGGGGCTCCCTTATAAGTGATTTGACGCTTCTCTCTTGCAGCTTTTAAGATTCTCTCTTTGTCTCTGAGTTTTGCCAATTTGACTATGACATGTCTTGGAGAAGGCCTTTTTGTGTTGAATACGTTTGGAGATCGTTGAGCTTCCTGGATCTGAAGATCTGTGATTTTTCCTATACCTGGGAAGTTTTCTGCCACTATTTTGTTGAATATGTTTTCAATGGAATCTCCATTTTCCTCCCCTTCTGGAATACCCATGACTCGGATATTTGAGCACTTGAGGTTGTCTGATATCTCTCTCAGATTTTCTTCCATGTCCTTGATTCTTTTTTCTTTCTTTTTGTCTGCTTGTGTTATTTCAAACAGCCCATCTTCAAGTTCAGAGGTTCTCTCTTCAACTTCGACAAGCCTGCTGGTTAAACTCTCCGTTGTGTTTTTTATTTCGCTGAGTAACTTCTTCAGTTCAGCAAGTTCTGCTACATTTTTTTTCAGGACATTGATTTCCTTGTACATTTCCTCTTTCAGATCCTGTATACTTTTCCTCATTTCATCATGATGTCTAGCTGAGTTTTCTTGTATCTCATTCAGTTTCCTTAGAATTATCACTCGAAATTCCTTGTCAGTCATTTCAAGGGCTTCTTGTTCTATAGGATCTAGAGTTTGAGATTTATTAACTTTCGGTGGTGTACTTTCTTGATTTTTTGTATTTCTGGTATCTTTTTTTTGGTGTTTATTCATTGTGGCAGGGGGTTGCACAGACCACCGGTTTGAGACTAATGACTAACTAGGATGTTGCTGTGGTTGCCAATTTCGTATGGCTCCCTCTGTGACTGCTCAGTTGGCCTCTAGTGCCTTGTGTGTGGGGTTGCCTCGGGTCTTGGGCTTCTCCAGGGATCCACCTTTCTGGTCAGCTTGGATTCTGCTGGGCTGGTGGATCACGTACCACAGGGTGTGTGATCTCTGTTGAGCTTTCACTTCCTGTGCAGGACTTCTTCCCGTTCCGTGTGCTCTGGCCCAGGCTGCTAGATCCTGCAGTGGCGACCCCACCGGGTGTGTGGTTTCTGTCGAGTCTCCGCCTCGCTGGCCGCTCGTCTCTCCCCTCTGTGCGCACTGTGCTGGGCTGGGGCGTGTCTTCTGCACCCCTCGTCTATCAGCTGGGCCTTCAAGACCCTGCTCGGCACTGCCTCGCCCAGGAAGTCTACCAGGTTTCTGCTAGGCACAGACGACCAGTCGCTCTGGGTGCCTTTGTAGCTCTGTGTAGATCTTTCTTGGGTCTTGTTCACCTTTGTATCGCCCCGGTATAAACCGAGCCTAGCGCCCGCCTGCAGCCTGCTCTCCGGCAGGTTCAAGTGGACCTGGGAACTCTCCTACCACACTATTCCGAACCAGAAATTCGTTAGGCTTTTTTCCAAACTGGTGGCCACAGAGATGGTATCTGCCTCCCAGTAACAGGAAGCTTACCGGGGGCTGGAGTCCACGGTGTGGTGGAGTGACAGTCGGCCGGCCCGTACTTCCTTGCCCTCCCGACACTGGCTCGGGACGCCCACCACCACCAGCCCCGCCAGAGAACCACAGAGGGAGTGGGAGCCGAGGCCGGTCTGCAGGCTCCGGAAAGCCCTGTGCCAGGCCAAGCAAGTGGGAGGGCTCAGTGATGGCCGAGCAGGGCGGAGCTGCCCGCACCTGGGAAAATGGAGGCAGCACCAGGGCAGTGAGTGGCCTGGTGGTGCAGGCGGGAGCCAGGTGGGCATCCGCCCCCCGAACAGAGCTGGACCAGGGGCTCACTCACAGTGCTGTGCCAGGTCGGGTGCTCGCTCTCTGTCTCTGGTTTGTCGCCTTCCGTCTTCTTGGCTGCGGCTGCCTCGGGTGGTTCAGTCGCGGCGCGGCTCGGGCACTCCCAGGAATCTTCTTTAATGCCGGCCTGAAACCTCGAATCCTGAAAAGGGCAGCTGGCGGCCTTCAGCGCGGCCCCGGCCTCCGGGATCCTGGCTGCATCCACAGCAGCCCTGGTGCCGTGTTCCCTGTTTCGAGACTCGCTTTTGCAGCTAAGAAACAGTTCTTTTCCTGCTCCACACTTCAAAGCTGTTGCCTGTAAATGAGGCAGCCTCTCCTGCCGGGGGCAAAGTGGCGGTCACCCCCCACGACCGGCCAGCAGCAGCGGTCCTCCCTTAAGAGATGGCAAGAGGAAGGTCCACAAGTTTCCCGGCTGTCTGAGGCCCAGTGGCCGCCTTTTCCACCTCAGCTACTCCGCGCGCCAGCCACCGCAGCCACCGCCATCTCGAAACTCTGAAAAAAACACTTATTTTGCTTTTTATGTACATGCTGTAATTGGTGCAATAAATTGAGGAATTATTTAAAAGCAATGGAATTAATAACAGAGCTTAAGTGCTTGAATCTGCTTATAAAAGCAGATAACTCTAGTTCTGGTGATTTCCAGCTGAGAGACTTCAGGATCCTATAGTTCATTTAAAAAGATAATAGGTAATCTCAAAGTACATTCCATATTTCAGTAAGCAAAATAGAAATCACATTGTTGTTATAAATGCTTACTTTTACATTTTACTTTTATTTATTTTTATTTTTTTATTCTTATTTTTTTTCCTTTTGTAAAATATTTATTTATTTATAATTATTATTTTTTTAAAAATTTTATTTTGTCGATATACATTGTGGCTGATTATTGTTCCCCATCACCAAAACCTCCCCCCCCAACAATGTCCTTTCTGTTTGCTTGTCGTATCAACTTCAAGTAATTGTGGTTGTTATATCTTCTCCCCCTCCCAGTTTTTTTTTTTGTGTGTGTGTGTGTGTGTGTGTGTGTGTGTGAATTATATATTAATTTTTAGCTCCCACCAATAAGTGAGAACATGTGGTATTTCTCTTTCTGTGCCTGACTTGTTTCACTTAATATAATTCTCTCAAGGTCCATCCATGTTGTTGCAAATGGCAGTATTTCATTCATTTTTATAGCTGAGTAGTATTCCATTGTGGAGATATACCACATTTTCCGTATCCACTCATCTGATGATGCACATTTGGGCTGGTTCCAACTCTTGGCTATTGTAAAGAGTGCTGCGATGAACATTGGGGAACAGGTATACCTTCGACTTGATGATTTCCATTCCTCTGGGTATATTCCCAACAGTGGGATAGCTGGGTCGTATTGTAGATCTATCTGCAATTGTTTGAGGAACCTCCATACCATTTTCCATAGAGGCTGCACCATTTTGCAGTCCCACCAACAATGTATGAGAGTTCCTTTTTCTCCGCAACCTCGCCAGTATTTATCGTTCAGGGTCTTTTGGATTTTAGCCATCCTAACTGGGGTTAGAAGGTGTCTCAGTGTGGTTTTGATTTGCATTTCCCGGATGCTGAGTGATGCTGAGCATTTTTCATATGCCTGTTGGCCATTTGTATATCTTCCTTAGAGAAATGCCTACTTAGCTCTTTTGCCCATTTTTTAATTGGGTTGCTTGTTTTTTTCTTGTAAAGCTGTTTGAGTTCCTTACATATTCTGGATATTAATCCTTTGTCAGATATATATTTTGCAAATATTTTCTCCCACTCTGTTGGTTGTCTTTTAACTCTGTTAATTGTTTCTTTTGCTGTGCAGAAGCTTTTTAGTTTGATATAATCCCATTTGTTTATTTTTCCTTTGGTTGCCCGAGCTTTTGGGGTCGTATTCATGAAGTCTGTGTCCAGTCCTATTTCCTGAAGTGTTTCTCCTATGTTTTCTTTAAGAAGTTTTATTGTTTCAGGGTGTATATTTAAATCCTTAATCCATTTTGAGTTGATTTTAGTATATGGTGAGAGGTATGGATCTAGTTTCATTCTCCTGCATATGGATATCCAGTTATCCCAGCACCATTTTCTGAAGAGCCAGTCCCTTCCCCAGGGAATAGGCTTGGTGCCTTTGTCAAAGATCAGATGGCAGTAAGTGTGTGGGTTGATTTCTGGATTCTCTATTCTATTCCATTGATCAGTGTGTCTGTTTTTATGCCAGTACCATACTGTTTTGGTTATTATAACTTTGTAGTATAGTTTAAAGTCAGGTAGTGTTATGCCTCCAGCTTTATTTTTTTTGCTCAGCATTGCTTTGGCTATGCGTGGTCTTTTATTGTTCCATATAAATATCTGAATAGTTTTTTCCATTTCTGAGAAAAATGTCTTTGGAATTTTGATGGGGATTGCATTGAATTTGTATATCACTTTGGGTAGTATGGACATATTCACAATGTTGATTCTTCCAATCCAAGAGCATGGGATATCTTTCCATCTTCTTTTATCCTAATTTCTCTCAGCAGTGGTTTGTAGTTCTCATTATAGAGATTTCTCATATCCTTGGTTAACTCAATTCCTAAGTATTTTATTTTATTGGTGGCTATTGTAAATGGGCAGGCTTTCTTGATTTCTCATTCTGCATGTTCACTATTGGAGAAAAGAAATGCTACTGATTTTTGTGTGTTGATTTTGTATCCTGCTACTGTGCTGAAATCATTTATCAATTCCAACAGTTTTTTTGTAGAGGTTTTAGGCTGTTCGATATATAGGATCATGTCATCTGCAAACAGGGACAGTTTGACTTCATCTTTTCCAATCTGGATGCCCTTTGTTTCCTTCTCTTCTCTGATTGCTCTGTCTAGTACTTCCAACACTATGTTGAATAGGAGTGGTGAGAGTGGTGAGAGTGGTGAGAGTGGTGAGAGTGGTGAGAGTGTCTACTTCCTGTTCTTAAAGGAAAAGCTGAAAGCTTTTCCCCATTCAAGATGATATTGGCAGTGGGTTTGTCATATATGGCTTTAATTATGTTGAGATACGTTCCGTCTATACCTAACTTATAAAGGGTCTTTGTCATGAATGAGTGCTGAACTTTATCAAATGCTTTTTCAGCATCTATAGAGATGATTATATGGTCCTTGTGTCTGACTTTATTAATTTGGTGTATCACATTTATTGATTTGCGTATGTTGAACCAACCTTGCATCCCTGGGATGAATCCCACTTGATCGTGATGAATAATTTTACGTATCTGTTGCTATATTCTGTTTTTTAGTATTTTAGTGAGGATTTTTGCATCTATATTCATCAAGGATATCGGCCTGTAGTTTTCTTTTTCGGTTATATCTTTACCTGGTTTTGGTATCCGGATGATGTTTGCTTCATAGAGTGAGTTTGGGAGATTTGCGTCTGTTTCAATCTTTTGGAATAGTTGTAAAGAATCAGTGTCAATTCCTCTTTGAATGTTTGGTAAAATTCTGCTGTGAATCCATCTGGTCCTGGGCTTTTCTTTGTTGGGAGCCTTCTGATAACAGCTTCAATCTCCTTTATTGTTATTGGTCTGTTCAAATTTTCTACGTCTTCACGGTTCAGTTTTGGGAGCTTGTGTGTGTCCAGAAATTTATCCATTTCCTTCAGATTTTCAAATTTGTTGGCGTATAGTTGTTTATAGTAGTCTCGAATGATTCCTTGTATTTCAGATGAATCAGTTGTAATATCGCCTTTTTCATTTCTAATTTTTGTTATTTGAATCTTCTCTCTTCTTTTTTTAGTTAGCCATGCTAATGGTTTGTCAATTTTATTTATCTTTTCAAAAAGCCACTTTTTGATTCGTTGATTTTTTGAATTGTTTTTTGGTTTTCAATTTCATTCAGTTCTGCTCTGATCTTAATGATTTCTTTCGGTCTGATAACTTTAGGTTTGGATTGTTCTTGTTTTTCTAGTTCTTTAAGGTGAAGTGTTAGGTTCTTCACTTGCCATCTTTCCATTCTTCTGAGGTGAGCATTTAATGCAATAAATTTCCCCCTCAGTACTGCTTTTGCAGTATCCCACAGGTTTTGTATGATATATCATTATTTTCATTAGTTTCAATAAATTTTTTGATTTCCTGCTAGATTTCTTCGTGGACCCATATGTCATTAATTAGAATGCTGTTTAATATCCATGTGTTTGTATAGTTTCCAGAGTTTCATTTGTTATTAATTTCTAGTTTTAATCCATTGTGGTCTGAGAAGATACATGGTATAATTCCAATTTTTTTGAATTTATTGAGACTTGATTTGTGACCTAATATGTGATCTATCCTGGAGAATGATCCATGTGCTGATGAGAAGAATGAATATTCTGAGGTTGTTGGATGGAATGTTCTGTAGATATCTGCCAATTCCAATTGGTCTAGAGTCTTGTTTAGATCTTGTGTTTCTCTACTGATTCTTTGCCTAGATGATCTGTCTAATATTGACAGTGGGGTGTTCAGGTCCCCTGCTATTATGGTATTAGTGTCTATTTTGTCAGATATAAGAATAGCTACTCCAGCTCGTTTTTCTTTTCTGTTTGCATGGGAAATCTTTTTCCATCCTTTCACTCTTAGTCTATGTGAATCTTTATGGGTGAGGTGGGTCTCTTGTAGGCAGCATATAGTTGGGTCCTCCTTTTTGATCCATTCAGCCAGTCTGTGTCTTTTGATTGGGGAATTTAAGCCTTTTACATTAAGAGTTGTTATTGAAAGGTGTTGATTTATTCCTAGCATTTTATTGGTTGTTTGGTTGTCTTAGGTGTCTTGTGTTCCTTGCTTTCTGATTTACAGTTTGGTTTCTGTGTTTGTTGGTTCCTTAGGTTGTAGATAGCATTTTTGTATGTTTGTTTTCTCTTCATGAATGCCATTTTTATTATACTAGTGGGTTTTGATTTTTCTTGGGTTTTTATGGCAGTGGTAGTTATTTTTCAGGAACCAAACCCAGTACTCCCTTGAGGATTTCTTGTAAGGGTGGTCATGTGGTAGTGAACTCCCGCAGTTTTTGTTTGTCTGAGAAATATACTATTTGCCCTTCATTTCGGAAGGATAGCCTTGCAGGGTAGAGTATTCTTGGCTGGAAATCTTTGTCTTTTAGTATTTTGAATATATCATCCCATTCATTTCCAGGTTTTAGGGTTTGTGATGTAAAGTCTGATGTTAGCCTGATTGGGGCTCCCTTATAGGTGATTTGACGCTTCTCTCTTGCAGCTTTTAAGATTCTCTCTTTGTCTCTGAGTTTTGCCAATTTGACAATAACATATCTTGGAGAAGGCCCTTTTTGGGTTGAATACATTTGGAGATCGTTGAGCTTCCTGGATCTGAAGATCTGTGATTTTTCCTATACCTGGGAAGTTTTCTGTCACTATTTTGTTGAATATGTTTTCAATGCTATCTCCATTTTCCTCCCCATCTGGAATACCCATGACTCGGATATTTGAGTGCTTAAGGTTGTCTGATATCTCTCTCAGATTTTCTTCAATGTCTTTGATTCTTTTTTCTTTCTTTTTGTCTGTTTGTATTATTTCAAACAGCCCATCTTCAAGTTCAGATGTTCTCTCTTCAACTTCGACAAGCCTGCTGGTTAAACTCTCCGTTGTGTTTTTTATTTCGCTGAGTAACTTCTTCAGTTCAGCAAGTTCTGCTACATGTTTTTTCAGGACATTGATTTCCTTGTACATTTCCTCTTTCAGGTCCTGTATACTTTTTCTCATTTCATCATGATGTCTACCTGAGTTTTCTTGTATCTCATTCAGTTTCCTTAGAATTATCACTTGAAATTCCTTGTCAGTCATTTCAAGTTACATTTTACTTTTATATGTTTATTTCCTTTTGGATGGAATTATATTTACTACTTGCTGTGACACAATTTCTCTAGTGACCAGATTTTCTAAATGATTTATCTTTTGATTAATAGAAAGTTATTAAATGATTACTTGACACATGCTATTGTTTAATCAACGATAACCTTTACTACCTATTGTCTTATATTAGAATAATGAAACAAGAGTTTTTACAGTGGTAAATAATTTAGGAACAATTGACTTAATTGATATGTATGTATTCTGTCTTTCAAAATTTTTCTCATGGAGAAACAGCAAATTTTTTGTCATGTCTCCCAAGAGATCTCAGCAGTTATGCATCATTTCTGATCAGCTTTAATGCAAGTTTTATGATTTTTCTTTAGAATATACAGGTTTTGTTTATTTGTTTCCTTTGTTTTGTTTCTTGTATTTGATTTATTCTTAATTTAATATATCCTTTGTATTCTTCAAAGCATCAGTTAGTAAGTATAATGGAAAAATGGTTATCTATACAGGCTTTGCTTATTCATGGCAGTACTCAGACTTAGAAATGTCACTGAAAGTATGATGCATATTCAGACATCATTGGTTAATATGTCAAATGTGTCAAACATGTGCAGAAGGGGAAGAAAACTTATGGGTAATAAATAGGGTGCTGGCAACATACTTTTACCAACAAGATTATGGAAACTGTTTATTAATACTTTATAGCTATAAATATAACTGACAACATATAAATTTAATATATATTTTCAAATATGTGAGTACAAGTAAGGGTCCTGATTAATCTGCATAAATAGGATGATTTATAAGCAGTCTATGCAACATTCACACAGCACTAAATATTTTGGTTGAAAACTTTGTAGAATACAAACTAAAAATTATGCATTTTCATATTCAGTGTTTTCTCTTAAAAATGGAAAACCTTTATTTCGGTTACCACAAAATTGCTCTCATATATATTTTCATGTAAGATTTACGTAAAATATTGAAATAAAAAGCAGTAAGTTAAATAATATTTAAATATTTTTAAGAAGAAATTGTGAAATGAGTTTTACAACATTCAGCACAAAGAGGAATCAAGAGTATTTTATCCACTCATCATATATTTTTATTATTTTGGACTGAGGCCTTCCATTTATTATGTGCCCATTTGCTGGAAAATCTGGAGCATAATAAAATCAATTACATGTGAGGAGAATGCTCTGAGTGGTTCATAAACGCAATTACACATCATGTCAGCTATTTAAACTGAAGAGTTTCCCTCAGGTTGTCAATATTAAATATACAGAACAATTTTTATAAAATCACAATGTCCTTTGCTTTTCAGGCTTATCTATGGGATACACTCTTGTTCTCAAAATAGCTCCTTCATTGTTGCTTATTTTTTACTACCCTCTTCATCCAATGCAATCTACCAACTGGACCTAATACAAACTTCACTCTATCGAAGCATAACCTTCTCCAAATTTTTATTTGACATACATTAATACACACCTAATATTCTTATATTAGGTCAGTTCAGCAAAAATCCTTCAGTTTTATAAATTATATATTGGCCACATAATATAAATGTGTCGACACTATATAATATTACTTTTAGGAAGCTTAACTGTAAGATATCATTTTTATTTATTTATTTATTTATTTATTTATTTATTTATTTTCTTAAGTTTATTTATTAATTTTATTATTTTTTACATTCTAAGATGTTGCTGTGGAGCAGTTGGTTGGGGGCAAGGGATAGGGGATAGGAAATAGGGTGGGAGAAGGAGGAAAGAAGGGGGATGTGGTTGAGGCCCCCGGAACCCCCCTCATTCCCACAGGGGAGACCAGGGGGCCTCCAGTGGTGGTCCAGTCATTGCTGGGCTGGATGCAGACGTCAAGGGGACACAGCTAAAGCCCTCAGGCACCCACCACTCCGGTTCAGGAGATAAAGGGGCTTCCAGAGGTGGCTTGGTAGTTATCACTGAGTTGGTTACAAGTGTCAGGAGGTACAGTCAAAGCCCTTGACCCCCCAACAGCCCAGCTCAGGAGACTGGGGTGCTTCCTGCAGTGGCCCGGTGGTTGTCACTGGGCTGGTTGCAGGTGTCAGGGGGTGTAGTTGAGGCCTTCAGCCCTCCCTGCTGTCTGGCTTGGGAGCCCAGGATGAATCTGGTCATTCTAGGTTTTATTAGTTAACCTTTACTAGTTAATATCAGACTTTGTCTCTGATCTGTACATAGCTCTTTTGTTCTTTCAGTTCTGTGTTGGGTTATTTGCTATTCCCACCACTTAAACTCTGCACTGGAACTAATTTATTGTCCTTTGCTTACTTCTAAAATGGGGGAACTTCCTGTGGGGACCAGCACTTGAGCCCTGTGATTGAGCTTAATTGCTTCTTTGCTGATGATTCCCTGGGGAAGGCTTTTTATGCAGCTCAGGTTTTAATTGCGGACCTTGTAAGTATTTCTGCCTCTTTTGAGTTCTGGTACACCTGGGTTATGTGGAAACTCTGGTTTGGATCTGAGACTTTTCAGCAAACTGTACCCCCCTCAGATCTGTATTCCTGACCAGTCTACACTAAGTGGTCCTGTGCTGACTGGGGGACAGATCAGCTGTCCTTGCTGTGCCCCAGTGCTTCCCCAGTGGGCCTGTCTCCCCCACCATCTGTGCTCCAAATGCTTCCCATGGGGTGGGCCATGAGCCAGTCCCTTCCAATGACTCAATGAACTCTGAGTAGCTCTTTTTTTAAGTTGTTATGGCTCCTCACTCCTGTGTGGTCCATGGGAACCCTGTTAGTGGTCTTGCTGGCCTGAGGACCACCAAGACCCTCCTCTCCCCTGATACCTCCAAGCAACTTTATATGAAGGGCACAGCTGTGGCTTTTATAAGTTCTTGCTCTGTGTGCTCTCCAGCTCCAGGCTTAAGGCAAAATGGTGGACGTGATCCTTTCCTTCTCTCATCATGGCTTTACCTGCCTTTGTGACCTCCGTAGGTCTTTTCTCCTCTTCCTCTCAGCTCTAGCAACCCCAGCCTGGCTGTTGTTGCTTTTTAATATTTGTAAATTGGTTCATTTATGGGACAGAGTGATGTTAGGGACTGTGTATTCTGCCATCTTGACCAGAACTCCCTGCATATTTATTTATTTTATTGAAACACAATTGATTGTACATATCTGTGGGATACACTGTTGAACATCAGTACCTGCATGCAATAGATGATGCTCAAATCAGGATAATTAGCATATTCAACATTACACAAAGTAATCCTATTTTGTGGCCCTTTACAAGTTTCGCATTATGCGCCATTCCCCTCCTCCTATCCCACCTATGGTGGACTCTATTCCCTTCTCTCCTTTTGAAAGTTCAATGAATTATTGTGATTGTTGTATCTTTCTTTCTCTCTTTTTATTTTTTTTACTTTTTCAGCTCTCATGAATGAGTAAGGACATATGGTATTTTCTTTCTGTGCCTGGTTTATTTCACTTAACATAGTTTTCTCTAAGGTCATCCATCTTGCTGCAAATGGCAGAATTCTATTCTTTTTTATGGCAAAGTAGCATTTCATTGTGTATATATACGACATTTTCCTTATCCAGTGATCTGTTGCTGAACATTTTGGTTGGTTCCAACTCTTGACTATTGTAAATAGAGCTGAGATAAACATGGAAGTGCAAGTATCCCTTCGACATGATGATTTCCATACATTAGGTTATATAACCACCAGTGGGATTGCTGGGTCATATGATAGTTCTATCTGTTGTTGGTGGATTTCTGTCTGTTGTTGTACTGTTTTTCATAATGGCTGCACTAATTTACAGTCCCACCAACAGTGTAGGAATGTTCTCCTTTCTCCACATTCTTGCCAGCATTTGTTATTCTCTGTCTTTTTGATAATGGCCAGTCTATCTGGGGTGAGATGATATCTCAGTGATGTTTAGATTTGCATTTCCCTGATGCTTCGTGATGTTGAGCATTTTTTCATGTGTCTGTTGGCCATTTGTATGTCTTCCTTTGAGAATTACCAGTTTAGCTCCTTTGCCCATTTTATAATCAGGTTACTTCTTTTTTTTACTGTTAAGTTGTTTGAGTGCTTTGTATATTCTGCATATCAATCACTTGTCAGATGCATAGTTTGCAAATATTTTATCCCATTCTGTAGGCTGTCTTTTCACTCTGTTAATTGTTTCTTTGCTTTACAAAAGATTTTTAGTTTGCTATAATATCATTTGTTTATGTTTTCCTTTGTTGTCTGTTTTTGGGGTCTTATTCATAAAGTCTTTGCCCAGTCCTACATTCTGAGGTGTTTCCTCTGTGTTTTATTTTAGGAGTTTTATAGTTTCAGGTCTTATATTTAAGTCTTTAATACATTTTGAGTTGATTTTGTTATATGGCAAGAGGTATGGGTTTAGTTTCATTCTTGTACATATGGATGTCCAGTTTTTCCAGAAACATTTCTTGAAGAGGCAGTCTTTTCTCTCTTTCCTCTTGGTGCCTTTGTCAAAGATTAGCTGGCTATAAGTATGTAGATTGATGTCTGAGTTCTCTATTCTGTTCCATTGTTCTGTTTTTATGTGAGTACCAGGGTGTTTTGGTTACTATTGCTTTGTAGTATATTTTGAAGTCAGGTAGTGTTATGTCTCTAGCTTTAATTTTTATGCTCAGGATTGCTTGGGCTCTTTGGGGTCTTTTTTTTTCCCATACGAATGTTAAGATTGCTTTTTCTATTTCTATGAAGAATGTCACTGTGATTTGATTGAAACTGTAGATCACTTTAGGTTGTATGGACATTTTCATAATGTTCCAATTCAAGAGCATGGAATGTATTTCCATTTTTTGATCTCATCTTTAATTTCCTTCAAGAGTGATTCTTAGTTCTCACTGTACAGATCTTTCACCTCATTGGTTAAATTCATTCCTAGGTATTTTATTTTTTTCTTGACTATTTTAAATGGACTTGCTTTCTTTACTTCTTTGTCTGCTAGTTCATTTATTGGGGTATGAAGTACTACTGATTTTTGCATGTTGACTTGGATCCTTCAAGTTTATTGAAATTG
Organism: Cynocephalus volans; assembly: GCF_027409185.1. Classification (NCBI taxonomy): domain Eukaryota; kingdom Metazoa; phylum Chordata; class Mammalia; order Dermoptera; family Cynocephalidae; genus Cynocephalus; species Cynocephalus volans. Next base: position 144,044,108 of record NC_084468.1, on the reverse strand, counting down.
TGTATCAGCTGTACCACTTTTTTGAAGAGGATCTGTATTGAGTATCATGTCATCTGCAAACAAGGAAGATGTGATTTTGTCTTTTCCAATCTTGATGCCCTTTATTTCTTTCTCTTGCATGATTGCTGTGGCTAGTACTTCCAGTAGTATGTTAAATAGGAGTGGTGAGAGTAGGTATCCTTGTCTTGTCCCCCTTCTTAAGGGAAAATCTTTTAGCTTTTCTCCATTCAGGATGATATTAGCAGTGAGTTTGTCATATATGGCTTTTATTCTGTTGAGATACTCTCTTTCTGTATCAAATTTGCCAAGAGTCTTTATCATGAAGAGATGCTGAATTTTGTCATATACTCTTTTTCTGTCTATTGAGATAATTAGATGGTTTTTGTCCTTGATTTTGTTGATGTGGTATATAACATTCACTGATTCACATGTGTTGAACCATCCTTGCATTCCTGGGATGAATCCCACTTGATCATGGTGTATAACTTTTTGGTTATTGCTGTGTTTCGATTGCTAATGTTTTAGTCAGGATTTTTGCATCTATTTTCATCAGAGATATTGGCCTATAATTTTCTTTTTCTGTTGTATCTTCATCTGGTTTTGATATTAGTGTGATGCTGGACTCATAGAATAAGTTTGGGAGAATGCCCTTTGTTTCAATTTTTTGAAGTAGTTTGAAAAGAATTGGAATTAATTCCTTTTTAAATGTTTGATAGAATTCAATAGTAAAGCCATCTGGTCCTAGGATTTTCTTGTTTGGAGACTACTGATTATTGCTTCAACCTCATTGCTTGTTATTGGTCTGTTCATGTTTTCTACTTCTTCTTGGTGCAGTCTTGGTAGTTTGTGTGTGCCCAGAAACTTATCCATTTCCTCCAGGTTTTCTAACTTGTTGAGGTATAGTTTTTCATAACAGTCTTAACAATTCTTTGTATTTTTGTGGTATTGGATATACTGTCCTCTTTTTCATTTCTGATTTTTGTTATTTGGGTCTTTTCTTTTTTTAGCTAGCATAACTAATTTTTTGTCTATTTTGTTCAGCTTCACAAAAAAACAAGTTTTTGTTTTGTTGATCTTTTGTATCATCTTGGGGGTCTCTATTTCATTTACTTCTGCCCTGATCTTAATTATTTCTTTCCCTCAACTAATTTTGAAATTGAATTGTTCTTGCTTTTTTAGTTCTTTGAGGCTGTTTATTTGAAATCTTTCTATTCTTTTGATGCAAGGGTTTATAGCAAAAAAAAAATTCTTCTTAGTACTTCTTTGCAGTATCCTGCTAGTTTTGGTATGATGTATCTTTATTTTCATTAGTTTCAAGAAATTTTTTTGATTTCCTGTTTAATTTCTTCTTGGACTCATAGGTGGTTCAGGGGCATGTTGTTTAATTTCCATGCACATGTATAGTTTCCAGAGTTTTGCTTGTTATCGATTTCTAGTTTTAATCCATTGCAGTCTAAAAAAATTCTTAAAATGATTTCAATTTTTAAAAAATATGTAGAGACTTGATTTGTAGTCTAACATGTGGTTTAACTGGAGGATCCATGTGCTGATGAGAAGAAACTATAATATGTAGTTGTTGGGCGAAATGTTCTGTAGATATCTGCCATGTCTGATTGGTCTAAAGTATAGAATAAATGCTGTGTTTCTTTGTTGATTTGTTATGTAGTTGATCCGTTCAATGCTGAGAGAGGGGTGCTGAGGTTTTCAGCTGATATTGTGTTGGGTCTATCTATTTCTTTGGCTCTAATAGCGTTTGCTTTGCATATCTGGTTGCTTTGGCATTGGATGTATATATGTTTATGATATGTCTTCTTGCTGAATAGATCCCGTTATCATTATGCAGTGGCCTTGTCTCTTTTTATTGTTTTTGGTGTAAAGTCTATTTTATCTTAAATAAGAATAGCTATCCTTGCTCATTCTTGGTTTCCATTTGCATGGTATATCTTTTCCATCGTTCAGTATTAGTCTGTGTGTGTCTTGGAGGTGAGGTGAGTCTCTTGAAGATAACATATACTCAGGTCCAGCTTTTTAATCCAATCAGTCAGTCTGTGTGTATTGAGTGGGGAGTTTAATCTATTTACATTTATAGTTGTTACTGAAAGGTATTTTCTTACTCCTGGCATTTTGTTAATTTTCTTTTGGATGTTTTAAATATCTTTTATTTCTTTCTTTCCCTTTTAATGTTTGTCTTCAATGTTTGCTGCTTTGTTCAGGTAGAAAAATTTAGTTTCTCTTTCCAGTTTGCATTTTTTTTTCTTTCAGTGGTTTTTGTTCTTTCTTATGTATTTGTGGAATCAATTGTTGTTCTTTGGATTCCAGATGCAGGACTCATTTGAGGATTTCTTGTAGGGTTGGTCCTGTGGCGGTGAATTTCCACAGTTTTTGTTTGTTTGTGTGGGAAATACACTATTTCTCCCTTGTTTCTGAGAGATAGCTTTGCTGGGTATAGTATTCTTGGCTGGAAATTTTTTCCTATAATATTTTGAATATATCATCCCCATTTTCTTCTGGCATGTAGAGTTTCATTTGAAAAGTCTGCTGTTTCTCTGGTAGAGATTTTCTTACAGGTGACATGACACCTTTCTCTTGGTGTTTTTAAGATTCTCTCTTTAAGCTTTGCCAGTTTAACTATAGTGTAACTTGGAGAGGATCTTTTTGGATTGAATCTGTTTGGTGATATTTGAGTATCCTAGATCTGAAGTTTCGTGTCTCTCACTATACTTGGGAAGTTTACCTTATTATTTATTTATTTATTTTGTCCACTTTGTGACTGGTAAGGGGATCACAACCCTTGGCTTGGTGTCATCTGCACCGCGCTCAGCCAGTGAGCGCACCGGCCATCCCTATGTAGTATCCGAACCGGCGCGTGGCAGCGATGCACTCTCCCGAGTGCGCCACGCAGTCGGCCCACCTTATTATTTTTTTGAAAAGGTTTTCAATACCTTTTTTTGTTCTCCTGCCCTTCAGGAACACCCTTGATTCAGATGTTTTTATGTTTAAGGTTGTCTGCTAGCTCTCTTAGATTTTCTACATTTTTAAGTTCTTTTTTTCTTTTATCTTTGGTCCACACAATCTTTTGCAAAAAGAGCATCTTCAAGAAAAGAAATTCTTTCTTCTGCTAGGTCTAACACATTGCTTAGTACTCAGTTGTGTTTTTTATTTTGTTGAAGGAATCCTTTAGTTCCAGGAGTATTGCTACATTCTTTTTTAAAGTATTAATTGGTTTATGAATTTCCTCCTTCCTATCCTGGATTCTTTTTTCATTGTGTTTTGTGACTCTTCTTGTATCTCATTGAATTTCCTTAAGAATTCATTTCAATACTTTCTTACTGTATGTGATCTAGTACTTAAGAATTACTATATTCCTTTTGTGGTGTTATATTTTCTTGTTTTTTCATATTTATAGTGTTGCTACATTGTTATCTGGTCATCTGGTAGAGCAGTTATTTCTTCTATTACTCTGGAGTGGGATTTGATGTGAGAGACTCTCTCTCCTCTTTTTCTAGACTTTGCTGTTGACTGTTTCTTGTTTCAATGCAGTTGAATGGTCAGTAAGCTGAGTGCATGGTGGCCATGGCTGTTGCTGTGATGTTGAGGACTCTTGAGGTGGCAGTGGCTGTGGGGATGAGTCTGATGGGCCACCCATGCAGAAGTGGTATTGCAGCAGTGGTGGGGACTGCAGTCCATCGTGCTTCTGTCTTCTGTTGAGAAGGGGATGCCGTAGCTCCATGTTGAAGTCCTTGGGCATGCTCTTGCATTCTGTTGTGTGGGGTGATGCCCCTAGCTCCTGGTGAGGTCCCTGGGCCTGATCCTGCCTTCTCAGATATCATTTTAAAAATTTTAATCAGATTCGTAGTATTAGATAAAATAGACAAGCTTATATTGTTATAAAAAAGTGGTTCTTTAAAAACTTAAACATAGACTTACTATATGATTCAGGAGGTTCACTTCTGCACATGTACATAACAGGATTGAAAACATGGACTGTAACAGATGTTTGTATACCAATATACATAGCAACATTATTCATGTTAGTTATAAGGTGGAAACAAACCATCTGTTCATTCCTGAATGAAGATATGCAAAATATGGTGTATACATTCAATTGGTTATTATTCATCCTTAAAAAGCAATGAAATTCTGATACATGCTACAACATAAATAAACCTTGAAGACATTATGTTAAATAAGATAAGTCAGACACAAAAGGGCAAATTGATGGAGTTAGGATGTGTTGTCCCCTCCAAAACTCATGTGGAAATTTGATCCCCAATGTGGCAGTGTTGGAAACTGATCGAGTCATGGGGGAGGATCCCTCATGAATGGATTAATGCTCTCCCTGGGGGAGGGGGAATTAATGAGTGAGTTCTCACTCTATTAGTTCCTGTGAGAGCTTGTTGCTTAAAAAGACCCTGGCACCTTCTCTCTCTCTCTTACTTCTCTCTCTTGCTTCATCTTGCCATGTGATCTGCTTGTACCCACTGGCTGCCTGCTACTTTCTTCCATGAGTAGAAGCAGCCTGAAACCAGTGCGAGATGTAGCTGTCTCAGAATCATAAGCCAAATAAACCTCTGTTCCTTATAAATTACTCAGTCTCAGGTATTTCTGTTATAGCAACACAAACAGACTAAAACAGAAAATATTGCATAATTGCACTTATATGAGATACCTTCTCTCAGATTCATACAGACAGAAGGTTCAAAAGGCAAGAGGAAGGGAATGTAGAAAATTATCATTTATTGGGTACAGAGTTTCAGTCTGAGATCATGAAGAATTTCTGGAGATGGATAGTGGTGATGTTGGACACCAGTGTGAATGTACTTAATATCACTGAATTTTATGCTTTAAGTAGATAAAATGATAATTCTATGTTATATATATTTTACCATAAAAAAATGTGTCAACATAAGTTTTTATTCCTTTCCATCGCCTACTTCTTGGATCTTCTCCATGTTAATACAGGGGATTTTGTTTTTTCATGGAGCTCAAATATTATGCTGGAGAGATTTTTTAAGTACAGTTAGATGTAGGAAAACTTTGATCTGCAGATCTTAGTGTTTTTAGATAATCTCCAGTGAATCCAGGTCTTTCCTCTTTCATTTCTTTCATATTTCTCACACTATCTAGTCTGAGTAGAACAGAGAGGGACTCAGACACCATGTTAAAGACTGGTCATGAGAAAAATTGAGGTCTTGAAATAGAACCTATTCTTGCCAAGGAAATTTCATAAGAAAGGCCAACTGTCACCTCTCCCAGGGTGACAGAGATGAAAAGGATTACTCAAAGCCCATTTCTTCTCAGCAGTGAGAAGCCCTGAAGGGATTAATTTTCCAGGAACCCTCAAGAGAACAGCATTCCTTGGAAAATAACACCAAACTAGGGTCTTCTCTCAGTATTTATTCTCCAGGGCAGAAAGTTACAGAAAAGGAACACAAGTGGTTACAAAAAGAACAGTAAGATAATTATCATGGCAACAATCATTAGTTTTTATTGCATCAAGGACATCTGCCCTTAGAGCCAGCAATTTTGCTGTGTTACCATTCTTTATCTACAACTAAGACTGTAGCCCAGGGAAAGTTTCCTGTCTTTCACAAGCTTAACATTTCTATGTGTAATTCTAAAAAGTTAGGCCGTGTGAAATACATTTGCTTTATAAATGTTAATATACTCCACATATACCCTGTTTTTATTTATTTATTTATTTAAAGAAAAAGCAAAAGCTATAGATCAAGTTTCACAATTAAGACAAAAATATTTTGTTAAAGCAATGTTAATATCATTTTAGCATGGCAAGTCCTTTTAATTTTTTCCAGGGGGGGACTGATGATGTCATTGTCTCTCAGGACTGTTGCATCAGCATCATTCCTGTTGGTGTGATTTGGGGGTGTTATTGCCAGTTGTTGAAACTCTGGAATGGGGTTCTATTCCATGTAATAGTTGATTTTGAGTCCAGAGAGTTTGTTGGTGTTCACCCATCCAGGACATCACTGCTTACAAAGCATCTGATCTTTGTAAAATTTCTTGATCAATTACAAATCTTTTGTTTAGGAACAGGATGTCTCATCTAAGTCATGAGCACCCCTTTTAAAGCCGTGAAACTTTAGAGAAGTGCTTTTGTAGGCAAGATATTATTTCCCTCTTTATGATCAAAGGATTCCTCATAAAAGCATTGATGATCAATTTTCAGATTGAAAAGGTTTCATTTTTTTTTTAGTTTTGATCCCTTGGCACTGGGAAGGTTCATTCGTAGGTTGTCATGTTCCATGTCAGGGGAGAAGATGAAGCAGCAGTTAGGCCCACTTAGGGCAACATGAAGAGGAGTCAGGAACTTAGAAGAGACACCAAAGTTTTAAATTACGTCCTTTTATAAAGAGAGAGTCAATTTTTATTGAACTTATGAAAATAGCCACACTGCTGTAATAATCATAAAGATACTCAAAGTTTTTAAATTTGGGGGGAATCAAATAGGGAAAGAAACAAATGCTTTTTTCTCTGCTTTAAATTATATTTTACCAAAGTGCTGTTAGTCATAGATAGCTTAAGAAAGAGTTTTCTTAAATCTGTAAAACAAGACATTAATGAGAAATGTCTCAAAATAAAAATTCTAAAAACCTATAATTCCTTTTAATCAGTTCATTAGTTTTATGTAATTAAGTTTTGTTGTTTTGATCTTGGTGAGTAATTTTACAAACTCTCCAGTTTCTTCATTAGAATTTTGGAAATTCAGTTCAAAGGTATGAACTCAAAGTGTGTCAGGAAACTGTACCTGTCAGAGATTTTTCATGAAATATTTGAAGATATAATATTTTAAAATTATAATTGAAACAAGATTATGACTGGTAGCATTTATATGGAGACACAGATTTCCAAGAACCTTACAAGATTTTGGAACACATATTAATAACATCTTAGTATAACCAAAGAAGGTCAAACATTATTACTTGTTTTGATAATGTTTTTCATATAGTCTAATTTATCAAATAAGCCAATTGGTTTTGATAGATCTCGTACATATCCTTTGAGAAGCTCCAGGGCCCTTGGAACCTCCCAAAGTTAGTTCAAGTCCAAGCTTTTAGAATTTGGTTTTGGAAATTTAGTTGAATAACAAAGGCTTAAAACACTCACAAACATTACAAAAACAAAAGCAAAGTGACAAAGGATTTTAAAGGCAGGGAATACCAGAAATTATGATAAAACATGTAATAAGTTTCCTAGGCCAGTTACTTAAAAGATAAAGAAAACTTTTTGCAATTTTCTATTAAGAGTAGTTAAGTGCTTTCAGGAAATCTGGCTGTTTTAATGTAGGAGAGCAAACTTTAACTCTGTATAGAATATTTTTGATGTTAATTTTTAGAAAAATTCACACATAGTTTGTTTTTAAATCCATGCAATCCTTTTACTGTAAAACCTTTTTAACAAACATCTATACAAACTATTATTATGACTTACTCAGACATTTGATGACATGCTCTAGACTTTTCATTTTTTTCTATACTTTTTATTTTTTTAAATAGCCAGTTATTTTAGTCTAGGACAAGAATACATTGTGCCAGATGTCTTTTCACATAAAAACATTTTCTTTCCCTTTACCCTTTTTAATCACAACTACATCTTCACATCCATAGCTTTTTTAAATATCACTATCACATCTCTTTTTTACATACTTGTCTTTTTTTTTTTTCAGTCTATGTTAAATTGGCCTCATTTGCCTAAAAATTATATACAGTAAGGTTTTTTTTTCTGGTTTTGGCAGGGTTTACAACTTAAAAGTCTCTAGCAAAGACAAATGTAATCCTGTTTGATTGGTAAACCCAGGCAACAATATGTGCCGATAAGAACATTTTTATACATTCAGTTTAGTAAATGGGGGTCCATTTGTCAGAGCAGATTACACAAAGCCCAGTTTGAGCCTCAGCTATTTTACCAAATAAATATTTATGGTTTCCCAGCCAAAAACTTGGTGTATTAAATCTATACCCCTATCAGATAATGTTAACTAGGGCCTATGAGATATTGGGCATAGGTCCCTTTTCACTAGCCATCCTGGGTCCCAAGTACCCATGTGGCATTTAGGGCCATCTGGAATCCAGAGAGGCCATGTGGAGCTTAAGACAGAGGGCAGCATTCACAAAGATAATGTCTAAAAGATATTGTTTCTTCCAGCATGGCCAGGAGGCAGAGCTGAGATAAGGAGGAGATGTATTGGGTTTTGTACTGCAGCTGATGGCCCATGTACTGTGGACACATTATGTCCTCTGATCTCACCATGACCCTCTATTTAGTGTCCAGAATTTAGAGGCCTAAAACCCAAATCAAGCTAACAACAAGACATGTGCAAGGCTTTGGGAGAAACCCAGAATCCAGTTCTCTTACAGCTTTTAGTCCTTAAACAAATTAAACAAGTATTAAACATACCAAAAAATGTGTTAATCTGAAGACAAATTTAGGCAAAAGATTGAAATCAAATTTTGAAAATATATTTATTTTATCAAAATTTTAGAAAACTAAAGTCAAGTGAACTTGAAAAGGATACTTATTTATTTAATGAGTGTGCATTAATTACAAGCCAATTTGGTACCATGCAGACAATACAAACACACATATAGACATGAACATATGAACATGTAGACATAACATACGTTTATGTACTTATACATGTAGGCATAAACAGAAACAATAAGGATTTTATAGGTTTCATTTAAAATATAATAAGGGGACAGATAAAACAGAAAACTCACTAGTATAAAAGGACAGTCAGGTTTAAATTGTGTTTCTAAAGCATGTTAAAGCTTATCTGTGAGGCCTAACTCTGTTTTAGAGAAAGTAAGGTAACAAAAACAGTAGATTTTAGTCTAGTTTTTGTTTCTCCAATGGGTTACTGATCTTAAGGGCTGAGCTGTTAAACAGAGATGAAGCCATTTGACTTTTGGGGTTTCCAGAGAAAGGCAACAGACCCAAAAGGAAGTCTGGTTGACACCAAGGCTGCATTTCTCATAATGCCTCAGAGTCTCTAATGAAAAAGAGAAGCACATGCAGTTAAGTAAAGAAAACATGCTCAACCAAAACTAACATTGCAAAGAAATATTAACTTCTTTTACTTTAGTTTGTCCAAATAAAAGTTTTTTTCAGTTACTGGCAAAGATTAAGTTTTATCCTTTTTCAGTGACATAAACATGCCTTTGTTTTTTGTTAAAGTCTTAAATAGGTCTCAAAGCAACTTGACATAGACTCCAAGTTATTAGATGGGATGCCTTGCTGAGACCCATTGTATGAGTTAACCAGTGATCAAATGTTCCCCAATTTTTATGTCAAGGCTCCCTTCCTTGGGGGTACCAAGGATATTGTTGTCTAATAACCACTAAGAGTTTTACAAGCTGCCATTCAGTTTCTTTACAGCCAACTGCTTTAAGGAGACATTGGAGTTGTAACTTATGTCAAGTCTCCATTTTTGTTAAAGCATTTGCCATATTTTAAAAGAAAAAGAAAAAAACCTTCAGGTTGAAAGCTAGCTTGACCTGCCACTGGCGTGCAATGCTAATCTAGAGCTTCCTATGATTCCCTTACCAGGATGAGTATTCCCTTACCAGGATGTGCAAATATAAATGTCAGACGTCCTTTACTTTCCAAGGCTTGGCAGGTCAGTCTCTGATCCATGGAGTCAGAATGCCTCACACGGAGCAACATTTGTCACCTCTCCCCGGGTAATGGAGATGCAGAAGATTACTCAAGTCCATTTCTTCTGAGCAGTGAGAGGCCCTGAAGGGGTTAATTTTCCAGGAACCCTCAAGAGAGAAGCATTCCTTGGAAAAATAACACCGAACTAGGGTCTTCTCTCAGTATTTATTCTCCAAGCCAGAAAGTTACAGAAAAGGAACTTAGGTGGTTACAAAAAGAACAGTAAGATAATTGTCATGACAACAATCATTAGGTTTAGCTGCACCAAGGACATCTGCCCTTAGAGCCAGCAATGTTGCTGTGTGACAATTCTTTATATATAACAGAGACTTTAGCCCAGGGAAAGTTTCCTGTCTTTCACAAGCTTAACATTCTATGTGTAATTCTAAAAATTTAAGCCCTATGAAATACATTTTCTTTATAAATGTTAGTATACTCCACATCCAACCATCCTGTATAATATATACTAGATTACAATATAATTTTTATAACATTAACAAAGTTACTTTAAAAAATTTTTAACTTACATTCTGTTGCATAAAGTAGAACTAAGAGAATGTATATTACTAGATGCCACGTTTGTATAATTTTTGTTGATTATGTTTCTTTTAATTTAGGAATAGTCTCTTACAATACAATTTAACACAGATCACTACAGTGGGAAGGCCAGTTCTGCACAAGCTATTAACACAATTAAAATACATTAGATACAACAGTTGCTATAAATACAGGAAAGCCATCCTGTAAAACCATCCTATTAATAAAGTAGAAATTAGGGCCATCTTTTACATAGTGTTAAAAAATCTAAAGACACTAACGTCCATTGAGAAAGAAAAGTTAATAAAACAACTTGGTTATGTGATTATAGTCTATAAATTGCTAATTTGATGTACAGACAGTAGCTGTGTCATTTTGCTTGAGAGGTCAGGGAGCTGCATGTGCTTTACTCTATCTGGAGGAGAAAGAGGCAAACGGCCAGCTAATCAATTGGCACCAAATAATTTTATAAATCAGCACTCTACCTATATGTTCATGTGAAGGTGAGTGATAACAGAAGAGAAACATTAGTTTTCTAAATTTGTGGATTCTATTATAATACATCATTTTACAATACAATTTGACTTAAAGCATACTTCCAGAAAAAAAAAATGTTATAATCACTTAGAAAATCATTACATGTTCTCTAAGGTCTCTTCTAGCTCAAAAAGTCTGTATCTCCATGTCTTTTAATTGAACAAGCTTTATTACTCTATACGTTTTCATGTACTTACAAATGGACATATAGAAAGATGGAAAATAATGACAAACTGGATTTGAGGCAGTTTTTCTTAATATTATATTCTAGTTCACTGTTAAATCTCTCTTTTTCAAAATTATACCAAATTCCTCAAACAAGGTAAATACTATGCATACTGTATTTGTGGAGTTTCTCTACAGTAATGAAACAGATAAAATTAAAACTTAATGAAATAATTTAAATAGGACATGTCATTAGAAACTGTCAGGGAGACAATGAACTGAGAAAGTTGGTTAAGTAATTAAATAAACATAAATTGTAGTTCATACAAAATAATAATTATCTGTATAAACAGATTATAAAAAGTAACTTTAATTTGCATACAATGAAATCATTCATTCAAGTGAATTATATTTATAAGAAACACTTCATTTTACATTGCTTGCATAGTATCACATGAAAGCACTCTCTTTTCTCACCTATTTTACTACATATGTGCCCTTGCATTTATTTAAAATTTTGGAATTTGTAATTTTAGAAAATGGTTAAGAAGCAGTAATGCAAGACCTAAGTAAATTAATACCAAAGATTGAATTCATTATGTATAAAGTTCTTACTGTTATTCACTGTGTTCTGTAATCTATACTCTCTGCACTTTAATTTCTTTATTTTGTCTCTTTTTATTTTGGTTTTCAATGGAACAAATAAACAAAGGTCTTTAAAATAAAAGCAACGACCCACCTATTATTGCTCCATCTTGATCATTTTTCTCTTCCTCCCAGTCCCTAGCAATTACAATACAGCATGTTTCCAAACAAACTGGTAATAAGCATCATATATTTTAGTTGTGTTAAGAACCTGAATATTAAATGGCAAAAAGCAAGCACAACAGGTATTCTATAAGTGTGGTGTGCAAACCCTTTTTCATTTGCTTTCTTTTTGCACTTGCAAATTGGATAAATGCAGCCATCGGTGTTTTGACAGCTAATTAAATTTGAATGTATGCAATTATATGTCAGCTTATTACAAATATTTTTGAAAAATAAGATAAGATTTGTATAATTTGTATTGAAGTACTTTAAATTCTGCCACTTACAAACCTGATTTTATGATGCATACAAAACATTCAAATTGAAGTTTCCATTATGTGTACATATGCATGTATGCATGTATCCATGTCTTTATTACTAATTTTAAAGTATTTTTATATATCTCGTATAAGGCCAAATCTGCGAGAGGCAAATAATGTTAGTTTGGAAATAAATTTGAAGACCCTGGATTTTTCATTATTTTATAAAATTCTTATAGAAAGAACATATTGTCAAGCTTTAAAATGCCTATATTAGTGAGAAAAATATCATTATTACTGAGTTGGAGTTTATAGTGAATGCTCATAATTTAATAGTGCCTTGGCATTCATTTTGAATATAAGTTTAGCTTTCTCATGCCAGAGGCAGGCCTCAGTCACCCTTGACACAGTTTCCAGTTCCGCACCACAACTAAATGACTCAAGCCCTAAGTTCTTATCTGGCCAGAGGTGAGAACTTAGGGACAACTCTCTCACTTAAAAGACTGGGTTCCCTTCTTTCCTGCTACTTTCATTAAAGGGACTATTTAGGTGTTTGCCCTCCAACTCAAGGTGACCCACCTCCTATTCCCCAATTTATACTGCCAGTTGCCACATTCTCTTCTCTCTCCTACGTGCTCCCGTGTGTGTGCGTGTGTGTGTGTGTGTGTGTGTGTGTGTGTGTGGTGGCCACCCCAAAAGACCCACCTGTGTATACTCCTTCCTGGCTCTATTGTTTTGGTCTCTGGTGCCTGCTGAGGACAGTAGCTACCAGTTAAGTTGATAGAGAAACTTGAAGAGTTTCATTTGGTAATGGGCCACAATAATCAACCACATTGTATATCGACAAAATAAAATTAAAAAAAAACAAAAAACAAAAAAACAAAAAAGAGTTCCATAATCTTGAGTCAGCCACAGAGATCTTGAATAATAATTCAACCTTGTGAGTTATAGTGGAAAATAATATGCATGTGGCCCAGTGAACTTTGTGTATCAAACTATAACCTTAACGGAACCCAAATTCAACAGACTATTTTCAAACAGTTCATACATTGTGTTCTTACATCTTGTATTCCATAAAAGTTTGATCATAAAACATCTGGAAAATGTGGGTAACATAAGGTAATCATAAAAAGAAGAGTAGGGGCTCAAAATGGGGCATCGATTAGGATGATACAAAAAATTATAATTTAAATCCAATATAAATAAAAAATGGACCATAGATTTACCTCAAAGTTTTGTAAATCACAGTGAAATGAGAAATTGAGTAGATTGACAATTCACAATGACTACAAAATATAAACAAACCAACTGCTCGTTTTAAGGTGAGAAACTTTTTTTTCTCAAAGTTACCTGTAAAAAAACCCCACTATTTTGATTAACGGTGCTTTTAAGAGCAGGACTACAGTAAACATAACAAACCGTTGTTTTTCTTCTAAAAATTGTTAAGAGATTGCATATGCTTTCAGAAACATCCCATGCACATACAAGCAAGTATTTATGTTCTTTACTTATTACATAAATAGTAGCATATTCCACACTCCTTTCTACCTAATTCTTTCATCAAAAATGCGGACTGGAAATTCTTCCATAAATAAAAAGATTGTCTAATTCATTTTAATGACTATGACTTAACTTGTCCTGTAGAAAAAAGTCTGGTTAATTGATCTAATATTTTTCTACTATAGATAATAATGCAATAAATAACCTTATATATGGGGCCGAGCCCGTGGCGCATTCGGGAGAGCGCGGCGCTGGGAGCGCGGTGGGAATAGGAATGGCCGGTGCACTCACTGGCTGAGTGCCGGTCACGAAAAAGACAAAATAAATAAATAAGTAAATAAATAACCTTATATATGCATTGTTTTGCACATTTGCAAATATACATATGTGTAGGTATGTATGTATATGTGTGTCCACATTCACACACAGTGTCCTCCATAGTGATGGTACTAGTTTATTCTATCAGCAATGCATGAAAATACCAGTTTTCTCTCTATTTTCCCAACACAGTTTGTTATCAACCTTTTGAAATTTCAACTGAGAGATTAAAACATTAATTTGTATTTTTTTCTTATTCTGAATACAATTGAATATAACTTTCATATCTTTACATCATTTGAATTTTTTGGTTTGTGAACTAACTTTATATATTTTTGCTAAATTTCATTGGGTTGTTAATCTTTATTATTTTTTCTTATTTATTTTATTGTCATGAAAAATCAGACCTTTGCTGTAAGGGCAAAGTTTGCTGTAAGTTTTCATAAGTTTTTGTTTGTCTGTTTGTTTCTTCACCTTGTATAAGAATTTTTTCTTCATGAAGACTTAAAAATTTGGATTCACTTGCAGTTATCACTCTTGTCTTACATGTTTGTGTGTGTGTTTGCAGTTTATAGCATACTTTTGAAAGTCTTCTCCTTTTGAAGATTACTAAAAAAAAATCTCTTGTTTCTTTTTTTTTGATATTTATATCTTTGATCTATCTGACAATTATTTTGGTTAAAGATATAAGGTACAGATTAACTTATTTTCCCAGGTTGCTAATTAGTGATAAACACTATTTAAAATTTTTCCACTTATGCCTCATTGGGATGGCATGCCACTTTTGATGTATTCTACATTTTCTTATCCATTTTTGTTTTTCATTTTATGACATTACAGTTCTGCTGTAATTTTTTAGCAGGATATTTGTTACCTATCTACCAGAGTCATTCTCACATCAATTACTATTACTATTCTTTGTTATAATTTTCATTGTATTTTAGTTTGTGTTTTCCTTATGAACTTTAAAGTCCACAGTCTGTTCTCCTGTATGGAGGAAAATGTGTAGGTGATTTTATTGGAACCTTTTAATGCATAGACTATTTTAAATATATTTGACACATTTCTTTTATGTGTCTCTATTTTTCTCTTTCCAACAGTAAGATAGACTCTTCTTTTAAAGCTTCTTTATGCCTCTATTACAAATGTCTTAAGGTTATTCTTAGATATTTTAACATTTGTTTTATTTTAAATAAGCCTTGTGATAGGCAGCATTCTAAGACATTCCACAATTACCTTCTACCTTGTATAATCCCCATTTTGCTTTTGTAGAACATGTGAATATAATGAACTATCACTACCATGATTATAATATATTATAGGCAAAGGAGAGATTAACCTGGGAAGGCCTGGCTTATCAGATGGGACCTATAAAAGCAGACAGTTTTCTCCAGGTGGTCAAGGAAAGTGAAACCAGACATTGAAGTACCAGAAGGATATGAAACTGTGTTGCTGCTTACAGCAATTGCAGCAAAAAACAAAAACAAAAAACCAAAAAAACAGTCTTTGTGCCTGAAAGGGTTTTCTGGCTGCAGAAATAGGTACAGCTCCAGTAATTATGCAGGGAGGCCAGAAGTCTTGAATATTATATTACTTTCCTATTTTTGCTCTACCAAACTACCTCAAATTTTGTGGCTTAAATAATACAAAAGTATTATTTTACAATTATGGAAGTCAGAAGTTTGACATAGCGTCCCTGGATTAAAATCAACGTGTTGGCAGTTGGCAGTACTGTGTTTCTTTCTGGACACTGTAAGACATAATCTATTTCCTTGTCTTTCTAGATTCTAGAGGCTGCCCCGTATTTCTCAGCTCATGCCCTCTTTGCTCCATTTTCAAAACCAGCAAAGATAAACCATGTCCTCCTTCCATCACGTCATTCTGTCCTGACTTCCTCTTCTGGCTCCTTCTACTACTTTTTAAAACCATGTGGATTACATTGGACCTACCTGGATGATCAAGAACAGTCTCCCTATTTTAAGCCCAGGTGATTAGCAACTTTAATTTCACCTGCAATCTTAATTTCCTTTTGTGCAATGTAAATATTCACAGATGTGAGAATTAAAATGTGCACTTCTTTGGGGGGGGGTCATTATTCTTCCTAAAAGAGGAATATATCCCTGCTTTTTCACTTCTTGGTTGATACAGCTTCCAGGTGTGATCTTTGCTGTCTTCTATAAGGTACAAGTGGGATTGAGCCACAGTTGTAATTATTCATGTACTCTGTGTTTGCAAATAAGTGTTTAAAATATTTATTTTTTTTCTGTTTTGGGGGGGATTGAGCGGCTTACCTTAAGTGATGAAGAACAGAAGTAGAATTGAGAAGTACACACTTACGAAGGAATTCTAAAACTGAATGATTCACTGGTCAGATGGTAACAAGGAACCCATTACCTTCTCTAACTGGGGTGATGATAATTCTAATATACATGAGCATCACCAGTTATTAATATTTTTACTTGAGGAGGGGCTTAAAGGCAGAAGGGGATGCACTGTTTTATGTAATAGAGAGAGAATTTGACAGTTATGGGGGGTAGTAAACACAAGGATTGAAAAATTGACAGTTGTTTATGGTCACTTTTAAAAATTAATTAATTAATTAATTTTTTTTTTTTCCGTATTTTTTAACATCCTATGATGTTGCTGTGGAGAAGTTAGGGGGAGGGGAGAGGGGAAAGAGGAAGGAAACAGAGTGGGAGATGGAGGAGGGTTGGGGTTGAGAACTGTGGCACCCCCTCATTCCTACAGGGGAGACCAGGGCGCTTCCAGCAGTGGCTTGGTGGTTTTCACTGGGCTGGGTGAGGGTGTCGGGTGGATATAGCTGAGGCCGTCAGCCTCCTACCCTCAAGACTGGTTGCAGGTGTCATTGGGCATGGCTGAGGCCCCCAGTCCTACCCCCCATCCTGTTTTGGTAGCCCAGGGGTTTTCTGGTCCTTCTAGTTTTTATAGGTGTTCTTTGGTGATGTGAACCTTTACTAGTTAATATCAAACTTTGTCTCTGGTCTGTGGGTATTTTGTTTTTCTTTCAGTTCTGTGTTTGGTTATTTGCTGTTCCTACCAATTACACTCTGCACTAGAACCAATTTGTTATCCTTTGCATACTTCTAAAATGGTGGAATTTCCTGTGGGGACCAGTACTTGAGCTCTGTGGTTGAGCAAAATTGTTGTTTTGTTGCTGATTTCCTGGGCAAGGCTTTTTGTGCAGCTCAGGTTTTAATGGTTGACTTTATAGGTACTTCTGGGACTCAAGAGATCTGGTACACTTGGGTTGTGTAGGAACTCTGGCTGGGCCTGAGTCTTTTCAGCAAATTTCACCCACTGCAATTCTATATTCCTGACCAGTCTCCACTGCATGGTCCTACACTGTTTGGGGAGCAGACTAGCTGTTCTTGTTATGCCCCTGTGTTCTGGTGGGCCCATCTCCTACTGCCTGTGCTCCAAACAATTCCCATGGGATGGTCCTTTGTGATGACTCACGGGCCTCTGAGTGGTTCCTTTTTTCTGTGTCTGTGTTTCTGTTCCTTTTTTCAGTTGTTGTGGCTCATTGCTCCTATGTGGGTCCATGGGAACTCTATTAGTGTTCTTGCTGGCCTGGAGGACACCAAGGTTCTCTTCTCCCCTGCAGCCTCCAAGCAACTCCATCTGAAGGGCACAGCCGTGGTTTTTGCCAGCTCCTGCTCCATGTGCTCCCCAGCTGTAGCCTTGAAGTGACTGGGGCAGTTCTTTTTTTCTGTCATCATGGCTTCTCCCTGCTTGGCTATTGCTGCTTTTTAATAGTTGTAAATTGGTTTATTTGTTGGAGAAAGTGACACTGGGGACCATCTATTCTGCCATCTTGACTGGAAGCTCTGTTAATAGCCACATTTTTAAACTTCAAAGGAATAAAGCAGCAATGTAGGGTCAGCAGACTCTCAATCAAGGCACACTGTGAAAGCTGAAAGGCCACGATGGCACTGTTTAAAGAGATACACATTTCCTGAAGGCAGGTCACAGGCTGTGATGGAAACCTGGGCCAAGATTTGGTAGTAAAAGTAGTGGAATTATACAGGAAGCTAAATTCAAATCCTTGGAAAGATTCCTATGCTAAAAAAATTATAGGAAAGAGAGAAATTCAAAGATCTAGGATTGGTATTTCATGGAAGTACTTGAGAAACTTGAATTCACAAATTCTCTAAATGTTCTAGGTTAACAAAAATGGCTCCTTTGCCCTTGCTAAAGAAAAGTAGTCTCTCATTGCCTGAAGACTATGCAAAGTTCTCATCTCAGAAAGATGCCTTCCATGATTATGTTCATCCTCATCAAGTACTCCCACTGCCTCCCTTCATTGTTTCTACATCAGTAGCAAGAGTGAAGCCTCAGCATCACAGGGCCCTAAAGTGCTGCCCCTGTCTTGAGAAGAAAAAACTATTCACCAAAGAGCTAAAAAATGTGGTTAATATGCACTGGCAGAAACTGTAAAATGATGCCTGGGAGAGGATCTTGAAGGTTGATGTTTGATGTCATAATAATCAGAATGCACTGAAAGTTTTCTCAGCCTGGAGCCCATTAATTGAACTAGAGTCTAGGTACCCCTAAGGAATTACTAAAGTGTTAAATCAAGTATATACAGTCATTATTCTTCTAAACCATTCTTCAAATGTACCTAAGGCCATTTTTAAGAGTAGCTATCCATTGGGAAAGGCAAGTATCCAGAACATGGACTGATGGATGCAGAATAAGAGATGACACTGATACCAGGAAAACCAAATACAATGCGCTTTCCCTGTAAAAGCCAGGTGACAGTCAATGCCCAAATCCATCTCATCATAGGTCCAATGGAGAAGCACCCTATAACTATTTTTCCAGACCCTGATATTATAGTTGGAATAGATATACTTAGCAACAGAATCCTTACATAGGTTCCCTGACCTGTGAAATAAAACCCACTACCACAATAATAATAGTAATAAAAGCCAAGTGAAAATTCCTGAAACTGTTTCCTTTTCTTGACTCCAACTGAGACAAAACAGTATATCAGAAACAATATCTTATCCCAGTTGGAATGACAAAGATCAATGCCATTTTCTCTGTAGTCACCATCATATCACCAATTAATTTATTGATCTGATCCCTACAGAAGTCAGAAGAATTATAGTCAGATAACATGAACTGTAAATTTAACCAAATTATAGTTAAATGATCACAGCTGCTTTCCAAAGTCAGTATCTTTTTTTTTTTTTTTTAAATAAAAAATTGGCCAACTAAGCCTCTGGAATTTGGTGTTAATCCAGCAAATTTTTTGTTTGTTTTTAATTTCTGTCAGAAAGGTAAATCAAAAAGAGTTTACATTCACCTAAGCTGGATGGAAATATATGCTTATAGTGTTTCTCCCAGTTTAAATTAACTCTCCTACTCTGCCACAATATAAAGTTGAGTAGTTGAAACAGAGACTTTATAGCCGAAGAAATGTACTATCTGGCCTTTTTGAGAGAAATTTTGCGTCCTCTTCTCTAGTGTATGCTGGAACAACCCTTCTAATGTAATGAAAACTTATTTCATCTTGCTCATCATGTCACTGAAAAGAGGCACAGACCTTTCTGAGCCTTTTGAAGGTAATATTTAACTAAGTAATACTACTTCAACCCATTTATTGGGTGAATCATAAAATCGCAAATTTTGAATGGGACCCAGAGTAAGAGATTGCTCTGCAGCACATTTCAATTGAAGCTCAAATGGCTGCAATTTATTCAGTTCGTATGACCCAGCAGATGCTAGAAATATAAAAGGAAGTTAAGGATACCTTGGCAAGCCTACATAGAAGAGTTGCCGGTGGATAGATATACCCCAGGATGTGATTCAAAGTTACACTGATGCAACAGAAAATCATTCCTCATGTGGAAAGCAGCTCCTAATAGCCTATTTGGCCCTAATTGAAACTGTCTGACCTTTACACATCATTTGACTATGTACCAGAATTGGCTATCATGAGCTGCATATTGTAACACCCACCATTTCGTAAGGTCGAATACAAACAGCATCAATCTCCTGTAAAATTGATTGCTGTATTCAGGATAGGAAACAAGCAGGTTCAGAAACATAATCAACCTTCAAAAATGCGAAACCCAGATCTCCATGATGCCTATTCTTTTTGCACTAATGTATCTATTCCAGCTTGTACCTGCAGCCTTCTGTGTAATTCCCTACAACCAGAGGAGGCAAAACCTGAAGTCAGTTCTCTATATACCGGACTGAACAGAACATTCAGTGGTGGCCCCAAAGGCAGCATAAGGGGAAATCTTTCCAAACCTTTCAGCAGCACAGTTGGTCATCACTTTTATGTGGAAGAAGGTGTAATGTAAGAGAAGTATACACATTGACTACTGAATAGTAGGAAATTGCCTGATTAGATTGTCAGGGGCCCAAAAGCAAAGAGGTCTGGGAAGCGGTTTGGGGATGGATCCATAGAGATATGTTCTAGGTTATCACATCCCTTGTTGGTGCCATGAGGCATGGACCTTCCAGCTGTGGCAGTAGGAAAATCAGCTTTCATGCTGGGGAGCCACTGCAGATCCACACTCTCTGTCAGGAACAGAATCTAATGCTGAGCCCTTGACATGGTAGCACTCATTAGGAGACCAATCAGCTCTTGGTATCAAGTTGATTTTACTACACCTTTTTTATCCTGGAGAAAGTAGTGATTCATTTTTACTGGGATGGATATATATTCCAGATTTAGCTTTTCCTTCTTATCCGGCTTGGCAGAAGCACCCGGTAGAACTTTTACTGTGTCTGATTTAATGACATGGAATGGTACATAAGAACACCTTGGATAATGGAACTAACCTTATGTCAAAAGAGATGCAACAATTGGCTTATGTCCTCAGGATCCATTTTATCATTTAGAATATTATAACACTTTTTTTTTACTCTCCTTATTTTGGAAGATGGCAGCTTGAAAGAACATTCTAATCGACTCCTAAAGGTGTAGGCAGCTAGGATGGTAGGTTAGGGATGAAACTTTGCATGACTGAGAAAATCATTTATATATTTTGAACCATGTCCATTATATGGTGCTATGATTCCAGCAAGTAAAATATACTAGCACAGACCAAATTTTTAAAAGGTAGAGCTATGTGCAGCTCCTCTCACCATTGACCTCAACAGCCCACTTGGAAAACTTACATTGTAATCAAGCCTACTGAATTAGAGGTTCTGGTTCTTGGTGGTGGCAGTGGTGGTACAGGGGTGTGGGGGTGTGGTGGTAGTCAGTGGATGCTGCAACCAGACAACAGCAGTGTTATATCAAGGGTGGGGCAGAAGGTGGAAAGGAGTGGTGGAAGTTTTCATTTCTGAAAAGAATGAGTATTTTAGCACTGATGTTGTTTAGAATTGCTGTTGCATGTTGAAAATAAAAAGTAGACCAAAGAGGTAGACAGTTTATTATTGTTTTTAAATTCTATACAATGCATCTCTTATTGCCTGAACCTAGGAAAGAAAGCTCCCATTATCCTCTACCTTGACACACCACTGGTCAATAGTAAAGTTTCCACTAAATTTTAAGCTAAGACTGCCACCTTAGTTTAAGGTGCATAAGGATGCATTTTGCAATCTTTATGCCTCTAGACCCATAAGCAATTACACCAGTTACTGTAGAGGCAGGAATAATTAACTGTGAGTTTTATAAGAAAGTAGGGATTTATGCTCCATAATAGGAGTAGGGAAGGTTATCTCTAAAACTCAGGGCACTCACTGAGTAGATGCCTCCTGCTGCTTCATGTCTGGGGTTAATCATTAACAGGCAAATACAGAAACCTCATCCTGACAAGGGCACTATAGTCAGAGGCCAAACTCCTCAGGAATAAAAGTCTGTGTTGCTACAGAAGAAGAGCAATCTGGACTAAAACAGTGCTGGCTGTGAGAGGAAATCTAAAATGTGCAGACGAGGAGTGAGATAATGTGTAGAAATTCCAACTTTGGAGCTAACTAGACCTATGTGTCTATAGCTGTACCTTTTTGTCCCTAATTCTTCTTTTGTAAATGTTGTTTGTTTTTAAATTTAACAAATGATGACTGGCTACTACTTCAACAGATCAGTGACAGAATAGAATAAATGTACTGTCAGGTCATGAATGGCTCTGAGTCATGCAAAGAATGAAATGTAACAGGAAGTATCAGTACTAAACAGTCCTATATATGCTTCTTAATGCAAGCCTGTGAGACTTTACATGAAGTATTCATTTTGCTACCGGAGCATGCTCAGTCACAGACGGGCCAAGAAAAAATTGTCGAAGAGTTACTATGATGAAGAGAAGCCCCCAACTAATTAACCACCACCCACACCCCAAGATGTCCATACCCTAATGTCACCTAGGAACCCCCACTCCCACCACAATAAAGTGTAAATCTTGCAAAAAACAAAGTATTAATGCTTCTGTTAGCTGCATTTGCTTACAGGAAACAAAGGCCAGATGCTATAACCACTGCAAAAGAAGAAGAACTCTTGTCACCCAGGCAACTGGCAGTTCAGCCTGGAAAAATCCAAGATGGCAACAGGGCATCTTACGCAAAAAGTACCGAGTGCAAGAAAGATGGACAGCCCATGCTCCAAGCAGCCACCCACTCACTGGGGACACTTCCTCAATTTATCTTTAAAAACCCAATCCTATCCCCACTTTGGGGAGAAGGTGTCTTTAGAACATGAGCTGGCCTTCTCCATTCTTTGATCAAAGAATGAAGTTCCTGCTCTACTTTACCAAACCTACTGTTGTTCTATTGGCTAAGGTGACTCCACGCAGGGGAACCCCCACTTGAAAGTGGGCTCTCAGCCTGTGGGCCTTGGTTGGGACAGGGACCATTACTATCTTGCTACTGGAGAATCAGTGGGCAGTGGAAGCTTGTCTGGGCTAACTCCTCAGCTTTGCTGGGGCGCCTCCTCCCTGTTTCTGCTGTAGAGTCTGTGGTCAGTAACACTCATCCTTGGAAACTATGAATGAGTTAAATATATCATAGAGAGAAATTAAGGTTGTACATGACATTAAAGTTGCTAATCAAATGACCTTGAAATGAGGATTATCTGGGATTGCCCGATAACCCCAGTGTAATCACAAGAGTCCTTTAAAGAGAGAGACGGAAGAGTAAATGGCAGAGTAATTTAATGTAAAAAACGAACATTCGTTACTGCCTTTGAGGATGGAAGGGTCAGCCTCAGAAGCTGGAAAAGGCAAGGGATGAACGATCCACCAGAACCTCCAGAATTGGGAACACAGCCCTGCCAGTACCTTGATGGCATAGTCTAGTGAGATGCATTTTGAACGTCTGACTTCCAGAACTATAAGATAATAAAGGTGTGCTGTTTTGAGCCATTAAATTTGTGGCAATATGTCATGGCAGCTATAGAGGAAAATAGCACACTCGCCCTTTTTGTGTGACAACTCTGAGGCTTACTGTCATCTCCCATCCGCACCGCTGGATAAACTCGCTCGTTTCCTCACCCTCTCTTGGCTCCCTTCCCTTGGTGGTTGGTTATATGTCCACTCTGCCCTTCTGATACTTTCAGATTACCTGCCAAATAAACTGCTTGATAAGTTCATGTCTCAGGTGCTACTTCTGGGGGATTCATCCTAAAACAGAAGTTACTGTTTTCCTGCCTTTCATGAATATGTTTCTGTTGTCTCAACCTCAGAATAGTGCTGGCTTTCTGATGGAGGTTTTTTGTTTGTTTGTTTTCCTTTTTTTTTGAGTTTTGGAGCCAAAAATGTTCTAAATGAAACAAATTGTTATCATGATGTGAGTGGCCCCGATCTGTGGAACTGACTGAGTGCAAGATACGCTGGAGAGCAGTCTTGGGAGTTGGCAAACCTGGTTCTGAGGTATAAAACAACTCGTTAAACTTTAAACTAATATGACTTGGAAAACCAACTGAGTGTCTACCAAGACTCAGAAGATAAAATCAAGATGTATTCTACTGGTTACATTCTGTGCCCTTCAGTAAGATCCTCTGTGTGTGAGCACTTTGTGTGTGTGTGTGTGTGTTTGTATGTGTTTGTGTATATTTTGGTGAAAAATAAAGACTGAGGCCTTGTCAGCAATGCTCAATTTTGAAAATCCTAAGAAAAGCCCATGCATCTCTATCCATATGTATAGAAAGCAGACTGCAAAATGGGTAGAAATTGTAGAAGAGTTTGTTTCTGTTTCTAGCTCATATCTGGTCATGAAGTAGAGTGAATAAGAGAAAAATTCCCAGAGGTAGATCTAGGAAACATGAAAGAGAATGCCTTGGAAGACCTGGCAGTGATCACTATGTTGTTTCCAATTTTTTTTTTTTTTCTTTCCAAATGGGTCTGTTCACTACAGATACAGTTTTCAATGTCCAACTCAGTGAGTGGGGTATACTGCAAAGGTGGAGAGTGATTACACCTGCCATTTATTCACTGGCTGCTGTATCTAGTTATCCATCAATAAATCTATCCATATGACATCATCATCATTACCTATCTATCTATATAATTTTTGTTTTCTGGAAACTCCCTAAAATAGGATATTTTTCATTTTCATTACCTGAAGATGTAGGCTAATCTGGATGTCTTCCTGTTTTCATTTATAATTTTAGTTTTTTTCTCTGGAAGTATATGCAATAAGTGATGATTATGTCAATGAGAAAAAGGAATTGTTTGAGGAGATGGAGAGAGGATGGGAAAAGAAAATTTACCTCCCTAATCCTCATTTACTGCATCGTATTTGGCAATTGTAGGAATAATACATTAACTCTGGACCAAAATGTCAGAGAAGGACAAGAGATTCTTGTTGAAAACACTTTAATGCATTTTGTATTTTAGAAAAAGTTGTACTACAGAGAGAATTTGTTTAGCATTATATTTCTATTCCACTAGATTGCAGGATTTTTCACTTTAAGCAATAATAGTTGAATTTCAATTTTCTTTCATGTCTTGTGAGCATGCTTTACAGGTCTCCTAGCAATGACTAAAACTTTTCTTTTAGAAATTGAAAAACTATAACATTACCTTTTAAACGATATATTTAAAATCCTGTAAGATACATGCAGCTTTCTATAACAGATACCATTGTGTAGATTATATTTCTCTGACTTACATATAAGTTACTTATAAAATATAATTAATTAATGTTTTATGTTTTCACATTATATTAATAGAATTGAATACCCTAGGTGGCATAAAAAATGGGGCTTTGTAAATGACACCTGTGTTTCTCAAAAATTTTGCTGTTGATTTTAAAAATTATTTAAAAGAAGGACTGTTATATTTTACTGTTTTGCTAAATTAATTAGCGCCTTTAGCTAAAACGTATCATGTATAAACAGAATATTAAGTTAAATCTACAGACAATTTTTCATTGTTGTTCATAACTCCTCCACTTTCCAAACATTTCTTGTTCAGAGGCTATTAGAATAAGCTCCATTTCTGTGGCTGGAAGGCTATTACTTTCATAAAATAATACTACTTAAAGGTGTACCTTTGGTTTCTAGAACCAAACCTATCTTACATTTCAAGTAATAATGCCTTGAAAAAAAGACAGACATATACATACATCCCCCACCCACTGTACACACATTTTTACCACTCAAAGACATCTGAAGGTTTCTGAGTTCTACTTTGGGGAAATATAAAGAAAATATTTTCCCTTTCATTTATTCTACTTTGTCCTTTAACTCAATATAAGCTTTTGGTTTGGAAAGCCTTTTATTGTAGTGGTAATAGATAAATATTATACTATGTAGGAGGAATTGGCTGTTTTCTAATAAAAATGAGAATTTTAATTGCTTTCACCCTGAAACTGCTATGTTCTTCAAAAATTTTTTGAGGTGACTGTGACTGAGGGACATAAAATTCTTTGATGAAAAAAATACATTGTAGCAATGGTCCTCAAGTAATAGAAATAACCATTATTTTAGCTAGTTTTGTAGGTTAGTAGGAGACATGGCAACTAGCTGGGGAAATTATCTAAATTTTTTAAGTCTTAATTGACTCACAGATAAAAGAGAAATAAGTAAAACCCAACTTATGGAAATATTGTTAAGTATTAAATGAAATAATATACTTAAAGCTCTGAGGCACAATGCCTGGCATGGAATAAGCAGAAAAAAATTAATTTACTCCTATAGCACTGTTATTATCATGCTATTTTATATTATACATTAAATAATATTTTACATAGTACAGATTTATATAAATATTTTGTATATGTTTTATATAAATATAACACTATATTTCATATAATATACTAATGTAAATATATGTATTATAAATTATATGGAATAATATATATTATATATTTGCTATATTTATTATATATTATGCTATATTATGCTGTAACATTAAATCAGATATAAATCTAATTTTATTAAATTTGATTTGAGTAAATGGGTTCAATTTATATTTCCCATTTAATAATGGGTAAACCTATACATCAACTTAAATTTTTCATTTATTTTTAAAGATACTTATCCTAACAACTATTTACCCAACTTCAGATTACTAGTAAAAAAAAAAAAATACTACACTTTTTGAAAGGCTTTCCAAACTGAAAGCTAATACTGAGTTAAAGGACAAAGTAGAATAAATGAAAGGGAAAATATTTTCTTTATATTTCCCCAAAGTAGAAATCAGAAACCTTCAGATGTTACTGAGTGGTAAAAATGTGTGTATGTGGTGGGGGCGGGGGGGGGAAGGTGCATGTGTGTGTGTGTGTCTTGTTTTCAAGGCATTATTACTTGAAATTTAAGATAGATTTGGTTCTAGAAAAACAAGGGGGACACTTGTACGGCTTTAGGAAGATCATGATGAAAACTTACATAGTTGGTTGTCATTGACTCTCCCAACTAGATTTTTTCTTTATTTTTTAAATTCATGAAACCTTTATTTAAATTAAATATTTTGCAAAAACATGAACATAAAATTAGATAAACTTGAGACTGCAGTGATTAAAGGTGGGGAGAGATGTGGTGAGGGTAGGAAGCTTATTGGTCATTTTCTCGCTCTTTCTCACCACTTCTTCCCCAACCACACACATCTGCAAACACAGAACCTGAAATTTAACTGGAATTAAGCTGAGTTTAGAAAGTAAAATTAATCTGAATTCTTGCAAAATGCAGAGTAAAAAAATAAATGAAGAAGATAATTCTTAGTTACTTTATCTTGAAGTTGTTTTCCAAATATTTTTATTGTGGTCCTTAAGAAAATTTTCCAGTGTATAACTATAGGTTTTAGATGTCAATTTAAATTTCTTCAGTTTTTCAGAAACAATGCACACACACACACACACACACTCCCCAGAAATAAATTCTCAGGCTTAAGCTCTCCTCAATTTCCATATTGGATTTCTGAGGTTATTTTGGGTTACTTGAGTTGAGAATGCTGGTTAACTGAGGAATTCTTCAGCCTGTAATTCTGCCTAAAAGGATAAGGCAATAGATCTCATCTTGCAATCCTGAAAAATGAATGATACTCTCTTTCTCCATACACTGTAAATTTCTGAGCAAGGACGGATTTTTCTTACCTCAGTTGGCTGTCTCTGTAGTTGGTTCCTGCTTCAGTTTTTAATTACTTGGCTAAGTAATTAAAAGTATTCTGAGCTAAGTTTACTTTTTGCATTTGAAGGCCTAAACTTAACTTGTCTTAAAATGAATGAAGAAATTGGACTAGGTGGTTGTATTAGGCCTTTTCATTGCTTATAGCAGAATACCTAAAACTGGGTAATTTATAAAGAAATGAAATTTATTTCTCACAGTTTTGGAGGCTGGAAGCCCACAGTCCAGTGAACACATCTGGTGAGGGCCTTGCTCTGGGTGGGAACTCTCTACCTATGGTGACCAGGGTGTCACATGGTGAGAAAGGACTGAACAAGAGAACTGACCTTCTCACTTGCTCTGCTTTTAAAGCTATCAGAACCATGCCTATTACTCCATGAATGCATCGATCCATTCAGAAGGGCACAGTCTTCACAATCTAATTACCTCTTAAAGGCCTTACCTTTCAAATACCCTGGTAAGATTTCCCACCCTCTTAGTACTCTTAAAATGGAGATCGAGTTTCCAATTTGTGTAATTTTGGGAGACACATTTAACCCATAGCCGTGGTCTATAAAGTCTATTCTAGTGCTAAGATTTTATGATTCTATTTTTTAGTGTTCCTTTGTTTTATTGAGAAAGAAAACAATGTGTATGACTGTAAATGAAACCATATTTTTCACATGATTAAATCAATGTCCTCTTGTGAAATGATGCTGTTCATTAACATTGTTTTTTGATGAGAGACCATCTATTAAAAAAAAAAATCTTACTGCTAACATAAGTGTTTTTCACTATTCATGAACATCTTTTTATACAATCCGATGCCCTTAACATGGGATTGCCATCCAACACACAAACAAGAAAGGGAAATCCTTCTGCTCACCTATATTAAGTCTTCGTTGCCACAGCCACATTTAAATTCTAATGAATAAAATATTTTAGAAATCTATATTCTATGACCTTCTCTTCAGGGTTTAATGCACCTTTCCATTTGAATGTAAGGGAGTTAATTTAAACTCAGCAATTAAAAACCAGACTCATTTCTTGTTCCTTATAATGTGATACTCCCCTGATGGTCATTGTCTTAGAGAAATAAACTAACAGAGTGAACAAGAAGGCAGGCATTCAAGTCAAACTGTTAATATTCAGATCTTAGCTCTGACACTTAATAACTATATGCCTGTGGACAAGTTACTTATTTTATTTTTCCTTCAGTTATCTTATCCATGAACAGTAATAATGACAAGATCAGCTTTAAGGTTTTTTGGGGGAATTTTTCCCTTATGAGGAGAAAGTTAATTAATATAATGCACTTAGGCAGTTTCTAAGACATAATAAGCATTCAGTAAACTCACAGCATCATGAACGCATTTGCCCTAGTGAATTAAAAATGCTCATTCTAACTGATAGATGTGCAAAGAAATTA
This sequence comes from Cynocephalus volans, assembly GCF_027409185.1. NCBI lineage: Eukaryota > Metazoa > Chordata > Mammalia > Dermoptera > Cynocephalidae > Cynocephalus > Cynocephalus volans. Next base: position 144,015,358 of record NC_084468.1, on the reverse strand, counting down.
CAGCTTGTTTATTTTCTGCAACTAATCTTATTTTTCTCAATTGTTATCTTTCTAGTCCTGATAATTGTAGGAAAAAAAAGAAAATCCGTAAATGTGTTGTTTTTAATTTAACATTAGATATTAATTATATTAATTAATACATTCTTATTCTTTTCTGATTTTGAATAGACTTATTTAAATAGCTGAATATCTTTTAAATATCAAAGGGTTTTTTATTCCCCACAGATTACATTTTTCCTCTACCTTCTTCTCTCCACTTCCCAAAATGGGAATTGAACATATAAGGTGGCAAAGAAGAGAAAAAGACATGCGTGCTGATTGTCCAGGTTTTGTACTATCATCTTTTGACAGGCATCTTATCTGAGATCATCCCTTCAAATTTCTAGCTGCTCGTGTGCAACTGGTTTCATCCGCTTCTGGAGTGCTTTGCTGCACCCATGGCAGAAGACCAGTGTTTCTTCCTTAGTTATCATGCATGCACTCATTGAAGCTTCTTCCTCCTACTGCAGCCCTTTACAAGTCCACAGGTATTCACAACATCTTCATATCCTCACAGAAAGGCAATCTGGAACTTTCCAGATCCCCTGCACATTATACACAAGCTATGAAAAACTTTAATCAACGTTATGCTTACGTTTACCTGCCACATGAGGATTTTAGGACAGCCGACAACAACATTCTTACAGAGGCTTTGCAATCCCTTCTAGCCATGAGTGGGGAAGCAGACATGTTGTACCAATATTTTTTTCCTCTATTTATAAAATCACCATTTTCAAGGTTTGGGCCCTACTGGAGAGACCAAAAGGTAGGTTGTTGGTGGTGAAGAGGTGGTGAACTGATACCTTTCATTTCTTAAATACCCTTACTTCCTCTTCACTCTGTCACCTACATTTATTTTCTTTTTTTGGAAAGTATTTCCCTGTGTTATATATTCCTTTTTTCCTAGGTTGTTGAGAAATAGCTTATATTTAATGGCATAATAGCTAATTTACATTTAAGAGCACATCCAAATGTAGCTCTGACTTGACCTACGTTATCTCTAGTACTCTAGATACCTCTGAAATAGCCTTCGCAAGGCGAGCTTGGTTTGCTCATCAGACACAATATTCTATTTATTCTGTATCATAGGTGTGGCTAGGTTCCATTTGTTCTATTTTGTTCACATTGCCATTGCTATGACACAAGCCTGAGTTACCTCTTAACTATTTCCACCAATCCACGTTACTTCCAACACATCTGTCTACTAACCTACTTAACACCCTATTACATATAGCCAAAAACCAAGAACAAACAAAAACAAACAAAAAAACCCCATAACTGACACAAATGCCAATAAATTCTAGGCTGGTAACATAAATTAGTGATAAGATCCATGTAATAGAGAGTGTGATAGAGAGTGAGGAAATGCACACTTTACATGATTATCATCATTAAGATCCTGCTATAATATTGTGGGAAAACAGTATTACTAGATCTTCTGATTTTTTAAGGCAAGGCTCGCATTTGAACTTTTATAAAAATTTTCCAATGCTTAAATATTTACGACTAATTCAAAAATCGTAGTATACATTTTGTAAGTCAGTGAAGTGCCCCTAGTTAAAATTCAGTCCAAGGATAACCAGCCGTCAAAATCCAATATGCAGAAAAGATGAATTGATTATTTAACATGGCTTCTGAGGCATAATTCCCTCAACTTGGCCTCAATCAACATTCCCAAACTCCCTTCTACCATTCCTTAACATATATATTCTGCAAACTGTAAACTGAATCATTTTTCTGTTCTCATACTTGTTTGTGTAAATATTTTTTTTACAAGTGCTGATGTCTTTGTCTGTGATATATTCTTCCCTGAAGAATTTCCTCTAATGTATTAAGATTAAAGTCAATGACTGTCTCCTGGTAGCTGTGTTAACCAGCTCTTTCTCTGTGTTCCTAGGATAATTTTCTATGAAGCTCTATTATATAACAGCATTTGTTTGAAGAGTAATCTAATGTTAACTGTATTAGACTATATTAATATTTCAAGATAGCAACCAGCTGTACTCATCTTTATTTCCCAAATTTCAATTACAATAGACAAGAGATGCTTGTCATGATGAGAAAGCAGATTACTAATGATGATCGAGCATGGGGCAAAACCATAGAAGTGCTGCCCTCCTTGAGAGTTATAGAGGAAGCCTTGTCCCATTTGCTTATGCTAACCCAGGGATCCCTCCATTTTTCTCCTAGGTAGCATTAGTGTACAAATTTTGGAGATTTTTCATAATGTGTACATATTCCATTGTCTGTTCCTTTCTAGTCCATTCCTATCTCCTGCAGAATTTCTATCATCATGGACAAATTTTACCTGTACTTATGATTCATAAATAAAAATTATACAATATTTATTCTTTAGGTCTAGTTCCTTTCATTCAGTATAACATTTTTAAGATTTATCCCTGTTTTTGTTTATTAGTAGTTCTCTTTCTTATTGCATTGTGTTTAACTGTATGAATATATTAAATTTGTTTGTCTATTCTTCTTTTGAAAAACATTTGGATTGCTTCCAGATTGGGGCTCTTAGGATAAAGCTGCTATAAACATTTTGCTGTGAGTCTTTTGTGGTCATATATTTTCCCTTCTCTTTAGTAAAAACCTAAGAGTAGAATCGCTGGAATATATAGTAGGCATGTGTTTTACTATATAAGAATCTGCCCGACAGTTTTAGAAGATGATTGACTGGATCATTTGCCATTCCCACCTACATCGTATCAGAGTTCAAGTTCTCCATCTGTTTACCACCATTTGATGTTGTCAGTCTTTTAATTTTAGCCACACTGATGGGAGCGATTTTGCATTTATGATTTGAATAGTCATTTGCCTGATGACTGATGATGTTTCTTACCTTTGATGTGTATATTCGTCTTTGGCAAGTCTTTTACAAATTTGTGAGTCTTTTATAAATTCCAAGTTTTTTTGTCAGATATATGCATTACAAATAATTTCTCATGTCTTTGGCTTGCTTGTTTTTATTAAGTAGACTTTGGCAACAAGAAGTTTTTAATTATAATGAAGTAGCTTTTTAAATATTTTTATTTTATGGTTAGTGCTGTTCATGCACACTCTAAGAAATCTTGGCCTATGCCAATGTTAAAAAAAAAAAATTCTTAGGTTTCATACTAGAATACTTTATAGTTTCAGTTGTATATTTAGCTTGGTGATCCATCTTCAATAAATTATGTATAGAGCATAAGGTAGAAGTTAAGGTACATGTTGTACGTATTTTTACTCAGTTTCTCCAACAGTTTCTTGCTTGTTTGTTTGACTTCCATTTTTGTTATTATTGTTGAATGGCATCTTACCTTTTGACAAAAATTCTTGGCTTTGAATGAGTAGGGCTATTTTGGACATTCTGATCTGTTCCATTAACCTACATGTCTATTTATGCCAATAATACACTATTCTGTTTGTTATACATTTAAAGTAAGTCCAAATTTGTTTTTTCTTAATAATTGTTAGACTTTTTTTTATTATATATTTCAGGGTTAGCTTGTTAACTTTTACCAAAACAAACAAACAAAAAACCCTCTAGGAGCTCTAGGAATATGATTGGGATTGCATTAAATCTGTAGAACATTTTGGGGAAAGCTAATATCTTAATGATATGTCATAGTTCTTTTCATGAAAATAGTACACTTCTCAATTTATTTAGATTTTCTTTGATTTCTCTGAATAGTGTTCAATGATCTGCAGTTTTCAATGGAGAAGTCTCACATATTTTAATAAATTTATTTCTAATATTATGTTTTTAATAATATAGTAAATACAAGTATACTTCAAAAAGTTTACGGAGAGATTTGTATTTTCATTTAATTCCATTTTTCCACAAACTTTTTGAAGTATTCTCATGGTATAATAAATATGTGTTACTGTATAAATAGTGTTATAGTAAATTGTATTATTTTAAGTTTCATTTTTAATAGTTGCTGTTTGTTTATAGATGTAAAATTATTATTGTTGATATTAATATATTAATCTTAAGAGCTGCTGCCTAGATAAATTATTAGTTCTAGTAAATTTGGGGGTTTTTTTTTACTTGAAATTTCCTGTATAATCTTGAAATTTCAAGAAAACAGTCAAAATCTCCCTTTCTTTGTGTTTTTAATGTGTTTATTTTTGTCGTATTGTATTGGCTGGATTCCAGTACACTGTGGACTGACTAGAAGTGATGGCAGCAGCACTTTGCCTTTTTCCTCTTATATGGGTAAAAACATTCTATATTTCACAACTAAGTTAAATGTTAGCTGTAGTTTGTGTACATGTTTGTTTAATGACATTCTTTTTTTAAAAATGTATTTATTTCTTAATATTATTTTTTTTTTACATTCTAAATGTTGTTGTGGAGCAGTTGGGGAGGAGGGGAAGGGGGAAATAGGGTGGGAGGAGGAGGAAGGATGTGGGACATGGTTGAGGCCCGTGGCACCCCCTCATTCTGGCAGGGGAGACCAGGAGGCTTCTAGCGGCAGCTCAGTTGTTGCTGATTTGGATGCAGATGTCAGGGGTGTGTGTCTGAAGCCCTTGGTCCCCCCATCACCCCAGCTCAGGATATCCCTTCTGATATTGGAAATAGCTTTTTTCTATTTCCTGAGCAATCTTTTTAGGGATATCTGGGTTTTATTCATCTTTTTAAACCATTATATTTTTGCTTCATTAATTTTTCCATTGTTTTTCCCTTTTAAATTTTATTGATTTCATCTCTTATCCTCATTTTCTTCTTTCAAACTATTCTGAGTTTAATTTCCTCTTCTTTTTCCAACATCTTAATGTTGAGGCTTATATCATTGATTTTAGTCTTATATTTTATTTTTCTAATGTATGAATTGCATTCAAAGCTAAAAATTTTCCTTTAAGCACTGCTTTACTGCATTCTATAAATTCCCATACTTTGCATTTAAATTTTTGTCCAGTTTGAAATAATTAATTTTTCTAGGTATTTTCTTCTTTGACATTTGTTTTACATAGAAATAGGTGATTAATTTCCAAATACTTGTGGATTGCCAAGATATCTTATTGCGATTGATTTCTATTTTAATTCTATTGTTTTCAGAGAATATGCTCTGTAAGATTTCAATCATGTAAAATTTATGGAGGCTTATTTAATGGCCTACCATATTGTCTATCTTATAGAATGATCAATGCACACTTGAAAAAATGTATATTCTGCAATTATTGCATGTTGTGTTCTATAAGTGCTAATTAGATGAATTTGATAGCCAATGTTGCTCAAAATGTCTATGTCTGCACTAAAAGTTTTCTCACTTGTTTTATCAGTTAATGGGAGAAGAATGTTAAAAATTTCAAATTGTATTGTCTATTTCAATCTTTAATTCTTGTAGATGAGTCTAATTATTTAGATTTTCTGTTTTTATTGATAGTCATGTTGAGAATTATCTCTTCCTGATGACTTTACATTTTAACATTATAAAATGTTCCTCTTTCGTTGCACTGTCTTTGTCCTCACATGGATTTGCCACCTCTCTCCCCTGGGTGACAGAGATACAAAGGATTACTCATAGCCCATTTCTTCTGAGCAGTGAGACACCTTGAAGGGATTAACTTCCCAGAACCCTCAAGAGAGAGATCTTCCTCCTTTGGGAAATTAACACGGAACTGGGGTTCTATCTCAGTATTTATTGTCCAAACCTGAAAGTTACAGAAAAGCAACATAGGTGGAGTTATGGCGAAGTATAATTTAACAATAGAAGCTGGTAACATCAGTGAAATTACAAGTGACATTCTATAATGCAGTTTGCAAAAGGTTAAGTTGATCCACCAACAAAAGCTTGTTCTTAGCAAACATTTTCTTTCTCTACAGTAATTTCCTTAGTATGTTTACATAACAATTAAGTAAGGTTAACCTTCACCAAGGACATCTACCCTTTGGGCCAACAATTTGCTGTGTTACAATTCTATATATATATATCAGAGACTTTAGCCTAGGGAAAGTATCCTGTCTTTTGCAAGGTTAACATTTCTATATGTAATTTTAAGAAGTTAGGCTAAACCTGAAACTATAGGGCTTTGGAAACTCGGTCCTGTGAAATACATTTGCCTTATAAATGTTAGTGTACTCCACTCTTTTTTATCTCAATAATATTTCCTGTCTTGAAATATACTTTTTCTGATATTAATATAATCACACTAGATTTCTTATACTTATTATTAAAAACATATTAGTTTATAATTGGAAAGTGCTTACAAAGCTGCCTGGCATGTAATCAGTGACATACAAGTGGGAAAATGAACAGACCCACAATTTCCAATCATAACTTTATTCCATAGAAACTAATCTACATATTCCCCTTTTTGCATGCTGTTTACCCTCACAAGTCATTCCACTTGTATAAAGTACAATCCTATGTCTAATTTTTTTTTAGTCATTTTTTCACAATATTTCTTCTCTCAGTGACTTTTTCTACAAAAAGTAGGTGTTCCCTTATATAAGCTCCTATAGTCCCTGCCATCTCTTTCTCATTCCTTTATAGTTGTCATTTGCTGCTTTATAATGCAAGTTAGGTTTTATGTTTCTCTATGCTCACCATTAAGCCTTATCCTATTTTCATGTCAGGATACCCTCTTAATTTACTTGTATCCTTCTTTCCATATGACAACTTAGGTAAGTGTGTTTTTTTTGTTTGTTTGTTTGTTTTTGTTTGTTTTTTTTTGCTTTGGATCACTTACATTTAGAGCTTCTCCTAAGAATTACCTTTGATATATGGAGAAGGACAGAACAGCAACAGGGAATAACATGCCAATGCGTACCCGGAATGGATGAGGCACCACAGGAGAAAAGCTGCTCTGACAAGGGCAAATGAGTGTTGCAGAAATTATTTTAATCTGCTTCACAGTTTTACCCAGGACTACTTGGAACAATTTTGATGGAGTAAGCTATGTAAGAATCAAGCGTATGCAGAATCAGGACATGGAAGTTATGGGGCTTTCAACAACTAGTGTCCTATTCATTATCCTAGCCAATGTTGATAATAACAATAAATATAATAATAACAACATTACTATGTACCAGGCACTTTCTAAGTGTTTCATATGCATACTAACTCTAGTTCCTTTAATGATACTATTATTTAGTTTTTATTATTCACTTTTTACAGAGTACAAAACTGAGAGACTGCAGTGGGAAATAACTTGCCCCAGAACTTCTAGCAATTAAAAGTCAGAGTCAGATTTTGAACAAAAGCCATTGAATTCTGGGATGAATATGCATGTGTATGATCCATATTTTTTGATTTGTCACAAATAGAGCAGCAGCATCTCTAACCCTTTAAATCTTCAGGAGCGAGACAGACAGGCTGGTGTAAGAGTTCTGATTTGTCCTGTTAACCTGCCTATGCCTTCACTGTGCCTGCATAAAGTGATACAGCGTTAGTTCTTGATAGCTCTTGCAGGCATACTTTTCTTAAATAAAAGAATAGATAAATAACCAATGCAAATTCCACTTATCCATTTAAATTCTACATAGCAAAGTATCTACTCATTATCTCAATGACTAATATACTCCAGTGTCTTCATGTATATCATAAAACACGATAAAATGGAAAATGAATATATTCCCCTTAATAATATTGCTACAATTTAAATTCCTATTTAATGACATGAGTAGGAGCACATTTCTGTGCATAAAATAGTAAAATGTTAGATTATAGTTCGACCAAGAACTATGTTATTATTTAAAGGAAAATTAATGAATTATCCAAAATAGCATATAATAATTTCTTCACATCTGTTTTTTATTTGAATTATTTTTTTCTACTCCAAAATCAGTATACTCCACATGCTCTGAGAGTAGCTTTTTGTTAGAATGGTTACAAGATATATATTAACAAAATTACTATTGAGGGATAATTTTTCATGATTCTGACATAAGACTCTTCCACTACATTTCAAAATGAGCTATTAAGCTAAAAATGTAATATAATAAAAGGAGGAGTTCCCCATCCTCTACTCTATAACAAAAAAGTCTTTCAGTTATATAATGAAATCTCCCACAAAACAACTCTCCTAAAATATAATAGGAGCTAGAGTTTCTGCACTTCAAAAAATAAAATCAAACAAAATGCTCACAAATCCCAAGTACTCTATTCGAGGGTATACTTCATTCTGTTTATGTCTTAAATGGAACATTAAATGCATATTTGTCAAAGAAATCCACAGCACTCAATCTAAGTAAAGACATTTTCTGGGAAGTATTATAAACCCGAGTGAAACCTATTGCTGTGAAGTCACCCAGAATGAAATAGTAACTTGGAAATTTTTTATGAAGTTTTCCTTTGTAAAGTCTGACTAACGTCATGTAAGAGCATTTCACTGATGTCTCCCTTTTTTTCTTATTTTTCTCCTTTCTCCAAGAAATGTTCCTAGTGCCTCATGAATTTAGGAATAAAGTTGTTCACTAAATCACTGATATATTTCATTTCTAAATTTTAAGAACAGCTAAATGTTTATAAATGTATTGGTATCCATAAAAACATAGATAACATTAACATATACCTTTATCTTAATTTCAAGTTCTGAAATTGAATATTATCTTTCTTAGAAATATAAGTTAAACAAGATATATGAATATCAGTCAAAGAATATATATCTGTAAAATTATTATTTTGAATATAATTGCTTGTGATTTGGAAAAAGAGTAGGATTCATAATTCCCAAGGTACATTTTGAGGCCTGATGAATATGTGTATATTTAGAATCATTAAAAAGTATTTAAGATCTATTTAACTGTCAGCTATGTTGTATTTATTTTTTTATGAATACATATCTGTCAGACTCACGCATTCGGAAGTAACTTATAAAGACTTTGGGGAAGTAAACTTTAAATTCTCACAGTATCACAATACATGCAATTCAGCACATTTTTTTCTGGGATGTTTCATTTAATGAATCTGGGTTGCATTTGCTATGCCAAAGATCAAATGGATAAAGATACAAATGGGGAGGGGTGTGCTTTCTTCCAAACTTAGATTAGCAAATATAATTCCTAAATTTCAAGCTTGTCTATACAGCTAACTGGGGAATTAGATTTATAGTGATCCTGAAATTTCTTTGTTTAAGAAACACAAAGGTGCATGTAACAAAAACTGTAATATTTGATTCTTTTCCCCATTTCTGAAGAATATAATGTATATTTTGTATACATTCTTCATTTCTTTTCCCCATTTCTTAACAATATTGTATATATTTTGCCTACTTTCCAAAAATGGTAGACATATTTTCGAAGCTATTAGGAAAAAAAACCTTTATTGTTTTCTGTCTTTATTTTTATTGTTTTTGTTGAAATAACTACAGTTGTTTTTTGTTTTTTGGTTTTTTTTCTTTCTGATTTTTTGTTTTTACTGACCAGCACAGTGATTGAACCCCAGATCCTGGAGTTTACATATATTGAAAGAATTCATTCTAGTGTTTTCACGTTTTTCTTGTACAAAAAGCATACATCCTAAAACTTCATGACAGAAATATGGCCTGATATATTTGTAAGGAGATCCCTAGTAAAAGACCCATGTATTCATTTATTTATTTATTTAATTTTAACTTCTTAATATGCAATGTAGTTGACTTTCATGTCCCTTTACCCGTTCCTCTTTCCCCGCCTTTCTCCCACCTCCTCCCCCATCTGCATCATGTCTGTTCACTTGTCTTAACAAGTTCAAGGATTTGTTGTGATTGTTGTGTCTTCTTCCCCCACCTACCATTTATTTGTTTGTGTATTTATTTATTTATTTTTATCTCCCACCTATAAGTGAGAACATGTGGTATTTCTCTTTCTGTGCCTGACTTGTTTCACTTAATATAATTCTCTCAAGGTCCATTCATGCTGTTGCAAATGGCAGTATTTCATTCTTTTTTATAGCAGAGCAGTATTCCACTGTGCAGATATATCACATTTTCCTTATTCACTCATATGATGATGGACATTTGGGCTGGTTCTAACTCTTGGCTAGTAGAAATAGTGCTGCAATAAACATGGGAGTACAGATATCCCTTTAGCATGGTGATTAGACCCTGTAAAAGACCCATTTAAATTGTAGTTTTTCTAGTTCTGCATTGAGATCTCCCCCCTCTGATAGCAATGTAGTGTCTGATGATTTGTCATCATCTGTTCTCAATAGGCAATATCTATTTAGAGTGACAACTATATCAGTAAATACTTGCATGTTTTATCAAGGCATGAATGAGAAATAAATTACAAAAATAATAGTATTAAACAATTTGATGATAATAATATTAATATCATCTAAAATCAGCCCCTTTCCTTTTAACAGTATTTTAGTAATTCAGGAATTCTACCAATTAGGAACAAACATTTCTCTAGATTCAATTCCAAGTCCATTTACCAGGTACTTTATACACTTAATTCTTTCTATCAGATGCTAGCAAAAGGTATTTCATTTTTTTACCCCCTTCTGCCTTTTTTGTCCCTCATATTCACAGAAAGTTACCCCACTGCTTTTTGTGTTAGAATTCCTTTTATACCATTTCTGTTAATTACCATATCCTTTCTTAACTTGGAGGATACCATTTCTATGTTGTTCTCTGGGCAAGACTCGACAGTATAAAATTAACCAATCAGAATCATTTTAGGTAATAATCTTGGGGTCCCCTCTGGTGTCAATGAGTCTTTAACAGAAGTGGAAACTACACTGATCTCTCCAGTGTGCAGAGACCAGGTGGAGGTTCTCTTATTTCACCTGACCTGATCCCTAACATAGTCAGAAGGCTTGTAGCCCGCTCTTCCAGTAGAATGTGAGATAAATGGGAGCAGCAATTTAAAAAAAATATTCACTTTCGAATTCCATATCCTGGAATGATTTTTGTCACATAGAGAAAGCTCAGTATGATTTATTTAAAAAAATAATGCAGTAAATCTAATGAAAAATCTGAAGAAATAGTAACTCTTAGCAGATCCTGTGTCAGCAAATAAATATCATTTTACCAATTTTACAGATTTGGCATTGGTACTTTTAAATAATTCCCTGAAAATATCATAGAAAATTATAACTATTGCTGGTATTATAAAATGATAATATTCTTGAATATATAAATTTTCATCTGAGATGAGTAATAAAATTTTATATGAATGTACATTTATATCAACCACCAAAGTATTAGTTTTTATCTATTATTCAACTGTCTATGCATTGTAACATTGATCTTCAAATATTTTTTTTACTGACACCTTAAAACAATTTTTTAAACTGTAAAGCCTTTCATGAATTTTTAAATTGACATCTACTGTCTTTCATCATAAGTTAAAATAGTTGCAAAGGATTTTTTCTGGTATACTTTGTATCACATATATGCATTAAATATATTTTCCTTGAAATTGTAAAGCTGCAGAATTATCTTATTCAGTTTATAATGTCATAGTGTTATTTAATTGGCAAAGTCAGACCTCATTGTCAAACAAATCAACCAAATCATATTTACTTACTGTTATTAGAAAAAAAAATATCTGAACTTAATATTGATCCAAATAATTCTGTGAATAGGCATCCCCAAGATGACCATCTCACTTCTGGATTTTCTTTCTAATGTAAGCCTCATCTTGAGTGTACAGCTTGAATAGAATATCTTATACCTTGAGCCCAAATGCTTTCTTTAAAACTCAAGTATTCTTTGCAGGGCAGATGGACCTTGCTTTTATGACCTGGAAGTTTTAACCTGAATAATGCATTTTAGCAAGTTTCTGGATAGCTGGGAAATGTAACATTCTTCTGAAATGTGGGGAAGTACTTATTGTGAAAGGGGAGAGGAGCAAAGTCAACACAAACCACGGAAATATTCTCAAGCAGACCACTTGTAGGAAATTTCAAAGTTGGAGATTCTGGATCCTGATTCTCTTAAAATTGTTTGTGTCTATATATACTCTGAAAAGTTTGTGTGTACCTTTATGCCTTTGCAAGCCTAAATTCAAGGACAAGTTCGTTATTGCATATCCAGTATATGCTTTAAATTTACATTACCAAGAGCAATGTTAATTAGATTTATTGAACTGCTACCTTTTAATATTGCATATTGTTTTCCCTATAGCGTATTATTATACCCTATATTTAGTATGTATAATGACAACTGAGCTATTGCTCATTAAATAACAAAAAGAAGTACTTAATGCATTATTTCTTTTAATTATCACACCAACTTTAAGATGTTTAACATGCCATTTTTTTAGATAAAGAAACTGAGGTGAAAAAGTTATGCAACTTGGCCACTTGCCTAAGTTCGCACAGATAGCAAGAATTAGAATTAATACTTTTCTTACCTCAGTAAATCTCTACTGTCTGTCTTATTCTTGAATTAATTTGAATATAACTGAAAACCTTATATATTAACAGGAACTAGTTATTTCTTAAAAACTAAAATTTAACATAAATGCATGTGACGTTAAATACATTTCTATATATAGGTTTTTAAATCCTTAGGATTTGAAGATGAATCATATTTTAAAATTTTTAAAATTTGAGCTGTGCCTGGATTAGAAATGTTATATGTTTGTTAGAATAATGTCAAATATTCTGTGGACTTTAAGACAATTGTCACTAATCCTTATTATAATTTTCCATTTAAACCTTACATTCAAACACAGTACAGTAAAAATCAGGGTCATCTGGCTTTCCAGTGGTTCAATGGATACAAAAAGTATAATGCTTTTGCACAATATCTTGTACTCCATGCTGAATTAATTAAATTAATCCCTCTACATTGAATGAAGACATGTATATTAATGATGAGAGTTTGAATGGTTCTGGCACCTTGATGGCAAATAAGTGTAGTGGTGATTAATTAAGTTTGTGAGTTAAGTGACTATATAGTTCATGGATCTTGCCCATGATCTATCAAAGTTATGTCAGAAAAGAGTGTACAGAGGCTGCTGTGAATATGTTCTAGGCTGCAGTTGCTTAAGAAACCAGTACAGTGCCCAACATGGCCCCGATGCCGATTGGTTTATGAGGAATATGAAATCTAATTTCACCGTGAAATTAAAAAGTACAAATAAGCTGTAGAAGACAGATTAGAGAGTGATGTGCTATTAAATTAAAAACTGCCCCTGAACTCCCAAAGAAGCCTATTTTTGCTTCTTTCTCTGGTGTCAATACTCATACTGTAACCAATCTTAAGCTATTAAATGAAAAATTGTGAAGAAATGTACAATAGTACTCTATTATATAATGTCTTTGCCTTATGCAATAGACTTAACCTCAAGAGCTTCGGTGATAATAAAATTTTACATAAAAAAGGAACTGTTGCATCTGAGTATTTATTACCTTTGTGTTTTACATCATTTCTTTAATTTTTTTATACGATTAAATGTTACTAATTTCTGTATTTAACAGTTTGCAAAATTTATGAAAATTTAACGGTATAGCTGGCTCTAACACATCGCTATTTGGTCTGTATAAAGCAGCATGAGTCAGTTTGTTTCCTCTTATCTGCCTGGCGAACATAACACTATTTCTTTGCTAAGAATAGTTCACACATTCCAGTGGACTGCCTAAGATATGTGTGGATAGATGAGATATAAAGCTTTACTCCTGAGCTGAGGCTGACAAACATGAATGATATGAAGACCCAAACATTAGATTGAGGTGAACTTATTACTGTCCAACCCCTTTAATCACATACCCCTTAAATAAATTGTTGTCAATATAAGAATGATTAGCTAGCATATATTGTGAATCCAATAACTAAGATAATAAGCAAAATCAAAATCAGTGTCAAAATAAATTTTACAAGTTCTTTACTTTTACAAGTACTTAAGCACACAAATTAGATAAGTCTCAAAATTAAAATAGTACAATGCAAATGAAGCAAACATTTTATGTTCTAACTAAAGAACCATGACAAAACCCAGTTATCCAATCAATACAAGATACAATCAAGTACCAAGTGAGAGAGCTGGCCCTCAAGAAATTACAAAGCAGAGATGTCTGAAAACATGTAACTCAACACAACCAGAAAGAGGTTGTAAATGTATCAGGAAAAAAAAAATTGTGAAGAGAACTTCTTTGGTGTCGGGCCTTAAAAACTAATGCCGCCTTAAGTGACATTACAAGAGGTGCCATTATGGGCCCACAAGGGCGTATTAAGGTGGCAGCCTAAGACGGCGCCGGGAGGAAGTAGGGTGGGAGTGTCTGCGGGAACCTTGCCTTAGCCCTTATTGGCCAAATACGTGCTTCTGCGCTCATGGTTGCAATAGCTAGGCATTGAGACAGGATGCATGCCCTTGACCTTTAAGCTGATAGGATTATGTAAAAAACCTCCCTTCCCCATTTGCCTTTAAAAGCAAGTGCTTGTGTGATAATAAAGGGACCTGCTCGACAGAACCTCCGCCGCGTCTGAGTGTCCTTTAACCGGGCTGGTTGGGGGGCCGGCGGCTGTGCTCACCTCTCTTCACGGCTCTCTTCCCCCGTCTCCTTCCAAAGGGGACAGGAGGGAAAGAGGAATCCCGGGCCGTCTGCTCGCCCACCGAAAGGAACGAGGCTAGGGCTGTTCGGGTCGGCCAGCGGTGGACCCAACATTTTGGAGAAAAGTACTTCTGGAGGATTTCCCTTCAATGGAAAGGAATTAGAGTTGCTTCTTCTGGCCCTCAGGTTAAAGAGAGGGATTCACTGAGACTAATTGGAGGATGTAATATGAACCTCATGAAGTTCTTATCAAAACGTACCAGAGAAATATAACCAACTATCTGTATACCTGTATACATATATAGTTACATATTCATACTGAGAGAGAGAGAGAGAGAGAGAGAGAGAGAGAGAGACTTAATGGAATTGGCTCATGCTATTATGGAGGCTAGCCAGTCCGAGTTTTGCAGAGCAGGCCCATAGGCTGGAAACCCAGAGAAGAACTGATATTGTAGCATGATTTCAAAGGTAATTTGGAGGCAGAATTTTTTCTTCCTTAGGGGACCTCAGTCTTTTTTCTCTTAAGACCTTCAACTGATTGGATGAGTCCCACCCACATTATGGAGAGTAATGTGTGTTACTCAGAGTCTACTGATTTTAAATGTTGATTGCATCTACAAAGCAACATCTAGATTGGGGTTGACCAAACATCTGGGCACTATAGCCTAGTTAAGTTGACCAATCACATTAAACATCAGAGACTCCAATAAAAAAAAAAATTTAAAATCATAGTCTAGTGGCTGTTCTCTCAGCATTTTCAAAGGAGTTTGCACGTGTTAAGCAGCCTGCACTGCCAGAGTTTATCCATGCAAAGAATGCAGAGGAAATGTGTATTTTCCAGCAACAAGTATGGTCTGCTATGAAAGAAAGTTCAGGTGGAATTATTTAAAATTGTACCCAATAGGATCACATAGAGTGACCATGAAATTTTAACATAAATTCTGATTGGAGTGGATTATCAAAAAAATCAAGAACTGAAGTGGAGCTGGAAGTCAGATGAAAAGACATTGCTGATGTCATCCAGAAAGAAGCTCCTGAAAGAAAGTGCCAGCTTCACGCTTCTGTTAGACATAAAGAATAAGAAGTCAGTTTGTGAAAAAACTGGTTAAGAACTTTCCTTTTTTTCGTAACTGTCCTCTCTCCCTTGCTCCATCTTGGAGACTTTGAGAAGCCAAATCAGGGAGGAGGAGTGAAAGCAAGACAGTGAGGAAACTAGACTGACCAAAGAAGTCTTCTAGAATGTTCTTGCCTGAAGCAAGCTCCAGTTGACTGAGGAGGAGTGACTATAGCCTTGTATAAAGTTGAAAACCTCGAATAGTAGGTATGACTGTACTCTGAGAACTAAGATCTGTATCTATGACTTAAAGTTATCATACATCATGAATTCTTTGTTCAGAGAAAAATACAAATTTTAATGAGTATACTTTAAAAACAGAGTCCCTTCTGCCATATTATGTAATTTACAACTGTACCCAATAATTGACACCAATAAAGCACATGAAACAGATTGGAAAATAAAGCTAATGCAGAAAAATTGAAAGAAAGGGAGAAAACACTATCTATGAACCTCTCACCCACAAACCATGCCTATTTACAAAAGAATGTGTAAGCGGTTCTATTATGTAAATTTTTAAAATGATGATTGTTGTTGACTTAATTATAAGCCAATTCTAAGTGTTTACCTATTTCTCAAAATATTTTTTGCCCTTCAGTTTACAAAAACAAAATTTGGTATTTGCCTTGGGCTGAACGTCCCCCCAAAACTTAGTCTCCACTGTGACAGCGTAAAGAACGTGGGAAGTCCTATTATGGTAATTGAAAGGTGGGGCCTTGAAGACGTGATTTGATTGTAGGTCCATGCTGTAATGAATGGACTAATAATGGTGGTCAGGGGTGTGGTTCTGAGGGCCTTAAAAGAAGACTACATATGAAGATCTCTCTGTCTGCTCTGCCATTTTTTGCCATGTGAAACTTCTGGGTCCCTGTTGTCACCACCAAGGCCTGTTGCCATCACCAGATGTGTTCCCTGGACTTTGGACTTCCCAGCCTCTGAAATTGTAAATGATAAATTTCCTTGTCTTATAAATTACCCAGTTCCAAGAATTTTGTTATAAGCAACAGAAATGGACTAATACAGTATTTTAAATGATAGTCATGTGCTGTGTACCTTTCAATGAATGCAATTAAATAATGTGACTGTAAGAATGTTACAAAAGAAGTTTATATTGGAAATAATATGGTAAATATTACCTAGTATTTTACCAATATGCTTGTTCTCATCATAATGTGCATTTTGTAACATGAATTGAAAGGCTCTATAGACAATGTAGCAAGAAAAAAGAAAAAGAAAAATAGTACAGATTTTTGGCATAAGATACTACTGAAAACATGGACATACGAAGAGGCCTTATACCTCTTTGCTTATTGTGAAAGAACATTATTGCATATAACCCTCAATATCTGATACCATAGTTAGTTAATTTCTGTGTAATACTCCATACCCTGACAGTTTTTGACATAAAGGAGTGTTTACATATTTCCAAAGAAGGCATATTAGTTGTTTGGAGAAAATACATACAAGTTTGAAAGTGTCCCTACGTTTGAAAATTGTAAACCTTCCTGGACTTTGTCCTTAAAGTCATCTTCTAGAATCTCATATACCCTATCAAGTTGTGATTATTCTATCATGCTGTGAAGATAAATGATTCCTATCAGCTTCAGTGAGTTTCTGCCTAACATTCATCTTCCTGATTTCCACCTTCAATGCCAATGTGTGATGTACTCAACAAGCTTAAAATTGATCAAGGTCATTAAATAAGTGGTCTTTGGAGATGAGTGCTGCAAAAGACAATCAGAGTCTGACAGTAGGCAAATTAAGTACCTCAGACTTCTAACGAGTGACCACAGTCCAAATAAAATTCTCAAGGTGTTAAAATAAATACTGTAAGAGTATCATCATCAACTGAAAATCTAATTTTGATCTTGAGGTCATTATTATTGTCTTCAGTAGACACAATTCTTGAGATATCAGTATGCATCCAAATTAGTATGTCACAAAAAGCACATCAATATTGAACTGGAATAGAAAACCCAGCACTGTTTCCATGCCATTTCTACTAAGCATGCACTACATGTGCCCTCTTATATAGTTATATATGAATCTGATTTTCTCAAAAGATTTAGAGGACCTAGTATATTGCTTCATTTTGCTACCAAATTTTGAAGACTGAGTAATTGCACCCAGAGAAAAGAGATTATATATGCCTCTTGCCATGTTGTTCACTTATTCACAAAAAAGAGTGGTTACCATGGATTGATTGGTTTGAAGGACATTCGACTGGGCTAAACATTTGAGTATTAAACTTTTAACAGTGCTAGACTGTCAGTGCTCATGACACTGGTCCCTTTCACTCTCTTGTTTCTTTATGATCAAAGTGGTAAATACCAGCACTACTTTCTTAGTAGACCAGGATGATTTCTCGATATGTAAATATTATTTCTCACTCTTAGCATCAAAACACAGGATTTCTTCTATGCTCTGAGAAGGTCTACAGTGTGCAGCTTCAGCTTACTCTGTGGAAGTTATTAAGAGCAAATTTTTCTTTTTTTTGTTGCTTGATTTTTTTTTATCAACTACCAGAGGACATACTTTTTCTTTCTTTCTTTTTTTTTTTTTTTTTTTGCCACTGAAGTGTTAATTTCTATTTATGAATTTATTTGTTGGGGGTTGTTGTGGATTATGTGTGTAGGAAAGAAAATTGACTGAACCTTATAGAAGATTCAGCTATTCTGTTATTTTAGTGTTGAAATTTGGGTCTGAATCCTCACCTAACAATCTACTGCTTCTGCTTTTCCATTGATTATTCCTATTCATTTGAGGACAGCATTGGGTGGGGAGGTGGTAGGCCAAGCTAAATTTAGGCATTCTTGCATTTTCTGGCCCTTTAATACTTTATAATGTGTTCTTAATATCACACCTTAATAACACTCTGTTATTACTTGTATAATATCTATTTTTATATTGGGATCACTTCCTCAGTAGCTAATAAAAGTCCTTTAATTTCCCTGGCTTCCTTTGAAAGTATTTTTTATGATTTTTACATAAATTAGAAAATAACCTTATCCTAATATACTCAAAGGATTCAGCACCTTTTCATTGCCATAACAACCAAGAGCCTAATCAGAAAGAAGGTTAACCATCTGTGAAACTTTTGCCTATACATGGAGATATTTGTTCCAGAAGGTCTTCTCTCTCTTTTTATTTCATTTTTCTCCTTGAGATCATCGCATAATTTCAGCTCAACATCTTAGCACTTGTTTTTCCCCTCTCTGGTTCTAAGATCAATAACTCAGACAAATTCTCACAAATACAAAATTTTTTAACACCTCAAGAAAAGCAAAAAATATTCAAAGATCGTAAGGGTACAAGTTTTCATTGAATTCTATTTATTAATTTTTTAAAAAATCCAAATTGACTGACAAGTAGATTGTGTAATCCAATAAAACAGTGGGGAAGAAGTATTCTTCATAGGATATTGTGTAATTTCAGTCCAGGATTCTTGGATGGCAGTTAGGTCAGAATTGGGCCATGCCGTTCCTAACTAGGCTGCATTAACATCTATTGTATGCCCACAATAGTGCTACACTTGCGGAGGGAAGAGCAGGCATAGATGAATAAACCATAATTCCTTGCATTGTGAGAGAGGTATAGACATTAACAGATCGTTTCAGTACAACAGGACACTTGCTAAGAAGAGATAGGCAATAGGGAAATTGATCCAGCGTGAAGAAAATGAGTCATCAGGAAAGCCTTCTTGTAGGAATCGTCATCTTGAGTGAATCTGTACTCACATAAAGGAATTAGCCAGACCAAGAGGCAGAGAGAGCTGGGAATGGAAAGAAGAAGGAATTCTAATTAGAGAAGGAAAAAAGCCTGTATAAAGCAAAAGGGCATGTGTAAGTAATACAAGCAGCTGGATATAACTTCAGTGTGCCCAGAAATTACGGGAACGTTTGACATGCATTTTAGCAAGGATAGTTCTTGCAGGTCTTAGAAATCAAATTAAGATACATTGTTCTGAATGCAAATATTTTTTTTAAAAAATCTTAATTATCAAAGTATCTTAATATTTTACCCCCACACCTGACACAGTTCATTGCATATAATTTTCAATTAATAAATATAGGACCAAATATTAAGTAGAAATAATAGCTTGCAATGATAAAACTTCATCAATATGCTTCACCCACTATATAAAATAAGCTTGTTAAATTGTTTTAAAAGACAAAATAGCTAAAGTCTTTAAAAAATGCTGCTTGTGGTTTAACTAAAATGTCCTGTATATGTATATACACACATACATACATATATACACTCTTCCAGAATTATTTTTGTAGATATTCACAGTATATTTTAGTGAAAACCCTTTGGTATGTACTCACTTACTAATTATAAAGGATTATAATATATATTTTTTTAAGTACTATTTATTAGATTTCTTAGGTGAAGTCTTCCAAGAAACAGACTTGAGGCAGAAATTTGCTTAAAAGTGGCTTTTGGGGGAGTGATTTGGGAAGCATACCCATAAGGGATAGAAAGAGGCAGGATTGGACTGAGGAAGGTGACCACAGTGCATTTGTAACAGATGCCTTAGCTGAGCTCAGGAGTAGGAGCGGCTCTTCAAAGGTATTGTGAATGTAGGCAAAGGAGCCAGGTTCTGTACGCTCATATCAACAAGTCTTTGTTACCTGCTGCCTGAAGGCAGCTCATTTTTGTCAAGTGAAATTTATGGAAAGTAATCAGCTGTGAGTCATTAGCAATCAAAGTTATCATCCTAAAACAATAAATAAATAAAACAGAGTTTTGGATTCAGTCCATTTCATCCCTTGCACTGCTTGGATCCAGTTACTGTAAATTGCGAGTTCACATTCTGTGAGAAAAGCTCCTCCAGGATTCTCAGATGCTTCTTCCCTGGAGAAACTTACTGAAGACTATTAGACTAGTGTGACAAAACTACAGTCCACGCCAGTGAAAGTAGATACAGGGCTACTACTGATAGACAGCATCTCTTCCCTGTCCTACCAATTCAGAGTCCCCTCACCCTTGGCTAGCACCTTTGACGATTTAATATGTTTACTTTGCAGAGTGCCCAGACCTTCATCTTTGAGGCATCTGGATTCCTGGAAGTCATAACTTCTCAGGTGGTGACTGCTGCACTCATACATTTACATACAATTAATATTAGACAAAGAGATAACAAGAGTCTCTGTCCAAGAGGTCATTGTCAAGTGCATTCTCTCCTGTGCCACTGGGTTACTGCAGCCCTCCCACCTCATGATGGTCAGAGCCAATAACCCTGATAGTGCAGCGACTCCCCTCCTGGCCTGCTGATCTTTTGGCACAAGAATCCCGAAATGAACAGGTGGCAGTCACAACTTAAAGCTCAGATCAGTAGGATATTTCTGTATTTCCAGGGGTAGGCAAGTGATCCTTCTATTGAAACCATACTTTTCAAACACAGAGAGTATAAATTTGTAGGGGAGGAAATCACAATTTACCCAGATGGGTTACTGGAGTGACGGCAACTGTGACCAACTAGTTCTACTTCTTGATCCACGTATTCTGTTTATTGTGTTTTATGTGTTTATTGGAGACAAAACACTAGACAATTATTATGTGTTTGGAATGTATACACATCTTAAATGATGGAACCCCTTAAATGATGTCTACGCCTTGTCCTCTGGCCTCAATTATGTCAGAATGTTGTCATCCACACTGTTATCACCGAATTCAGTTCTATAACATTTCCTGTCACCTCTGTAGGACAGCCACCGCTGAGTTTCTTAGTCATGCTTTTTATGTATCTTACTAACACATTCCCTATTGCTTTGTAAATGGGGGACTTCATGGATATATCATAGAACATTTTCAGTTAGTAGATTTTCTAGTCTTATGTATTTAGATATTAGATTATAAATATATAGCATAGGGATATTTTCTGTCCATTTGTCTCAGTCTTCTGATCCCTTCCTCTACCGTCTGTCACAGTAGTTTGGTATTTTTACTTCTCTTGGTACGGGCCATTGCTTCTTCAATATTTCAAGAGCCATCCTAGAATTACGTTAGCTGGTTCTCCTAGGATATTGTCATGATGTTAAATCACGTGTCATTGGAGAATGCTTCCATATGGATACCTTCTCACATAATTAATCTTATGTCATTACTGACTCCATCCAGCATCCTCAGGATCCAGTTTTGCGTATGTTCCTCTGTTTCCTATTCCCACATGTCGTTAGGCCTTACAGCTCCTTCTTTGTAGAGCCCCTTTTCTCCCTTAGCTGATTCAAGACATCAAAAACAAGGTGAACCCATGAACAAGCCCAATAGCATGTGTTTACACTTACGAAGGCTACTCTGGCTACTGTCATTGTTGAATGTCCAACCTACCAGCCAGCCAGAGAGTTCAGCACCGAGTGGGCATTAGAGCTCTGTACCTCAAGAAGACCCACCATCTTCTTTGTAACAGGTGGCTGACATTGAATCCTTTACACCCTTGAAGGGCCAGTATTTTACCTTCACTGGAATCAGTATATTTTGCAGATATGGATTTGTTTATCCTGCCTGCATAGTGTCCTTCAGCACTATTATCTGAGTACTATGAAGGTCATATATTGTTGCCTAGTGTTATTGTCCCTAGGTATTGGTCTGGTAGCCAGGAAGGGATGTGAAAGTAGATGCTAAGGGGGAGAGCACATGCTTCCTTACCGTCCATCTCACATAAAGGTATGCACTAATCTTTAATAGGAATGCGTGGTCTACTTATGTAGATCAAGAATGTTCAGGAGTTTAAGAGTTTTTAAATGTATATGTCCCTATTCAAGTTTAGAGTCCCATGCCTTGTCAAACAGACTGTTTTGATATAACAGACTGTTTTGATTGAGAATTAAAACTTCTCTGGAGACATGCTACCCTAATAATTAATTTTGGGCTTGGTACACAGTTTTGTTTTGCTTTTTACCCTCCAAAGCAGTACATAAGAGTTTCTTTATATACTGCTTGACACCTTCTGGTTTAACATCACATTAAATTAATGTTTCATAACCCTGGTCTTTCTCCAGTGAATCACTAATACCCAGAAAGAGCCATTTGATTTCATAGTCATAATTACCGCTTCCTCCAATCTTCTGTAATACTTGAAATATTGTACCTTTTAGTGCATTTCTTTCCAACTCTCTGTCATCCCAGTTTACCACCAGTGAAATTTTGACCTCTTAGTGCATTCCCTTTCAATTCTATGACATCAATTTGCCACCAGTGAAAACTTCTAACAAATATATGAGGGTACTTCAAAAAGTTCATGGAAAAATAGAATGAAAAGGTAATACAAATCGTCCCACGAACTTTTTAAAGACCCCCTCATATAGGAAATTGTGTCGGGAGTACAGCATGCTATCAGTACCCCACCTTCCACCAGTAATAATATCATCATTGCTGTATGACTAGTGGATATTACAGCTACAAGTACTATTTTAGAATGTTTCTTAAGACCTGTTTTGACACCAAATATTCAAGGTTGTATTTCCAAGAGAACACATTATAAAGTGTTAATTTGCAAGCAGGAGAATTCTTTTAAGAATAAGATCCACAGAAGAGTGAGTGTGAAAAGGGCTGGTCACAGCAATACATGTATCTGGAAGCTAATCACAACACAAACTTCAGCCAATTGCATAGAGAACTCTGGAGCTGGGTTGGATCTCCAGAGATTTTCTTAATCTGGGCAACCCTTTTAATCTTTCTATATCATTCATTTTGACTTTGCTCGAAGAGAAGTGTAATCTTGGATGAGACAACTCTCTTTCACAAAGATAAATTCCCAGAAAAGGACTAGAATGTGACTCATCAAAAGCCAGCGGTCTGAAAAGTTGGAAGAAGGAAGCCCTTGGTACTGGAAGTACATAGTGGTGACCTACCACCACATCTCTACATGAAGGGATATACGGAGAACAGATTTGAGAAAAATGTAACTTTTATTCCAGAGAAACCTACTACTTCCCATACTTCCCAATACTTGGTAAGCCATTTGTTACTTTCAGAGTTAAAATGAAAAACATTATTATAATGAAAAGCAATTCATATTTTTGAAAACAAAAGATAAAATGATGTCTGAGCAGGAGATCGTGTTAAAATGCGAAGCAAGAAAATTGATTTGCTTAAGGAAAAACTATGGCATAATAAGAGAGAAAATCATGACTCAACTTATTTTTTTCTTATATTTTCAACTTTATAACACATCTGAATTAAATTTATAATTTTGAAATATTCCTAAAGAACGCAGTCAGTTATCAAAAATTATATAAGCTATGGAATGATATTTTATGACACTGATCATCTATACTACTTAAAAGATATTTAACCAAGTTTCATTTCACATACATTAAGCTTATTTAACCTACACTATTTAGCTTTTCTTAACAGTGAGTTCTTTCCTTAACTGTAAAACTCTTTTAGGACAGGATATGTGTCTCTATAGCTCTGTGCTGTAGATTGAATGTCCACCCCTAACTCATTGAAGCTTCATTCCCATTGTGAGAGTGTTAAGAAGGTGGGAAATCAGACTATGACAGCGTTGAAAAGTGTGGCCTTTAAGAGGTGATTGAGTCATGAGGACTGTCCCCTCTTGAATGGATTAATTCATTCTTAGAGTAATGGGTTAATGGTTTAATGGATTATTAGGGAGTGGTTCTGATGGCTTTATATGGAGAGCAGATAAGCATCTTGTCATCCTTACCATGTGACTGCCTGTGTCACCATAGGACCCTGTGGAGAGTTTCCACCAAGAAGAAGGTCCTCAGCAGATACACCCCCAGGACCACGGACTTCCAAGGTTTCAAAACTGTAAAAAATAAATTTTGTTTCTTTATAAGTTACCCAGTTTTAGGTACTCCTTTACAAGTAACAGAAAATAGACCAATACACCCTGCTAACATATTCTTCCAAGACTTGTACTGAGCAATTATTCACTGTTATATCTTGAGTGAGTAAGTGAATAAAATGTGTCTTTTCCAAATACCAAAGAT
The DNA here is from genome assembly GCF_027409185.1 of Cynocephalus volans. Classification (NCBI taxonomy): domain Eukaryota; kingdom Metazoa; phylum Chordata; class Mammalia; order Dermoptera; family Cynocephalidae; genus Cynocephalus; species Cynocephalus volans. The sequence goes on along the minus strand of NC_084468.1, from coordinate 143,990,825 downwards.
TAAAGACATCCTCTGTTAAACAAAAATGGCAAAATGTAAATAATGCAATAACATAACATTTATGCAACTGCTGAGAAATTATAGTAATTTATCAGCATGAATTTTAAAATAGATTTGGAAAATTAGGTGAAAAACTATACTTCAGGTCCTCTTGACCGAATTTATTTTTTAATAGGCATGAACATTTTTTAAAACAAATATTTTAGTAGAAATTTAGTGCCCAGGACATTCATCCTTAATTATCTGAATGGTACAGAATTGTTTGCAGATTAACCAGGTAGTTTATTTTAAACTTGAAGACTGGACAGCATGCAGTAGTAGTGTAGTGTATATATATATATATATACACTAGTATATATATATATATATTTTTTTAAGTATGTTTTTAGGAATAACTATTTGGTGAATCATTTTTATGACAAAAATTATAATAAAATAAGTATGGTATAAAATCCATCTCTTTTAACAAAGCTAGAAAACAGTATTAAATTATACCACTCTCATTACAATCCTGTTAGTCACTTCACATGCCTTTTTGTTCAAGTCCATAAGTGCATTCATAGCCTTGGCCAGACTTCTATTACTACCTTCAACTGTCATTTATCACTAGTATAGGACAGAAAGCCAAGAAGAAACTTAACATGATAAGAAATATATAAAAGAAATACAGCAAATAAAATGAAGTGTTCCAAATAATATTCTTTGCATATTCTTGTACAAGTTAGAGGAAGAATATTATTTTTGCATTTGTTTCCTTTAGAATATCATTGTAATACAACCCATATGGGAAACATGTTAAAGATGTATTATTAAACAAGGTATGATCATGCAGCAATTTATAAATTAATAAAGAAAATTAAAAGTTAGGCTTTCATTTCAGTCTCCTTTTCATCATTCATGGAGATGGCAAAAAGGACAGAACTCTGATTAAAGGCTTTGGTGAGGTTACACTGTGGGAAGTCGGAGCCTGTGCATTGTTCACTGGTGAGACCCATTACCAAAGAGCTGATTCCTTTAGTTTTAAAGCTTCCTACCTAGATTCAAAAATAATTGTTGAAAGGCTTGGAATCAGAAGTATTTTCTGAATATATGGAGATATCATAGAGTCCAGTTAATATTGTAAGCTCTTAGGAGTAGTCTGTATCATTATTAAGCATGTTGGGTCGATCTGTCCTCCAAATGAAAGTCTCTGGCTTTCCATATCCTTAGCTATCAATTCATGGAGCAATGGTAAAAACTGCTGCAAAACCAGCAAAGTGGATTTTAAGGAAAAGAGTAAAGAGTAAAGTAAGGCAATGAATCACATAGATCCTCTCCTTACTGTTTATAAAAATACCCTTTAGTTTATCAGAAAAAAATCAATTATACCATGAATAAGAAGGGCATGTAGTGAAAGTAGAAGTAAGATTGAATTTTCTCAATTACACTTAGATTCGCAGTAATTGGTTGTTTGAATGGAGATTGTGATAGCACTATGTATAAGTAAAACATAGAATTAATTGCAGGCTCCTGAGTTGAGAGGAACACATATTCAATGACACTGCACCTGGAATATAAGAATGTACTTGACAGTTAGGACAAAGCCCAGTTTGAACCCGAGGTGAGATTTGTGCCAATTTTCTTATTAGTGATAAACAAAATAAAGTAACCATCTTCAGTATGCTTTTTTCCTCTGAAATGGAAAAATAATTAACAGCACTTTGTTATTAGCCTTACTCTAACAGGATCTGTGAAAAGTATTCCTCATTCAAATTAAAATTGAGGGATTTTGATCATGTTAGATGTGCTCTCCTAGTTCTTAACATCCATTTGTACCTCCTATGTGCCTTGCTCTGTTGCAGTAATGAAGCTAAAAACTGTATTTCCTAGAATCTTTTGCTTCATGTTCTAGATGAAAATTAAGTTTTCCCAGTTATAAGACTTAAAAGATTTATAAGACAGAAGGGAAGCCAACACCATCTTACCAGTGTTTTGCTCTTTTATCTGGCATGAAAAGCCTGTGAGGACATAAGCATCTCCTTATTACAGTCAACACCTTCATGGATGTGCAAGACCATTGCAGATATAGTTGCAGCTTTCTGATCTTAGCTTTTGTATACTTAAAAGAATAGCTTCAAAAATGGCCATGTGATTCTCACTCATCTAGCCTTTCCAGTAATTTTGTAAAATTGCTGTTTTAAATGTCTTTGTTTGAAATGACTATTGTTGTTTTGAATCTTGAAATAAAGCTCGATATAAGCAACAAAAAATAGGAGATGAGGAATGCAGGTTAGTTTATTTCTTATTTCCAAAACAATCAGAAGTATTCTACAAAACAAGCTACCTTTACCTGTAAAAGAGAGGTACCAGACATGTAAACACAAAGGAAAAAGCCTTTCTTCAATCTCTTGGTCTCATCATTATCCAAAGTTACAGCTTAAGATTGATGAATCTATTATGTCAACATTAACTCTGAAAATTCTTCACTTAATTATTAAGTGAAAAATTGGAACATGTCTTCAACATCATCTTCCATGAGATCCATTCTGTAAGGATCAACAAAAGAAAAGAAAGTGATCATAAGAAATTGCAGAGAAAAGAGTGTTATGTATGCACCACTGAAACAAAACAGAAAATATGAACACACGGACAATATTCCTTGTGTGAAACTTTTGATTAACTTAAGAACAAATCAGCACTTTTCAAAGAGGACTGTCAAATCTATTTACAAAGCATCATAGAAATCTCTATTTAGAAAATTCATTCAGATACAAGATGATTGCCTATCCACCCCCTCAAGTTTTTTTCCCAAGAGTTTGAATGAATGAATGAATGAATGAATGCCATATAGGGTTTTATTAGCTATCAAATAAATGCTCTGTCCAGTAAGCGGCATACATACTGTCTGTGCATAATCCTTTGCCAAAGCTAAGAACAGGGTGCTGCCTAAAAGACAAGAAGGTCCTAAATTCTATCCTCCTATAGGGTAGACATAGTCACAACAAGAAGTATTTGGAAAGCATATGGCTTACAATGCATCAGGCACTCTAGTAGGAGCTGAGGATTTTCTAAAGTACTCTCTTTAGAATTTACTTTATTGTGAGTCTATTGCTGATAAATTTTCTCAGTTTGTGTTTGTCTGAAGGATACTTTCATTGGAACTAAAGTTATGGTGTGATCTCTTATTTTCTTTCAGCATTCTGAAAATGTTATACTTTGCTATTTCTGTTAAGAAGCCAGATTCAAGTTTATTGTTTCCTCTGAATTTTAATCTTCCAAGTTTATTTTCTTAACAAATTTCAAAAGCTATAAAGCATACAAATAGCAAGAAAATATTCAATGCTTGGAAATCAAGCAATGCACTTCTCTGTGTCAAAGAAGAATCACAATAGGTATTAAATAATACTTTGAAGTGAATGTTAAAGTATTTCATGTCAAAACTTGGCTTTTGTAGCTAAATAATGCTTAAGGGAAAGATAATCTCTTTAAATGCATATCATTGAAAATAAGTCTGAAAAGCAATGAACTAAGCTTTCTTCTTAAGAATTTAAAGAAACATATCAAATCAAAGTAAAACTGTAGAAAAAATGAAATAAAAAAATAGAAATTAATAAAATAAAGAAACATACCACAAAGAATTATTATACCAAAAGTTGGTTTTCAAGACTAATAAAAATGATATATCCATGGAAACAAATTAAGAAATGTAGAGAGGAGGCATAAATAAACTAATATATAACAACCAGGCAAGCAATGGAGCCAGGGGGTCCTGAGACAGGAGCTTTGGACCTTAGGCCCCAGCCCCACCCACAACCAGGTAAGCAACGGAGCCAGCCTCCCGGCGACCTGAGACAGGAGCCAGGTTCAGGGACCTCATCACCCTGCAAGAACATCCTAGAATGTACTTATCAGCCACATGTGTTTCTTGGGGTGTGTGACTTATCTGCCCATGTCCTTCACCAAATTTCTGCTGAGAATTTTCAAATTCATTTTTAAGAGTTATTTTCGCATTAAGGATGTTAATCTTTGAGTGCTAAATTGGTTCCTTATCTATTGACTTTAAATTTGTGATGCTTTCCTTAGTTTATATGTTAGTAAAATCATTTTCTATCTAAACATTAAATAAAAAATAAACTACTATATAAAAATATTAATATTTGCAAGGTTAACACCATTATAGAACTTACAGTTATAACATGTTAGTAAAATAGTTCTATAAACAACACTATGGAATAAATCTTAGCAATATAAGATTGAAGCAAAGATCACCTTCTTTAAAAAAAAACTGTATCTAAAACTGATACAAGGATAAATAGACTCTGAACACACACACACAGCGGCACATGCACACACACATGTAATCCATAATTTCTTACAAGGAAAGCTCAAGACTCAAAAGGCATCGTGGTGAATGCCACTTGGCAACATAACATTACTTGAGATAATGGAAGCTGAGGAAACGTGCTTCAAGTCCCAATCCTTCCCACCCCCACACTTTGTTTAAGGAGAAAATTCAAATCCACATAATGATGTTGTAGGAAGAAGAGCAGAATGCTAGTCTAGGTTCTAATTTAAACTGGATATTATATTTACAGGTACATTATCAGGATGTATAAATTAACTATATCAACAGGTTGGCTCACTTACAAATTCTTATGTCTTAATTCTAAAGGACTTAATTGATAGTGTATCTCTGGAGCTACAATGAAATTTGGAGTAGATAAAACTTCAGATTTGATTAAGATATGAAAAAGAATCATTATAATATCTCACTTAAAAGTGAGCCACCTATAGGTAATATACAGAAATGCTAAAAGTAAAGATTTCATTCTTAGCAAATTTATGTAAAAGGAAAAGAAAAAGATAAAAAACAACTCTCTATATTTTCCTTTTTTGTGCTGTTTTTATCCCATTGCCATGATTTTGTGTTGATTGCCTTATTTATTTAATGATTCCTCTTTAAACAAATAGTAACATAAACAGTATCTGGGTTATTTTTGCTTAACATTGATTTGAGTGAGTTTTATAAGCTGTTATTTAATGTTTCCACTGGTATTTTCAAATTTTCTCATTTTTTAATTTAACTTTAAAAAATTAAAAATAATGTAATCATGTTGTTAAAAGTTTAAAATGTATATTCCTTTAATTGTTCAAGATACATCTAGTGAGAGTTTATATGTCTAGTATTATGTTAAGCAAAAATAATCATGAACATCAAAGAGTGTGAAGAATATAAAGGGTATTAATAAATGTGTAGACAATGACAGCATAAAATACTTAAAATTATTTAAAATTCAAATAGTATGGAAAAGCTTTTTACTCATCATTGTTCAGTAATCAGATTTCATAGCTAAAACTGAATAAATTTAAAATTTAAAATTATAATATAGATTCAATGTATGTAATACCTACTGAAATTTAAGGAACAATACATTCAAAATTTCATAATTGATGTACCAAAATATATTATAAAATTTCCAAAAAGAAAATGTTAAGAAATTAAATATTTTAGTTTTATCAAGGTACACTAATCCAAATGTTAAAACTTAGAAACTAGTAAAACATACATATAAAGCAAAGCATTAGTGAAACTTGCTTCTTTCAGACCCCTGGTGGCCTTGAAACTAGCCTCAATTATTCTGCTCTTGATTCTTGAGATCCTTCTTTCTTAAAGATATATAATATATAATTATACATATGTACACATACATTTTTTCTTCCACTGTATTATCTAATGATCTTTGAATATAACAAAACATACCAAATTTGAAACAGCTTCTGAACACTGGAAGGATCTATTGCCCACCAGATGGCGGTGTGCACTCTTATGGTTTCAGTAGAGCCAGAAAAGGATCTAATATTGTTTGAACACTGGCAATAAACCAGATACAATGCTGTTCTTTACAAATGCTGCTTCACTTAAGCTAATGCAGGTGTAAGGCAGGGTTTTATCATCCTTATTTTATGAATAAAGACACTGAGTTTCACAAAGTTGGGAGAATTGACCAGGGCCAAAGCCAGTTAATAATGGAATTAGTATTCAAATCCTGGTCTAATCCAAATACTTTTTCTGCTACGATCCTATACAATTGTATACAGGACATGTGTACCTAGGAGTCAAACTATTTGCAGATTTTTAAAAAAGAAAGTCCTTCGATTTCTCTAATATTATTCATGTCATGAGAAATAAAACTTTCCCTAAGAGTGTGCAGGATGTACCATTGGTAACATTCATGAACTCGGACTGCTTCGCTAGATCATCAAAGTCCAACAGTGCAAATTGTTTTCCATTATAAATTTTGTCACAAACTTGCCTTTAATGCACCAATAGAATCACTTCATGGCATACTTTCCGTAGCAATTTTTTCTATAGTTTCCTTGAATGAAAAGAACAGCAACACAGGAGAGGGCCAATTATTATTTTTTTAAGTGATTTTTCCTCATGCATCCAACTTGTAGACTAGAGAGAAACAACTAGATCTGTAAACATCAAACTCACATTAAAGTTCTGCATTTTCTTCCAATTACTGTTTATTTTCCTAAAAATCTGGTGATTCGTATCCCTATTATGCACTGTTTACCAGTGTCTCTCCCATTCTAATTTACTCTCTAACTACAACCCACTGTTATCTTTTAATTTACCTACTCCAGGTGCTCGGGATTTTTTCCCCTTTTTGTTTTATTGGGCATAGAATAAAATAACAAACCTAAAGATATTTTCAAATTCATGGCTTCTTTCTTGTAAGAGAGGAACTTGTACATGGCTGAACGATGGGAAGATCTAATTTGTATTCCTCCTGTGCTGAGCAATTCGCTGCAGAATCCTGAACAATCAGTTGTGTATCACACTAGTGAGACTAGCAATGCTCCTCCCATGTCTGACATCCAGTTGATTATCTCAACAATGTCCTTGTATCACTTTCTATTCTTACTGATGAAACATTTGACGAATTGTGTTCCTGTTCTATTTGTTTCTTTCTATTTCTCATTATTATTTCGATTAGGAACAGGAAATAAATTTTTCACATAATTCACTACTCTCTTGATTTTTCTTTTTAATATCAATAGTAAATAACATTTTAGCTTTCATGTGTGATTTTTCTAAATATATTTAGATTCTGTCCAAATTTGTGATGGTTTTAATGTGATATGAAATAAAGTAGACATCTCAATAATTTCAATTAGGCATTTGCACTAACCATTAATACTTTGAGTAATTCCATCATGGGATTATTTATTTCCTTCTTTAATTAGAAAAGGAAAGATTGATAAATTGTAACAAAGTGCAATTATATTTCTGTGGCTTCTCTTAACATCTGTTTACAGTCATATTTTAATGTTTCTTATTTAGAGTGAAAAACTTTTTTACTTCCCAAACCAATTCTGATAAGAAATTCAATATTATTCATTATTCATGCAAACATATTTCATTTTATGTTTAAACTGAGAAAAATATTCAGTACTTTATTATATAAGACTCACTAATTGGATATAGCTAATGCTCTAAATACAAAAATGAATATGTTTTTGTACTTAGATATTAAACTATAGAAATTATTTCATACAATTAGTATATCTTTTAGAACATATGTTGAAATTGATGTTTTGGTATACATAAGTATTTCCTTTGACATGATAAGTGTCTGTACATGTGGTCACTTCATATAATGAAACCACATGGGGAATCGGGAAGTGCCATTCATTCTGTCACTTAATAACATTTATTGGATAGCTGTTTTGTGATAGATACTTAGCTAAGTGATAAGAATGAAATATTTCCTTGAGAAAATGACAATTTAACAATGAACTATGTGAATAACTAACTATTTTTAAATTGTTTTAGTAAATGTTTGTATACGTTTCCAAAGAAAATAACTTCCCCTAAGAGAGTCATGGTAATTTGTCCAAGGTTAACAGTCGAATTATGACAGACAGGGTGTGAAGAATGACATTTCCGGTAGGAGGACTAGAATCAATGACATGTAAATCACATGGTGTACCTTAAGAGTAGGAAGAAATCTGTATTAGCTTCCTAGAGCTGCCAAAACAAACTGTAACAAACTGGGTAGCTTAAAACAACAGAAAGTTATTCTTTCACAGTTCTGGAAGCTGGAAATCTGAAATCAAGGCTGCCCCTTCTAGCCTCTGAAGGTTGCCAGCGACCTTGAGCATTCCTTGGCTTCTAACTGAGTCACTCCAATCTCCAGCTGTAATCACATAGCCTTTTTTCCCTCTGTGTCCTCTGTGTTTCTGTGTTCCAATCTCCCTAGCCTTTTAAGGACACTAGTCATTACATATAAGACCTACCCTAACGCTGCACGACCTCATTTTAACTTGATTACATCTGCAAAGACTCTTTTTCCAAATAAGGTTACATTTACAGATACTGGAATTAGGAATTGAGCATCTTTTGGGGAAACAAAATGTAACCCACAGCATAATCCCACCAAAAATTCTTTGAAAACAGATTTAAAGCAATTGATAAGACATGTTACTAAGGATTTCGAGCTTGGAAGTTTAGGGAGATAGCAAAGGTTTTAATCCAGATACCTGCCACTGTGCTACTTTCTGTTTTAGAAAGTTAAATGTTGGACCTGTGGACAATGAATTGGAAGGTGAGAATGCATAAATGTGAGCTAATGAAGAAATGCCGAATTTTGGCAAGAAGAAAGAGAGAGAGAGAGAAAAGAGAGAGAGGAGAGAGAGAGAGAGAGAGAGAGAAGATGGGCCTTAGTGATAAAATGGATGTAGGTTATGTGGAGAGAGAAAAAGAGAAAAAACTTGATGCAAAACTTTGTGGCTTGGGTGATTAGGTGGAAGGCAACGTTCATACACAGTGAGAGAAAATAAAAAGAGTAAGTTTGGGGCAGTAAATAAGAGAGAAAAAAATAATTTGGTTTAAATTTTGTACAAGTAAAACTTGAGATTTAGGGAATATATTAATGAAAAAAATATTCCATGGGTGGTTGGAAATATCACCTTGAAGTCTGAGAAAGGGTTGGATGCTGAAGTGATGTCATTAGATACAGATGACGGATGAATATTTGGGATTAGATGGCATCATTCAGTTTTACTGGAGTGGGAGAAGGAGAGAGAAGTGAGAACCAAAGCTTTGGGAAAAACCACTATCTCAAGTAAGGCACCATCATAATTGTCATATATAAAACCATATTTAAACTATTTTACAGAATTAAAGTAAAACAATACATTTAAATCACTGTGGCTAGCACACAAAAATTAATCAGTAAATGTTTGCTATTGTTAATATAAACATATCATAATTGTTGCTCAGATAAAGTATATTAATTTCTGACAATTAGGTTTCTAGACCATCATGTTTTTAATGAAAGTTTTATTTATTCTAGAGTTATTTTAGATTTACAGAAAAATGTGAAGATTGTACAGAGTTGACATAGTTCCTTTATTATTATTATTATTTAAGAATGTAATTAGAAACTAATCATCCTGGGGACTAAGTGTGCTTATTACTAAAGGATGTCATTGCTTTTAGGCCCTCTCATATGACAGAGCAACATAATATACATGTGTTTACTGACCTGAGTATATACACGTATATATAAATATGTATAAATGTAAACACTTATATCTATATTAAGCTAAATTTATACTGATATCTTCCACTCTAATACATTACCACATAGATTATTCTAGCATCCTCCCCTTGTTTTTTTTGTAACCTCCCAATCCAACAGTGAGAAACTTGGCTCCCACTATCTGCCATTCATTTATGTTGTTGCCTAATTCCAGTGTACATGTATAGTAGTATCAGAATTGTTAACCCATATCCCTGCAGAAAACCATTGTGTCAGCTAGGGTGCAGTGTTTACTTAAAGCTCCTTTTGCCTGTAGTCTTACAGACTTCTAACATATCCAAAGTTAGCTAGGTTAGTGTCTTTTACTCTTTCAGTGAGGTCATTTTATATATTCATGTTAAGTTTACTATTTTAACAAAAATGACCTTAATGTAATTATTAAATTCACCCACAAAGGATTTGTATTTTTAAAAAGAAAAGGAAAAGAAAAAAAGATTTATTGATTATCGAGAAGTTTGAATACCTGCCATTATAAAATGATGCCCTTTTCAAAAGCAAAAGATACTTTTTAACTGTGCTTATAAAATATTCACTTAATATTGTTTTAAAATTGTCTTTGGCAGGATAAGAAATATTTTTGTAATTACTTTACTTAAGTAGTATTTTTCCACACTATTTTTCAAAGAATTTAAGAAGTCAATAGGGACAGTATTTATGTTAAAATTTGTATACAATTTTATTTCTAAGGTTTTCTACAACTAAAAATGAAATACCAACTATCTTGAGAAAAGCAAATAAATTTGTGATATCTTCGGGCAAATTTTATGTATCCCATTTGTTTAGATTACCATTCAACATACTGGGCAAACTCAACAAACCCTGAATCTTCTGAGATTATGCTACCAAAATTTATCAAATAACAGCCCTATGTTTAGAAAGGTCTGTCCTAGTGACCTGTTAGCATAGTCCTAAAATAGAAAGGAGAAGAAATTCCATACTCTATCATTTTATAGTACCTCTTAACAAGAATGCTTTGAAACTAAGTGTAATAAGAATGTAGGCATTTAAGCACATAGTGAGATTTGTTGCTTTCATTCGGATAAAATTTCTCCTCATCAATGACCATCTTTGACATATTACACTGTTGAAATCTTTACTGAAAAAAAAAATGTGTAGAGTAAGATACCAAGGAATCAAACCAAATTGTACAGAGAAAAATAAAACCATTGCTCTGAAACTGAGAAGATAGGTGTCCTAGACCTAGATTTTTCATGAAATCGCTTGTGACCTTAAACCCCACTCTCACCCCCAATCTCTTGATCACTCTATTTCTCTCTTTAAAAGTGTATTGGTTTAGATGTAGTCTGATGAATCCTCTAATTTTAGTATGATATGATATACTATAAAAAAATCACATGTAATGTTTCCTAGCCCTCTAATCACATCCGTAAGTTCACGTAACACGTAGCATGGCTTCTCAGAACCAAATAATATAAAAAGCAGCTGAAAATATACTTCATAATTCCTTTCATTTTAAAATTATTTTCCCTGAAATCCTATCAAAACCTGCAAAGAGACTAGCTGACAATCTGAAATAATAATTGTGATTTTTGAATATGGATCTAATAATTAATCAAATTCCTGTCCATAACTGAGGCAATCCAATAACCCAAATATACCTTCATAGAATGACTGTTTTCCCCAGTACAATTCTACTTCCTAAAGGTGTTGGGAAATAACAAGCAAAAGTCTCAGAACAATGTAGTGAGTGCCATCTCAATAAATCGTTAAAGACTGCTTCTCACACATAGGATTTGCTTTAGAGTCAGCTTTTAACAAACTGTAGTTCTAAATATCCAGTGTTCTCATACTTCAAAGCTTAATTACATAGAAAATATGAGTATCTGTATATATTTATAACTTCTAACTTATCAACCAAACTCTTCTTTTTTTTTTTTTTTTTTTTGTCTTTTTCGTGATCGGCGCTCAGCCAGTGAGTGAGTGCACTGGCCAGTCCTATATAGGATCCGAACCTGCGGCAGGAGTGTCGCTGCGCTCCCAGCGCCGCACTCTCCCGAGTGTGCCACGGGCTCGGCCCTCAACCAAGCTCTTAATCATGTTGCCCATGTCTATAGCTTGGGGTTCACAGCACGCTCTTCTTCACAGTTATATCTGGTACAGTTCTTGCCAACAACACACAGCTGCTCAAATGGGACTTTCCATCAAAGGCTTCCAGTATGCCTGTGCATGCTGTCCTTTTGGAATGCAACACTCTGTTTTCCACTTATTTGTCTGGATGGTTTCTGAACATTTAACAGGCTTCTGCGTTCTCTGAATCTCCCTATGGGAGAGATTTAAACTCTCTACTTGGAGTTTACTTTAGTTTTCCCTTTTCTGATTGTATGCATTCCTCTATGTATTGCATCCTGGGCTGGTGTGTTGCTAGGTTTCTCTCCTTTGGATTGTGTTTTCTTTAAGGTCTGGGACCATGTTTTATTTTATATCACCAGCATTTAACCAAATGGGGTAGTCACTGAGTAAATGTCTCCTGACAGAACTAATGAAAAGCCAGCATCTTAAAAATGTGTACCAAATAATGATAATAATAATAATAATAATAATAATAATAATAATAATAATTCTTAGCTTTACTAGGTTTATCAGTATAAACATTCACAATAAGCCTAATCATTAAAACTTAAAACAGGCCTCTTCATAAAAGGTGAAGAAAGTTAACTTTTGATCAGGCTGACTTTGATTTAAATTTTGGTTAATGGTTCTTATTAATAAGTTGACTTTGAACAAATTTCTTGCAGTTAATGAGACTTGGTATTCTTATTTTATATAATTAAATGAAATAACTATATAAAAATATTATTAAGATATTCGAGTGACATACACAATAAAGACAGTTAAAATCCCACTATATGCAAGACACATAGTAAATACTAATTCTATTCTTCATATGATCAATTTGAAGCTTAATTACATTCTGAAAGATTTAAATAATATATGAAATTTTTACATGTCACATATTATACAAAACTATTATGCTAATAAATCTTCAATATGATTATTATTATTTGTTTACCATATCTTCAAATTGGATACATCAACATTTTTGCTAGTTTGGGAAATGTCATTTTAAAGAATCTTCCTTTGGTCTTAAATTAATGTAAAACTATTCAAGTAAATGACTGGACAAAACCAGCAGGTGCAATAGGCATATATGACTATCCAGAGACAATAAAGACAATCCCTACTGGTATCCAGGGTAAAATATTGTCATTCAAATTTCTGCTATGTTCCAATTCATATTTAATAAAATTGTAGGCCAGATATGGGTTCAAATGGAACTTGATTATATTAAAAAGTGAACAACTAACAAGGAAAGATGATTTCCATCACAGTCAGTGTTCATACGTTGCAGCAGATTATCTGTGGTTAGGTGTGAGGAAAATGCATACTATTATGTCATAACATAACCTGTTGAAAAGCAGGTGACTATTTTGTTTACTGAAACATTAAATCAAAATATTACATTTGAAATTGAATTAATTTTTCTCCCATCCTGGACTTTTTAAATACTATCTTTAGTAATACTTGGTTGAACAGTTAGTGCCAGAATAATGAATGCACTTAAATTTTAGGGTAAAAATGACAGACATAAATATTATGAAGTTGGGCTTTGTGTTCTTGACTTTAAAATACTCCAAACTAATACTCTGGGCATATTTTAGCATTTTCCTGACATTGGTAAAATACTAGATATTCTGAAAATCCAAGGTATCTTAAAGAGACCACAACACCTACAAAATACAAAGACAAATCTGACCAAAGCAATAAAAATGGAGCAAATCAACTTGGAAAATATTAATACAAGAAAAATGCAGTCATTCATTTATTTATTTCCTCTAATCTCATGGTTTTAAATACCGTCTATATGAGGAGGACTTATAAATTTACAGCTCCAGCCCCAAATCTCCCCCAAATGCTATACTCACATATTCAACTGTGTACTTAATATCTTCACCCAGCTACTATCTCAAAATTAACATGCCCAAAGAGCTCCCCTCTAAACCTGTTTGTTCTGCAATCTGTTATATTTCAGTAAATGGCAATATCGTCCGTCTAGCAGTTTAGGCCAAGTCTTTGACATCATCGTTAACGCTTTTGTCTGTATGTTCACGTGCAATCTATCAGGAAACTGTCAGCTCTTTCTTCAGATACATCCACAATGCACCCACTTCCCGACACTTTTGTACTAACACCGTGGTTAAAGACATATTATCTTTCCTTTGAAATATTGCATTACCTTCTAATTGGTTTGCCTCCTTCTGCCTGTATAAATGCAGTCCACCTACAACACAATAACCTAGATGATGCTATAAAATGTAAGTTTTAACAATACAACTTCTTTGCTCAAAATTGTCTAATCCCACCAGTAACACTCTTGTAGTCAATGTTAGTTTTATTCACCTTGCTGCAACAAAAGAAAGTACATATCAGAGAGAGAAGGTTTGGGAAGTCTCAGTAAAACAGCAGTTAAAGGGAGGACCTTATTATAAGATTCTCATGAAGAATTGGAAAAACAAAAATCCGTTTTGGATTAGATACTGTTAATAAGCAGGGAAGTGCAACTGGGTATCTTGGTATCTTTGTTCAGAAGGCAAGAATGGCGTGAGGTTGTTAAGAAAGCAGCAATCACAAATAAGAGAAACTATGAGTTATTTCGTAGCTGTGATGAAGCCTTCACTGTGTTCTTTTAGAAATTTTGTAGATGTTGTGACAGAAAAAGACAGATCGATTACCAGTAGGACTGATTATCCCCACCTCAGAGCTCATGGATGTCATCTGCTACAAGGCCTCATTGAATTACATCACACCCGTCTGACCTTATCTATTCCCACTATCTCATTCTTTTCTATACTCTCTTGCCTCTTCGCTTTTTTCTGCAACACTAAGTATATTCCATCTCAGGACCTTTACAGTTGATATTCTTCTGCCTGGAATGCATCTCTCAAGATCTATGGATAGCTCACTTACTCTCCTTATTCAGATCCTCCTACAAATATCACATGCTTAGGGTCACTTTCCTGGTTACATTATTTTGGCATAGCAAATCCCACCCTATAAATATTTTCTACCCCACTTTCTAGCTACTTTATTTTTCTCAGTAGCACATCCTACAATCTGGCTTGCTATAAACTTTACCTATGTCTTTTGTTCACTGTCTCCTGACTTGTACTAGAATGTAGTTCCGTGATGGCAGGTGTTTTTGTCTGCCTTGTTTATTGATGAACCTGGAGCCTAGAACAGTGCTGAGCACAAAGTAGGTGTTAATGAAAATGTATTAGAAGAAAACAGTGAGTTGCACATTATTATCTTTGAGACTTAATCACAATTGTAAATTTCAGCAGGTCAAGATAACTGATTTTTCCACTTTAATGCCAATGTCTGTGATCATTTTAACAATGATGGACTTTTTTCAGGATTACATTAATCCTGAAATTAGAATGTCAAAAAAAGTTCAAACAAGTTAAATACAGAATTCAAAAAAAGTTATCCTGAATTATTCCATAATTTTATTTTTTACAGTTTTGTAAAATACTTTGAAGACATTTTTGAAAATGGTGAATGGAAAATAGTGCAATTTTGTGTAAATATGTTAAGAAAATTTATTGCATAAAAATCCTGTTTTAAAATATTAGAAATGTCTAGGCTGCTAGTCTTTAACTTTGGAAATGTTAACATAAGAAATTATTCAATCAATTGTTATGATAATTACTTACTGTGAAAATGATCCTAGTATTCTAAATATTGATAGTTTTATATTGTTATAAAATAAAGAATTTTTCTGGTCTTGTAGGATAAAGCTTCTAAATACTCTGAATTTGTCCAGTAATAAGAGTGACTTTGTATTGATGGTGGACCGCTAGGACTACACTTCAGTTTATGTGAATGAGGTGACTCATGTAGAGCTCCTAGATAGTTATAGGATGAGGGTGGGGGATAGCTATGCCAAAAAGACACAGCATGTGATTAGAGGATGGTATTAACTTGACATATGGGGAGGGGATAAAGGCTATAGATGGAGTTAAATCACATGGTCAATGATTTAATCAATCAATCTTACTTAATGAAACCCCAATAAAAACTTTGGAAACTGAAGCTCAATTGACCTTCTTGGCTGATGAACATATGGATATGTCAGGAGGGTGATGTTTCCTGATTCCATTGGGAGAGACCACAAAGGCCCCATGCTTGGGGCTTGTTTAGACCTCACCCTATGACTCTCTTCTTTTGGGTGGTTCTAATTTGTTTCTTTCATGGTAAAGCAATAATATAAATAATGCATTTTTCTGAGTTCTGTTAATCACACTGGTGAATTACTGAACCTGAGGGTGTGGTGGGAACCCAACATTTGTAGCCAGTTTGTCAGAGGTGCAGGTGTCCTGGGAAACCCTAGAGCTCGCAACTGGTATTTCAAGTGAGGATGCTTCAGGGATTCTGCCCTTAACTTATGAAGTCTGTGTAGCTCTAAGTAGTTAGTGCCAAAATAATATTGCATATATTTATTCTTCCTTAAATTAATATTTGTTCACCACCTGCCATGTATCAGAAACTATCATAGGCACTAGAGAATGATACAAATGTGATCATTGCTCTTGAAGTATTCATTCATTATCCAGTGATTAAAAAAGACAAAACAAAACTGTAAACAAATAACTGAGACATCAGGTGATAATGTTTCAAGTTCTTTGTAAATAGAAAGAAGTGGCTCATCTCTTCCAGGAGAAGAGAGTGATAGCAGAAGAGCAAGAGTTGTTTTTTTTTTTTTTTCTTCCAAATTTTATTTTATTTTGTCAATATACAATTTGAACTTGGTTTTGAAAGATGATGAGCACTTTAAATGTGAAATTGGGGGAGGACCTTTTAAATAGAGGGAATTGTCTAAGCAAAATGCCTGGAAGAGTTTAATATGAACTTTGTGGAAGGGAATTTTAGAAGACAAGAGTGTATAAGAGACTGAAAAAGTACCTTGATTGATTATTGACTCTTATCAGGTAGACATAGCCATTAGCAACCACTGTAGGTTTTAGGTGTAGTGATATTGTCCGATTGGATATTAGAAATATAAATCAGCAACAATATGGAAAATGACTGGAAAAGAATGAGATAAGAAACAGGAAAATTAGGAGTTTATTGTAAGTTAAGATCATAAAAAGAGATAAGAGATAATGTAAGCATGATCTAAAACAGTGAATTTGTTGGGGGACTTGGAGGCAGACTTTATTTGATTTGATATATAAAGAATTGAATATAAGCAATAAAAAGCAGAAGATTCTAAATTAGTAGGTCAGGGCTCTTAACCTAGGTTTATCTCAGTGTCATGAAGAGGCACTTTGGTACTTTTATATGGGCTTAGGGGTGTGTGGCGGGGAGTGGGTGTGTGTGTGTGTACATGAATGCATAAATGTTTTATTTCTGGAGAAATGTTCATAAACTTTTTATCTTTTCAAACGCAGTGATGATTTATAAAAGACTAAGAACGATTTCACCAACATTTGTGAAGTATTATTGCGTGAGGGAATAAGTAAACAATTGCTGTCTTGTTTGGAATAGGAGAGATGGGGAAACAGGATTAATTTCTTGTGATTTTAAGTGTTTGTGTTTCCTTTAGGACAAATATCTTGCTGATTATGTTTATTCACCAAAGTTAAATACTAGTGTTAATCACATGACATATGTAAAGAAGATTAAAACTTATCAATCATTGATGCACACGGCATTTTAAAATTCCCTGTAGGGTATTGCATTTGATGAATGTTTATTGTATTATATAAGTTAGTCATAGAGCAGTTCCTAAACACTGTTTTCTCTTTTGAATTGAAGAAAATACCTCCATTCAAACATTGCATCACGCATTACAATGTATTAAATTTTTTAAAAACCTAAATATTAAAAAAAACTTTTAATCACAAAAATTTTAATGATTGCATATTTGTACTATCATTTCATTCCTTCAGAATTATTAAACAGTAAGTGTGTGGGTTGATTTCTGGATTCTCTATTCTATTCCATTGGTCAGTGTGCCTGTTTTTATGCCAGTACCATACTGTTTTGGTTATTATAGCTTTGTAGTATAGCTTAAAGTCAGGTAGTGTTATGCCTCCAGCTTTATTTTTTTTGCTCAGCATTGCTTTGGCTATGCGTGGTCTTTTATTGTTCCATATAAATGTCTGGATAGTTTTTTCCATTTCAGAGAAAAATGTCTTTGGAATTTTGATGGGGATTGCATTGAATTTGTATATCACTTTGGGTAGTATGGACATTTTCACTATGTTGATTCTTCCAATCCAAGAGCATGGGATATCTTTCCATCTTCTTGTATCCTCTCTAATTTCTCTCAGCAGTGGTTTGTAGTTCTCATTATAGAGATTTTTAACCTCCTTGGTTAACTCAATTCCTAAGTATTTTATTTTTTTGGTGGCTATTGTAAATGGGCAGGCTTTCTTGATTTCTCTTTCTGCATGTTCACTATTGGAGAAAAGAAACAATAGCCAAGAGTTGGAACCAGCCCAAATGCCCATCATCGGATGAGTGGATACGGAAAATGTGGTACATCTACACAATGGAATACTACTCAGCTATAAAAATGAGTGAAATACTGCCATTTGCAACAACATGGATGGACCTTGAGAGAATTATATTAAGTGAAACAAGTCAGGCACAGAAAGAGAAATACCACATGTTCTCACTTATTGTTTGGAGCTAAAAATTAATATATAAATTCACACACACACACAGACACACACACACACACACAAACCGGGGGGGGGGGAGAAGATATAACAACCACAATTATTTGAAGTTGATACGACAAGCAAACAGAAAGGACATTGTTGGGGGGGAGGGGGGAGGGAGAAGGGAGGGAGGTTTTGGTGATGGGGAGCAATAATCAGCAACAATGTATATCGACAAAATAAAATTAATAAAAAAAATAAATTAAAAAAAAAAAGAATTATTAAACAAATATCTTTGTTTTTAAAACTGAACAACCTCAATTTTCAATCTTCAATACGTTCTAAAATGCCCAAATTTGCAGTCTAGTAATGCATATGTGCAATTAACTAGTAAGTGTAATTAACATTATATCAGCCAAATAAAAGGGGGAAAAAAAGAGATTCATAAAAGTTGTCTGGGCTTCCAAATTTTCATTACAACAACTCTGGGAGCATGAGGAGCTGAAATAAGGCCCATAATATGTCAAACAAAATACCATCTCAGAAAGCTCAATCCGAGCAAAACACTCATTAGCAGGAATAAAATCTGGTGTAAATAGCTTTAAATAAAACAGAAAAGGGCATCAAAAAAGAAAAGTTTGATCATCGTATTACATAGATCATTATGACTCAAATTTTTTCCTGATCAGAATGAGTAAATTGGTCTTAACTTTTTTTCTGACTCTTTGAAAAATTTATTCACAAAAGCAGTTAAAAAATGCTTCATTTTCCAAATTCACTTTTTCTTCCAGAGTCAGCAGTTCTCTGATTATAGTTTCTTTTTATTTTTCTCTAAAAGCTTTATTGAGATGCAATTTACGTGTGATAAAATTCACCCTTTTAAAGTTTATAATTCAGTGGATGTGAGTATGTATATTCAAAAAGCTGTGAAACCATTATTACTATCTAATTCTAGACTTTTTTTTCACTCTTACAGGAAACTTTGTACATAAGAGTATTCTATCCCCAATTCCCCCTCTTCTAACCCTTGGCAACCACTTATCTATTTTCTATCTTTCTGTCTCTATGGATTTGCCTATTACAGATATATCATACAAATATAACTGTTCAATATGAATGGTTTCTTTCACCTAGCATAAAGTTTTCAAGATTTATCCTTACTGTAGAATGTATTAATTCCTTTAAATTAATTAGTTAATTATATTAATTCCTTTTAATTGTCAAATAATATTCTACCATACGGATATATCATATTTTGTTTATCCATTCATCAATTCTGAACATTTGATTTGATTTCACTTTCAGGTTATTGCAAACAATTGAATAATGTTGATTTGAACATCTGTGTACAAATTTTTGCCTAGGCATACGTTTTCAATTCTCTTGGTTAGACTTAGAAGTAGATTTGCTGGGTCATGTGGTAATCACTATATTGAGTTTTTGAGTAACTTCCAAACTACTTTCTGAAGTGGTTGGACATTTTACGTTCCCATCAGCAACGCATGAGGTTTCTAATTTCTCCAAATCGTCAACAACACTTGTTGTCTTTCTTTTTTTTTTTTTTTTTTCTTTTTTTTTTAGTTCATCTAGTGAGTATGAAGTGGCGTCTCACTGAAGTTTTGATTTACGTTTCCCCAGTGCCTAATTATGTTGGGCACCTTTTCATGGGTTTAAAGGTAATTTGTCTATCATTTTTGGAGAAAAAGCTATTTAAACATTTTGCCCATTTCTGAATTGGGTTGTCTTTTTATTGCTTAGCTGTAAGTATTCTTTCTCTATTCCAAGTATTAGAATCTTATCATACATTATTACTTGTGAATATTTTCTCCCATTTTATGGGTTATATTTCACTTTCTTTTGTCCTTTGAACAAAAGATTTAATTTTTATGGAGTTGAATTGACCTATTTATTTGTTACTTGCACTTTTGGTGTCATATCTAAGCTACCATTTCTAAATACTACATTTAGGAGTATTACACTTTTTGATAATTAATTTTTTCATGTGGCTTCAAATAAAGGTCCAGCTTTATTTTTGTTTTTAGCATATGAATATAGAGTTGTTCACTACCATTTGTTGAAAAGAATGTTCTTTCCACATTGAATTGCCCTGGTACCTTGGTTGAAAAATCAATTGACAGTAATTTTAAGAATTTACTTCTTGACTCAATACTTTCCATTGATCTATATTTCTTTTTCTTTTTCTTTTTTTTTGACTGGTAAGGGGATCGCAGCCCTCGGCACAGTGTGGTCTGCACCACACTCAGCCAGTGAGTGCACCAGCCATCCCTATATAGGATTTGAACCTGCAGCTTCGGTGCTACCAGCACCGCACCCTCCCGAGTGAGCCACGGGGCTGGGCCGGCTCTCATTGATCTATATTTCTAATCTTAATCCAGAACCACACTGTCTTGATTACCACAGCTTTAAAGTAAGTTTTGAAATCAGAAAATGTGAATCCACTTATTTCATTTTAAACAAGTTTTTGGCAATTCTGGTTTCCCTGAATTTCCATATAAATTTTGGATCAGTTTTATTAATTAAGTTATTTATTTATTTTTTAATTTCCACAAAATAGACATCTGTGATTTTAATAGGAATTGTGTCTGTAGATCAATTTGGGGAGTATTTTCATCTTAACAATATTAAATACTTTTATACATGACCATTGATTGTCTTTCCATTGGTTTAGGTCTTCTTTGATTCCTTCCAAAGCTGCTTTATACAGGTATTTTGGAAAATTCTTTGTATAGGTATTTTGGGAGATTTCCATGTGCATTATTATGCCATCTGCAGATATAAATGGTTTTACTTCTTCCTTTTTAATATAGACTTTTTTTTACCCCTGCCTTATTGCCTGCCTTGAACCTCCAATACAATATTAAATAGAAATGGTAGGAGCAAACATCATTGTATTGTTTCTTACTTTACAAGAAAGGCATTTAATTTTTCATATTAACTGTAGTGTTTTCTGTGGAATTTTTATAGCTGCCTTTTTTCAGGTTAAGGAACTTCTCATATTCCTAAATTATTGAGGGTTTTAATTATGAAAGGGTTCAGATTTTGTCAAATGATTTTCTGAGCCTATTCAGATGATCATGTGGTGTTTGTCCTTTATTCTAATAATGTGGTATATTACATTTATGTTTTTTTTTTTTATATATTAAAACCTTATTGCATCATTGGAAAGAATGTTACATGATCATCACATTATATAATCCTTTTGATAATCTTTTTATATTATATAATCTAGTGTGCTAGCATTTGTTGTGGATTTTTGTGTCTATATTCATATTGGCTATTGGTTTTAGTTGTTTTTATTTCTTGTAATATCATTGTCCAGTGTAAGGACAAAGGTAATATTGGCCTCAGTCAATGAGTTGGAAAGTGTTTGCAATTCTTGTATTCTTCTATTTCTTGGAAGAGTTTTTAAAGGATTTATGTTAGTCTTTAAACATTTGGTAGAAATTGCCAGTGACACCATCTAAGCTGGGACTTTTATTTGTGAGAAACTTTTTGATTACTAATTCAATGATTTTATTCGTTGTAGTTCTATTCAGGTTTTTAATACCTTCTTTCTCAGTTTTGGTGCCTTGGGTCTTTCTAGGAATCTATTCATTTCATCTAGGTTATCTAGTATGTTGGCATACAATTTTCCATAGCCTTTGCTTATGATCCTTTTAATTTCAGTAAGGTTAACAGTGATGTACTTTCTTTCATTTGTGGTTTTAGTAATTTGAGTCAGCTCTTTTTTCTTCTTGGTGAGTCCAGCTAGAAGTTTCTCAATTTTAGTTTTCTTTTCAAAAAACAAACTTTGTGTTTTGTTGATTGTCTTTACTGTTTTTCTCTTCTCTATTTCACTTACTTTCACTCTAATATTTATCATTCCCTTCATTTGGTTGCTTAGAGTTTAGTTTGCTCCTCTTTTTCTAGTTTATTATGGTGGAATGTTAGGTAATTTATCTAATATACATGTTTACAGCTATAAATTCCTCTCTAACCACTGTTTTAGCTGCATCCTGTAGGTATAGTATATCATGTACTTTTCACTCTTATAAAAGCATATTCTAGTTTCCCTTGTGATTTATTTATTTTTTGACCCATTGGTTAAGGAGTAGTATGTTATTTAATTTGCATATATTTTGAGTTTCCCAAATTTAGTTCCTTTATTGATTTTTAATTTATTTCTATTATTGTCAGAAAGCATACTTCCTGTGATTTAAATTTAAACTTTCAATTTAATGTTGCTTGTTAAAGGCTTTAAAATATGATCTGTGTGCATAATGTTCTGTGTGCATTTAGGAAGAATTTATTCCCTACTGTTTCAAGTTTCAGTGTCCCATAGACTTCTGTTAATTATAGTCAGTTTACAGTGCTGCTGAAGTTTTTTTATTTCTTTGTTGACTTTCTGTCTAGCTGTTCTATCCATTTTTGAAAGTGAGGTATCTAAGTATCTATTATTACTGAATTGTGTATTTCTCCCTTCAGTAATGTTAAATCTAAAAGAAGGTAATAATTTATAATGGATCAGAATAAGCAATCATCGATATCAGGGTCCTCCTGTACTTCTTTTATAGGACCAGTAACTTTTCAAAATATATCCTGCATGTGTCTTAAAATGTAATCCTCTGAATAGCATCTAGTTTCAGCTGTCATTTTAACTCTACGTTTATCAGTTTTATAATACGCTGAACATCTAAGTCAATAGCTGCTGTGGCATAAACCTCAAGATTACATAAATCACGTATTTATTTGTTTCAACTAGGCTATTATAAAAGCCAACAAACTACCTAATAAATAAAAAAGTATTCCATGTTGATTTACTCAATTAAAATATATATTCCTAATGTTCGCTAGTCCTTATTAATCACTCAACAGTCCTTTTTATTTTCTCAATGCAACCTTTCTCAATTCCCACAGAAGTAATTCTAAACTTTTAACTCAATTTTGAAAATGTACATTTATAACAATACCAGTTCTTCTCACATTCCTTTTAAAAATTGGTATCATATTTTACCTTTCATGTTTTTTTTTCTACCTTCCCCAGATGCGTCAAAAATAATGAACACTGGTTAAGTGATAAATATCACTTGCAAATTCTTTTTAAGAATGCTATAATATGATTTAGGAAGACTAGAGACTTGATCTAATTTAGAAAAAGTGGTTCTTTCTTATAATCTCTTTACAATGGTGGACTTTAATTCCTGCTAATGTACGTTAATTCTACAGTTTTGAATTCACATATTCTTTTTGACTGAGAATATAGCCTCAGAACTGGGGTTGAGGAGTAGAAATACTAGAGTATTTGAGTAGTGAGAAAACTGAAAAACATTTTTGCTCCTGGTGAACTTTGTAGAAGTAGATACAAAGACAAATCATAGAAGAAATATGAATAGCTTCACAGCTCTACTAAGAAATACAGTTAAGCTCATCAAAAAGAACTTGCAAAATATGAGGCCATCACCTTTTCAACACTTCAGATTTTAACAAAGTGTAGCCTATGAGAATCATGCCTAGATTTAAAATAAGCAAAAACAATCATTTTTACATTATTTTCTTCAAGTAGAAATGGCATGGTATGTAATCAAAAGAAAAAAAAAAAAAACCCTGCTTTGTGGTTCCTGATGAGTCTCCAAAAATAGCCACATCACTCTTTAATCATGCTGTTGATAAGCAGGGTTTTGAGTCTAGAAATTAGAATCATTATCATACTTGAGAAGCTTTTCCTGAAAGCTGTTTAGCAGAATTTTCCAAACAGAAGTAGTATTGTTTTGAAAAGAATTACACTAAATCTTTAGTTTTTCTCAATATGGTACACTTGAT
This sequence comes from Cynocephalus volans, assembly GCF_027409185.1. Classification (NCBI taxonomy): domain Eukaryota; kingdom Metazoa; phylum Chordata; class Mammalia; order Dermoptera; family Cynocephalidae; genus Cynocephalus; species Cynocephalus volans. The sequence continues at coordinate 143,966,725 of NC_084468.1, read as the reverse complement.
ACCCAGAAAAACCACCTTTCACAGAATACTTTTAAAATGTTGCATGAAGTTATATTCACTTACCTCTTGACTCATTAATTCCACTTCTAGCAAAATACCCTGAAGACATGCCTCTGAAATTACAAACATGCAGATGCACATGATTATTCTTTGCAGCATCATTTGGAATTGTCAGTATGGATCTGGCTGTCACATCTTGGGCACAAGTGGTGACAATCAGCTTTGTATTTCATGAATATTCATAACCAAAAAAAAATAGAATAAAATAAAATAAAGTTGGGAAACTCAAAAATAAAAAAAAGAAAATGTGTTATATACATACAATGGGATATTATTCAGACTTTAAAAAGAAGGAAATTCTTCCATATGTGATAACTTGGATGCACCTGTGGACATTATTGAGTAAAATAAGTCAATCACAGCAGGACAAATGCTGCATGATTCCACTTTTATGTGGTGCCTAAAGAAGTCGGACTCATAGAAACAGAGAGTAGAATGGTGGCTGCCAGGAGCTGGGGGAAGGGGGAAATGGGGAATTGCTGATGTTCAACAGGTATAAAGTTTCACTTCTGGAAGATGAGCAAGTTCTAAAGATCTGCTATACAATACTGTGCCTATAAGTCATGCTTAAGGCCCATTCTTGATTTATGAATACTTTTCTTCAAAAAAGAAACCTGAACATCTCTCAGAAGTTGTTGATTACAAATCAGGGCAGAAAAATTACCAGAAAAACATAAAACATGTTGAGGTGCCAGATGAGAGGAAGTACTAGGAGGGAAGGAAGGAAGGAAGGAAGGAAGGAAGGAAGGAAGGAAGGAAGGAAGGAAGGAAGGAAGGAAGGAAGGAAAGTAGGAAGGAAGGAAGGAAAGTAGGAAGGAAGGAAAGAAGGAAGGAAAGAAAGAAGGAAGGAAGGAAAGTATGAAGGAAGGAAAGAAGGAAGGAAAGAAAGAAGGAAGAAAGGAAAGTATGAAGGAAGGAAAGAAGGAAGGAAAGAAAGAAGGAAGGAAGGAAGGAAGGGAGGGAGGGAGGAAGGAAGGAAGGATGGAAGGAAGGAAGGAAAGCAGGAAGGAAAGTAGGAAGGAAGGAAAGAAAGAAGGAAGGAAGGAAGGAAAGTAGGAAGGAAGGAAGGAAGGAAGGAATGAAGGAAGGGAGGAAGGGAGGGAGGGAGGAAGGAAGGAAGGAAATTAGGAAGGAAGGAAGGAAGGAAGGAAAGAAAGAAGGAAGGAAGGAAGGAAGGAAGGAAGGAAGGAAGGAAGGAAGGAAAGTAGGAAGGAAGGAAGGAAGGAAAGTAGGAAGGAAGGAAGGAACGGAGGGAGGAGGGAGGGAAGAAGGAAGGAAGGAAGGAAGGAAGGAAAGTAGGAAGGAAGGGATGTTACAGAGGGTGATAAAAAGGAAAGAAGGGAGAGAGAGAAATGTGAAGGTGGTGGGGGAGGGAGGAAAGGTGGAAGGTGGAAGGGAGAAAGGGAAATAAAGGAACTCAGTAAAAGAATACAGAAAGTAACCTGAAAGTGTTCTCAATGACCAAAGTTTTGTCCCTCTAAAGTAATTACATACTGATAGTTTGGGATTATTACCCATAAAATAAAATAGATATCCACAAGCCCATATTGATGTAAATAGTCAATTAAATAAATGCACAGGGAGAAAGACAGCTCTCACTTAAAGTAGAATTTCAGTTAAATGTAGAAGAAAGGAGAGAAATAGTAAATCACCACTATGCAAACACCTCAGAAATAATATTGCAGACAAAATCCAGTTACAAATACTAATAATAGCAAATGATAATTTAAAGGAAAATGGCAAGTTTATAATCTTAAAATTTCTCCCTTAAAATATTTGTTAAATAAACAGAGAAAGCAAGTTAATTTTAGAGTGAATAAACAAAGCCATCTTAGTAGAATAATCAAGGTCAATGTCACCAGTACTAATACAAACTGATGTATTAAACCTTGTGATATGATGCGCAGAGATGATACAAAATTATTTTTGTGGTGTTCTTATCAAAAATTCATAACCTCCATCCACTCATGAAAAATGTCAGACAAACTCAAATCAAGGTATATTCATTAAAATAACTGAACAATACTTTTCAAAAGTGTAAATACATAAAAGACAAGGAAAAACTGGGGAAATAGATTGCAAGAAACAAAGGAATGTGGGGTTCTGACAGGATCCTGGAAAAGAAAAAAGACAGACAGACCTGCAAAAAAATGGGTGAAACTTAAATATTGCCTTTGGTTAGATATTAGCATAATTCTAATGTTAATTTCCTGGTTAGAATAAATGTACTACAGTTATTTAAGATGTTAATGCTACAGAAAGGTCCATAAAGAATATATGAATACCCTTTGCACAATTTAACCACTCTTTTGTGAGTCTAAAATTAACTCAAAATGTAAAGTTAAAAAAATAAAATCATTAGTTTAAATTGCATGGCTAA